>NC_136004.1:17189184-17506684 GCF_048128805.1 Centroberyx gerrardi
TATAAGTGAGAAATCGCTGAATGCAGCACTGTCTTAAAAACAATATAATAGGTTCAGGTGGCTGTTAGGTACTTTAGAAATCCATCACAGACTCCTGATTTTGGATGGATGGATTTGTTTACTTCTTAAACCTAATCTCAGTGAAATTTTCTCTGGTACACATGCATGTTCAGTACACAAAACACAAAATGTGTCATGTCCAAATGCCAATAGGTTCCTCAAGGGTCCAGTCATCATTGATGGCAGAATTTTCTATTGAGAATCCCTTTCCCACGTGTGCTGGTCTCAAACTGCCTGTAGAAGGAGAGGTTGAGGAGCAAGGTGGGTGTATCTGGTGGCCCATGATCCCAACTAACAAGCAGCAGAGTGACTACAGCTGTGGTTAGTAGGCGAGGTTTTCATTTCTCATTTCTCAGAAGCACAGATATAGGTTCTGCCTGATGTCATGCTATAAAAACCTTGTGTTGAGGATGCATTGGTTAATAAGGTCAAAACCACCATGACAATATTGGAATTAGGGGGATACGATTTCAAGACTTCAACACTGTGTATGTCTTATGCAAATTAAGAGTTCAGAGTCAGAACGTTTCCATATGAATGGCTGCAATTAAAGTGAACATAAAAGAGTAACTGAAACATGCCGTAGCTTTCAGCAGCTCACCTTTCCCTCTCCAGTGGGCCTGGGAGGCAAATCCAATGTGCCCGCCGTATTTGCGGTTAAATTCGGCCATGAGGGCCTTGTAGGGGTTACGGATCATGAGGATGCTAGTGTCAAAGGCTTCGATCTCCTTCTTGCCGCTCTCGTGTGTCTTAATGCAGATAGTCCTCCCACTCCGCCAGTGGTCTCGCTCCCCTTTAAACCCTGCGGAATTATGACATCCCACAACAAATGCATAATTCATAAAGGTGAATTGATGGGCGCACGTGTTTGCGAACCATGTCAGTTCAATGTTGACGCCTACCTTTATTATATAGGGAGCCATCAAAGTAATAGCTGCCAGTGTAGAAGCCAGTAGCGAGCTCTATGAGGTGGCGAGCCCAGGTGTTGCCGGCTCCGGGGAAACTGGCCAGAGCCAGCAGCTGCTTGGAGCGGGTCGGCAAGAAGTGCCGGTCCATGCAGCGGTTATCTGAGGGTCAATACACAAGGGGCAACAGGCTTTATTATTGATTTGCTGTACTTCCATAATCACTGAAGAATGCTATATTGATAAAAAATACACTGGCATGCTCTTCGGAACATGAGATGAATGCGAGGGGGCTGTCAGTGATCTATGACTTTGTGTTGCTCAACACAATAAACCCTCGAATTAGATCTGTGGATAGATATTGTAGTTGAGTTAGTCACTTACTTCCGGCTTGGTTACAACATAGCTTTCAACATGTAAGGAAGAGGACTACTGACAAAGGACCTTTATTCTGAGACTGGCCTGTGGTTTTAGTTGTGTCGAAAGAGTGGAGGTTGGTTGTTGGGACATTCTACATCAGTGGAGCACGGGGGAAATGCCCCGGCAGGAAAGGTTACATGAGATATTGGCAGTGAGTCAGAACACAGATAGATAAATCATCATTCTTGACTGCGGTGGTCTTTGGTGTGGGTTGTTCAGCTCCATCGTTTCCTGCTCTTTTTCTGTCTTCTTCCTTATCACAAAATGCCTAATAACAGCCAGTTACCGGCTGTCTTTTGTTAGTTGAGATTATGGACAGTTAAAAAAACGTGGGGGAAAAGATTACAGGTACAGATTCCTGAGCCCATCTTGAACAAGGGAATGTCTAGAATATCCGTATGGAGTAGTATACTTTTCACTGCTGTTTGTTTTTGGCTTTTGCTATGCATTACAGCAAGCTGCTTTTTGTTTACTGGGGACTGTGTTTTTGCTGGTCAAATCTAAAGCACTCTGGTACATTTGGGGAACGCTGCTCACCACAACCTATATGCAGAAGTGTGAAAAAAACACCTCTGTATATAGCAACCACAGGGTAAATAATTTCGCTAGCTCACAAGTTCACAAGTTCTCTGACTTTCTCACACTAGATACACTACTGCATGAATGTGGGTGTGTGTGCATATGCAGTGTGTGGCTTGCACCTGCGCTGCCTGACTTGCCTTTCCTACCAATATGTCCCATTTAAACTGCTTTGCCTGTGCTCTTACATAAAACCCTTTAATACTGAATGCTGCTTCACAACGGAAGTGAGCCACCAAACCTTACCTTGCACCTGTGTCTGGTACACCACAAAGTACTCGTCACTCCCGCAGCTCTCAAACTCTTCCCCGTGGCAGTGGTGAAGGCACATGTCCTCATCCTCCAGCTCGTGAAGGGAGAAGTGAAGGGTTGGGAACCCGCAGTGACATCGATCTCCAGCCAGGACCGCCAGAGACTGCTCCTGAAATACAGGCGGAGGAGAAGGCCGTTAGACGCTGAGATGCACCCACAGGCACCAACGCATGCATGCATGAACACACACATCCACAGCGCCCTCACCTTCTCTGTGCACATGTCCACACACTTGTCCACGGACATGTTCTGGATGACTGCACTGATAGGAAGTGCCAAAGTGACATTGTCAGGCCGGTGGAAGCAGCCCTTGAATATGGCGCTCCCATCTGAAACAGATAGAACATACCAGAACGCTAGTCACCAACAGCAAGACACTATATACTCCGGTTTTGTGGGCACAGCTTTCATCAGCTTGGCCTCTATCCACTGACCCCTGATTTAGAGGTCCCACTGGGACTCTCCCTGGTCTATTGAGGCGCTGACCTGGCAGTGGACTCAACCAATAGCAGCTCTACAGGGGCGCTCACATTCCTGCACTATGTTGACGACCTTTAGCACCAGATCCTCCCTGTGGACTGACATAGACCATATATCACGGCAGCAAAGAATAGGGAAGTCTTCCTGTCTGAGAACCCTCTCTGGTACATTATGTGGTGTACTAGCTCCTTCACACCTTCACTGTTCTCACTGGAAGCTGTTAGTCCATCTGTAAAATTATATTACACTGCTTTACTCTTGTGTTATTCCACTTAAACTACGCATTTAAAATACGACAATCATTAATTTTCAACTACTACATACACATTATAGTGCAATTACATAACTATTACTCAATTACTAACTTGGCATAGGCGACTACTGAATCAATTTATTAAAATATTGTTACACCACTACAGATTCCTATAGAGGGATGGGGCTAAGCAGAGGAAAAAAACAGTAAAAACACACTTGTCTATCAGATTCCCATTCTAGCCATGCATTTTTAGATGTCTGGTGAAAATAATCTGAACATCCATTTTATATTTATGTAAGCCTGTCAAGATATTAGCCTTGCTGACTTTCACATATCTGGCTGTCTCCATTGTCAACAGACTGTGAAATGGTAAGCATTAATAAATATCACACACTCAAAGCTTTTTACAATGACAGATCCCTGATGAAGACAGCTTGCCTGCTGAAACAGTGACTAAACAAATGGAGCTGTGAGTGTGCGGTATTCCCTCCAACACCAGCACCTCACCAAGACTGCGGTGTGCATTCATTAATTCCTTTACTGAAAGCATTATTTACTTATAAGTGCTAACAGGCATTAAGAGAAGATAACCTCACCAGCAAGTTAGCTCTACTCAGCAAGGAACCATGAGTCATGTGTGTATTTATATTTGCCATTTTTCTCACACTCAAAGTCCTATTTTTAATGCTACACATCCATTTCTCTCTTTATGTCACTACTGTACATCTTCAGTACATCCTTTCTCTTTTTCTCTTCCTTGCTCTCACATAAGGCAGTTCTCCTTGTTTGGTATTGAAATGCCTAATTGGTGCTCCCTTGTCTTGCAGCATCCAACCATATATCACACACAAGCTCTTGGGAAGCAAGGTAATAGATCACTGATGCAAATACCCAGCTGAGTGAAATCAAGGTATGTTTGCAGAAGAGCAAACATTATCTTTCTGCTTTGCTAACAGATGGGGCGTCAAAAAGGAAATAAAGGTAGGGGCTCCCGAAGAAATGTTTCCTCTGCAGATGAAATAGTGTACATTGGCATCTTATCTGCATTTTCAGCTGCAAAGGTCTCACAGAAACACTGTTTTACAGGCAACACTTGTGTGGCTCATGTGACGATAATGGTTTGTTAGTGGCAAACCACCATCCAGCCACCTCAACACAACCCACACTCCATTTCCTGTTTGATGTGTTCAGCAGGGCTCACATGACAGAGATCAGGGTCAGAGGTGAACACACAAACATGAAAAGCTGCGCTCAGCAGTCCAACAGATGAAAAAAGAGAAAAAAAAAAGCAGAAATGAAAACAACAACCAAACAATAATGTTTCATGGCAAAGTAAACAAACGGCACTAAACTGGACGGAGGAATTCAGATTGTATTTTTTGGAGCTTTGTAGAGATTCAAGAGTAGTTCTACAAGATACAGACTGAACTATCAAACCCTATAGCTTGTCTCACCACTCTCACATTATCACGTTATTTCTCAGTTTAGTAAATGGGTGAAAGGGTGAGAGAAGGAAAGGGGGAGAAAGTGCTGAGAATGCGCACAGTCCCTTCTTCTGGTGGCCTGGACTTGCTTAAGACTCATAGCAAGGTTTATCTATTGCATTTCAAAGAAAGGAATAGACGATATCTTGCTGCCAGTCTAAACAAACCACATCCACACATTGGTCTCAAACTATGGGAGCTATCAGCCCTTCCTTCCTTCATTTATTTCAGTTTTCCAGTGACAGCAGCGAGTATTTCGAATGCAGACCACGGCTGGCTGGGCGAGGTAGCGCAGCTCTCAAGGGGAAGAGGTAAACACAACTGAGCTGGCCCGCTCCCAACTGTGGCATTAATCCAAAATGAAAAATGCTTTCCTTCAAAACACCCAGTCTCATTACAGTACCTGTATCAAAATAGCATCTCTGTATTTCAGTGAATACTATCAATTGTACAGTACACTCATGCCTGTGCAGTTCTTTCATATTATATAAATCAAATACAGTGCATAGGCATAATTTGGAACACAACAGTGCTGTCTTGTGTTAGTCAAACCCGCCCAGCACAGGTGAGCTTGTTGTCGGGGGTTGAGTGGCCAACTCACAGCGGCGCGCTGACTCCTGGCTCAGCTCCAGCCTATAGATGGACAGCCGGTTGGCTCCTCCGCACAGGTTACTCTTCTCGCCCTTACACTCCATGTTGCATTCACTCTCTGAAGCGTTGGGCGCCTGGATCTTGTGGCCACAGTAGCACTCTGCCCCAAATTCCAGACCTGCGTACAGGTAACCTCTGGACAGAGAGAAGGGGGGGGGGGGGGGGTCGGGGGTTAGCATCATCAGTAAAGGAAGACAAAGGAAAACAGCGGTCTAATCGTCATTCTGAGGCTTCATTATGTGTCTGGTCAGACTTGCTCCTGCCCCTACAGTATATCCTGCACAGGGCTGCATAGATTATTATTCAAAAAAGAAGGGGGGTTGCCTGAAAACCTGCCAATATTATGTCTCAAGTTACACCCTGACATCCTGTCCAGTGTGCTCTTGTTTAAGAAGCACATTATGCATGTACAAAACCACTCCAGCTGCTCCACAGGGCCAGTCCACTAGCACAGGTGATTCAGAGTCAGCCACCGATTAGGTAACCGGTGATCAGCACAAACCCGACAAATTAGAAACAGCATTGCCTTGCGGGATGCATAACGGAAGATGTTGACGTAATGAAGAGAACACATCCTCACACATTATGTTGGAATAAATCTGCTCTCTTTTTGGTGTTTGAAAACCAGAGAAATTAGACATGCTATGAGGCTCTGAGGAAAAGCCAATTATGAATCCATGCAGTATACATGAAAACTGAATCCATCAAACAAGGCCTCTCCTCTCTTACGGACAGCCTGCTGTCGCCTCATGAAGGATTTGACTCCCGAGAGGCCGTTCAAATGCAATTAGATGGCTAACACACCCCTCACACAGGACAAATCCCCTGGGCTGTCAGTCAAGCCCAAACCTCTCTGTACTATGCGCTGTCCCCTCTCATTTGTTTGTTTTTATCAACCCATTGCTCTGGGAGGGGAGTGGGCAGGCTGAGAGAGCCAAGCTGAGGAAGGAGCTGAAAACAAGTTCCTCGCTCCTCTTCCCGTTCTTCCCCTTCTTCTCGTCTCTGTGAATCAGTGATGGGTGTAATGGAATGTATTCGACGGAGCCGTCTTTGATGCTCCTCAGGGAGGAAAAAAAAGGAGCGGGAGAAAGATGGTAAGGTAGTAGAGAGAGGAAGACGAGATGTGAGGAAACAGGAGACAAATGGAGGAGAGAGGCAGAGAGCTCTAAGAGAGAGAGAGAGTATAATGTGCATAGCTGCAAGTGCTGCGACAATTTAGAGGACTGGAGCATGGTAAACTGTTTTTCATGTATTAGCCCCATAGAAAACACCAAGGGCCTTTGAACCTTTGATCACAGTTGCAATGAGGTCATTTGATTTCCATATCAGGCTCTTCTTGAAATGCACTATCAATTTTTATTACTCAGCCCATCGTTAAATGGAGAGGCAGAGTCACAGCAAAGACAAAGTGTGGGTTTTTTTGTTTGTTACTGTCATACCTTTCTGCACAGTTGTCCTGGCAACGGAAAACAGTCATCTTTTTGTAGTCAAAAAAGGACACTCCCCTCAGAGCTCTTTTCTGTATGTCATCAATGTAGCAGCCAAAATACTTTGCTGGGAACGACAAAAAAAAATCACAAGTTAGACATATAGAGGAGGACAATTAGAGAGACATTGTACACTTTCAAGCTAGAATACATAGAAACATATGTATAATTCCAATAAAAATAGGTGTTTTTACTGTAAGAATTTGCTACAATTACTACAAAATAATTTTTGAAAGAGCCATTTGACCATCAAGTGACCAAAAGGCAACTTGACAACAATATGTTCTTCAGAAAGACCGTATGGATGGTGTAGGAACAGTCCAGTGCGAGGAGTCCAAACTGGGGCAGAATCTTTATTTATTTATAAAGACACACACCCCCTTCTAGTGGCCTGTTACTGCAATGGCAGACATTTCCCTGTGTTTTTCAGATGTGGGTGGGGGGTTGGGGTTGTGAAGAGGCAACCTCCCTCTGCAAAGGGATACAGCGGTCCTTCCACCCTTTCTTCCTAGTCATTAAAACACTCCCCTTGTCAGCGGGGTTACACAGGCTGTGCAGTACCATAGACAAACAAACCTCTCACCATCTGCGCTCTGCCATTACCCCTTTGAACCTCTGTTAATAGCTAAATGCGGCAAGCACACAGTCCTAGGCCACTGCATTACTTTAATTGTAATAGTGTAAAGGCCTGGGTCTGAGCAGCATGTGGTGTGCTGGAGGACTCAGCAGTAATCTTCCTCCTAACCATTGTTGAGCTGGAAAATAATCTGCTTTATGACAAAGGGAAAGACTGATTTAAATGCAGCTGCACTTCAGCACAGTTTTGACTGCCGTATTTCTGCCGACTAGTATATGACATGAAATCAACACATCAATTTAAGGAACATGTAGCATTTTACAGTGCATCCGCAGATGAAGCAGCAGAGTCACAGCAAATGCAACCATAGAGTACAACATACAGTAGATAGTCTGTTTACATAATGCACGGACACTGCTAGATAGCTATGCTTGTGGCAGAACTGGGGGATTGCCACTCAATTATTTGCATTATGCAGAGTTATAGTGACAGCGTACGCGACCCCCTTCTTTAACTAAAAAAGGAAAAGACAATCTATGTCTTAAATCTGTTCTATATATAAAACTTCCAAAATAACCTCATAGTACCCAGTGGATCATATTATCAACAATTATTCAGCGTCATATGTCTGTGTGCTACAGCACCATGCAGTGCGAATGTGTTTATGCGCTGTGATAGGCATCTGACGCTACAGTATTCCCTCCACATCGATTTCAGAGCGAGTGGGAATGTGTGCATTTGGGGTGGGAGGAAAAAAAAAAAAGCGTCTCTTAACCGGAACATGACAGGGTCCTGAAGATGGTTCAGGCAGCTGTGGAGTACTGAGTACTGGTGGATGAAAGAGAGCCAACAAATGCTTTGAAGCTCCTAATTACTCTATCATCACTCTCAACTGTGGTCCTGTGGGGTTACCATTTCAGAGAGAGAAGGAGGGGAGGGGAGGGGAGGGGAAAGAGGAGGACTGAACAGTGGAGTTCGGATTCAGACCGAGGGGCCTTTCATTTGATCAGATAACCCAAAGCTTGAATGTACAGTGTAAACATGTTTGCGTTCCTGTCCCCGTATTGGAAGAGATAAGCTTAATACTATGTAAGCTAGAAAAACGTTGTCCTATAATCTACTGCGCTCTAAAGCTACGGGTACCATACTTGCACAATTACTCCAATTCTTTGTAATAGATTCATGTATTCATTTTCTCGTCTGCCCTTTTTGTAATGGAGTTATACTGTATTAGTAAAATCCTGGTGTTTCAAGGATTACGGCTGTTTCTGCTGCTCAACAATGATCCCTACAATATGTATGTATATGAGATGCTATGAGTAAATGGAAGAGAGGCGTGTTTTCATTGTCTTTCATGTCTGAAGAAGATCAGCGGGCTCAAAACGTTACATGTGATGTGGTAATTAAAAGCATCGTCATAAAAGGAGTTTATGGTGCGCGGACTCTAGTTTTGTTATTTCGGTGCTCTTTCATCTGTCCAGCACCCACATCTGCATTTGGGTGTGCGTGTTTTGTGCGGGCTGCTCCGTGAGTGAAAACGAAATACCCGAACAGCATGTGAGAGTTTCTCTGCTGTGCTCTCCCGGCTCCCCCAGCCATTCCAGGAGCTATGGTGAACGAAATGACTCTCCATCATTTCACATCATTTCTTTTTCTGAGTTACTTGGACATGTTACATTTGGAATGGAATAAGTAAGCAAGATGTGGTGCTACCCATTATAGGAGATGTCTGTTCCGAAAAAAAAACCCATCTGTTTAGCAGTCCTTCAAACATGAACAGATTTGCCCTTAGTGTGCAGACACTTCCAGTCCTCACACTGGCTGGTGTTTTTAAAAGGTTTGATATAGTGGAAAGTGCTAGCGAGTAGTTTATGTGTAAACCTTTTTAGAGGGGATTGTGTAGTTGCAAGGATTATTAATATGAGTAATAAAAACTGAAATCCTGATATCATGAAGTATTAAATGTCCTGATTCTGTACCAGCTACGGTAAAACATTGTCATTAAATGTGTGTAGTACTGTAGCACATTGTCACAGCTGAAGGACAGTGGGTGGGAATTGCTGCTTGAATCCTCGAAGGACTCTCTAAGAGAAAAGACAAGGGACTTGCTCATATTCATCACCTCACTCCTCTCTCAATTACAATTTCAGATTTTCAGCCATTAAAATGCTGCAGTTTGCAATCACAGAGGTTACCTTGAATCGTTTTCTTGCGGAAAGAGGCTGTGTGTGTGTTTGTCTGTGTGGATTTACCTTATGTATGAGTGTGTAAAAATAGGTTTAATTTCCATATCGTCTTTTAATCCATGGAACTACAACAACAACCATGTGATAATGTTGTAATACTAGCGTTAATAATAATGTTTACACGAATATTGTAGCTTACCAAGTTACCAATTGTACTAGATTTGACATCTTGTTTGAATTTTAAGATGCTGGGACAGGCTCTGAGGAGGTTCTCAGGAGGTAGCTGTTCTGGAAGACTGCCAAAATGAAAACAATACCACTGCAATAGTACTGTAATGCATCTAGGCTTGCTTGGCAGAGTGCCTCTAGTAAGCTGTAACCCACCTCTTCCATCTTCCATGTCTTTGGCATTACGTCCTTTAAGCGCACGGTTCCAGTTGCTGGTGTAGTCCCCACCCCTTCCCCCCAAACCCTGGCCCTCGTGTCCGGTCTTTTTCATCCACGGCGGCCCATACCTCCGGCCGGGTCTGCGCGTCTCCTTAAACACCCTACCCATGACGCCCAGCCCCCGATTGTCTGAGGATGATGTCCGGCTCCCCATCTCCGAAGCGACCAGGGGGTCTCGGCCCCCGCCGGTTCCCGAGGAGTTGTCCCCAACAAAGCCGGAGTGGAGGAACACGAGGCTGCCGGCGGTCAAGTAGAGGAGGATGAGGGAGAAGAAGCGGACAGGTTTCCTGCGGAAATAGCGCTGTATCTTCAGCAGCGGCCTGGCCATGCTGGCTTCCCCTGCCACTCAATCACACTCGCCCAGTGATGAAAACTCATAAAGCAGAAGAAACGATACCGGCTCACCCTTCTTCCACTCAAAAGCCCCGCAGAGGACCAATTAGAACGGAAGGAGAGACAGCAACAAACGTCTTAATCCAATTCTGTATGAAGGTCGCCCAAACAATAGTGTGAGTTTTTCCTCATGTATGCCTCTTGAGCCTCATGAGGCAGAAGTCTTGCTGTGTGGCACCGGGGATCGTCTCCACGTGAGTCTGTCTACGTTCCCTCTGACAGCCCGGCCCTGGGAGCCAGCGGTGGGGCCATGGCATGAAAGGTGAGTGGCTCAGAGTGAAAGATGATCGCTGAACACTGCTTTCACTCCGGTTATCAACCTACAGTGATGCCACGCCAGCTCCACAGTGCCACTTTCGCTCCCACACTCTGCAGATGGAAGGAGGTTTTATTTACTCGCGGAGCCGAGATCCCTTCGCCTTTGTTTGACCAGCCATTCACTGAGACGATCTGGGAGGGGGGGCGTGACTCGCCATCTGCAATAAAGACAAAAAAAAAAAGGAACAATAATGGCACACCTGAGTAAGCTTTGTTGCAGGTGGGAAAGGGCATACAAGGATGAACTCAGTGCCACACCTGCATGGCAACACACCTCAGATTTACTGCTCATAAGCTTTCAGTGGTTACGTCAGTCCCAGCATCACAGTTAGAGACATTCAAAGAATATGTTTGAATAGCTTGTCTTGTTATTGTATGCTCTGAAGATGGTCTAACTACTGAAAGCTTGGGCACTAAATCCAATGTGTATTACAATGCTGTTGTTGCATGGAATTCCACGTTTTTGTCAACAGCAAGTGAAATTGCCCTCATTCTTCTGTGTCTGGAAATTGGGTAGAGACACACATACATATACACCCCCACTCCACCCCCCCCAAACACACACACACACACACACACATACACACACACGCCTCCTAGAAGCACAACACAAAGGGGCAGAGAGATAAGCAAACAAAAGCAAAGAAATAACAGGAATACATGTAATTAAGTATGTGGGAAGCCTGTGAAGTCGTTACCTTGCCACTAAACAGCGGAGGAGTCTTTACTCCAACATGCTCTGAGCTCTACAAGCTTCATTATCTTTGATAAATTAGGTTACACCAGAAGGGGAAAGGGAAAAACAGAAACAAAGCATTAAGCTCTACCCTGCGGCATTTTCACTGATGCTTCTGAGAAGCAATGGGTGTAAGAAAATTAAAAACATTCTTCAAGATGATCCAAGGTGATGATAATTTGTATGAATGTGAAGCAGGAACAGAGCAAGCATGCTCAGTCAACTTTTCCTGAATAAATAAAAGGTTAAAGCAGGTTAGAGCATTAATTTAATTTTTCAATAATTCTGTCTGATGTCTCTGCCAACCCACTCGATCCACAGAGTATCATGGATTGACTTTGATTTCTTACAAAATACTGTGCATGCATAATTCTACTTATTATTTTTCACAGATCACTACATTTAGTTGGGAAGGCTGAATCACCACTTCCAAAGTTTTCTGCATTCTCTGTCAAAGGAGTCTCTGTTCAGGGATACAGACAAACCTGAGACGGTACAATTGGCAGGTGTAACGCAACACTCTCGTCGGGTCAGGGAATTTTCCAGAACATTCGAGGGGACACTCGCCCTTGTGGCTTTCTGTCTGCCCCGGGACAAGTCTAAAAAAACGACTTGTCACCTGAAACCTCACCTGCACTGTGGACCCCCCCCCCCCCCCCCCCCCCCACCAGACTCTCCGCCTGTCTGGTTTACCCCCGGTAATCTGGGAAGAGTCTGGGACCCTGAAGGTGAGATGGATCATATTCTGTTCATCTGCATCAACCACAGCATCTGTGCACAAGAATACTCTTGACTGACTTCTAAAAACTTTGCCCCTCCATTTGGTACTTTCACAAATCTACAAGTATGGTATTTTTCATTGGGATTTCTTGGTCCATGTCTGACTCAATTCAATCTTATTTGTTCAATTTAAGATAAAAACTGTCAGCCTAGGTCAAATTAAGTTCACAAATGTCAGATAGTAAATGTTCTGAGTGATGAATGAAGGGTGTTGAAACAGGTGAAGTTGAGGGGAATGAAGTAAATTACACTGACAGGGTTCACACTCAGGACCCATGAGCTCCAGTGAACCAGCATCCATACAGCAGAGCCTCATTTGTCCAGACCATAAAGTTTCCAAATGACTGATAATGAGCAGAAACACGGTGATGCAAAAACATCTTCTATTAATTGCGCCTGGTTCCTGGAATGTTGCTGTTGACACTGAAAGACTGCAAAGCGCATTTCAGAATCTTTAATATTTTATGGCCTGGAACTTCAATGCATTTCAGTGATCTATCATTCCCATGAACAACCTCTCTTCCAGAGGGATTCAGATAAATGCCGGTCCACAGTATAACACTGTATACCCTCAGCTCAACAGCTGTATAAACAACAAGGAAAATTCACTCCTACAGTCGACTATCGACACTGTAACCGTGAATATTTTTCAGTCTTGTGTCAGTATTTTGGTCCCTGATGGGAGAGAAAAGATTCATATTTCAGGACAAATGAGATGAAGTGACTCTCAAAACAAGCTAGTCATTGTTTTTAACTGAATAATTTGTTTGCCTTAAAGGAATGGAATGCTATCTAGGTGAGTTCCCTCAGTGTGTTACAGCACCAAACTGAAAAAAAAAAGGAAATCGCAGATGTCATTAAGCATTTTAGCTTTATTGCTTCGCTTTGAGGCGGTGTGCTCACATGTCATGTCATCATGGCCGGAGCTTATAGAGCAGCCAGGGGCTGCAGCATCAGTCGGTATCTATACTGGCACACAGGACACTGGAAACAGGCATATCAAAGTGGAGAATATGGAGAAAATTACATAGGGATGCATCTGACAACACTCTCTCCCCCTCTGTCTCTCACATACACACACAGCACGTCCCAGGACCACACACACAAGTTAATCATCGGCATTAATTATTTATATCCACCCAATTACGAAAATGAAATTGAACTCTACTCGTGACTAATTTGGAGGTTCAAATGACAGTAACAAGAGTGTGAATGGACTTGACTAGACTCAATAGAGAGGTACAGACCACCGCTGTATGGATCCTTCATAAGAGGGAAGAGAAAGAAAGCCCACAGCCAGGTCTCCCTTAGGTCTGCAGTGCTGTGAATTGAAGTCACTGATGATAACAACCCTATGTGTGTGTGTGTGTGTGTGTGTGTGTGTGTGTGTGTGTGCCACTGCAGGTGAGCTTCATAAGCATTTAGCGCTAAACAAGAATAGTAGATGAAAGCCAGGCTGTGACATTTGTAGAGAGCGAGTCGGAGAAAGAGGAAACACGACAGACAAGGGAAGGGGAATGCCGCAGGAGTCTGGTAGCCAAATCACGGCCATCACTCAAGTGGAGTGGACATGAACTCACTGACTGACCATTAATTCACATTTATATTAAATGAGCCAGCAAATATTTAATCAGAGCGGATTTGGGGGAGGAAACGTCAAAGTTAATCTTTGCCGGGCGGGCCGACAGCCAGCTCGGCCTGCGCTGTGGGCAAATGGCTCCGCGGGTCACTCCATAAATATTCTTCATATCTGTCCTGGGACTCATTGACCAGGGAGAGGGTTGAGCGGGGCCGGGCAGCAGTCAACTCTGTGACACCTCTCCGAGCAAAAAGGTTCAGAAACACCAGCGGCCACTGTCACTGTCTGTCCTGCACACAGCTGATACACTGCAGAAAAACATCCTTCTTTACAAGTCATTTAGTCTCATATTCAGCCTTCAAATCTTACTTTTCTTAAAACAAGAGAAAAATTCAGCCAATCAGGTAACTACTTTTGTTTCCAATGCAGCTTCACTTGTTTCAGGAGTTTTCTAGAAATGAGTGTCAGTATCTTGAAACAAGTCAGAATAAGGCAAATCACTGCACTGCTATCAATACAAAATGCCTGAAACAAGTTAATTTGCATTGGAAACAAGTGAAATTATCTAATGCCATTGCAGATTTTTTCCACTTATTTTATGAAAATTAGGATTTTAGGGCTCAGTAATAAACTAAATGACTTGTTAAGATGGAGATTTTTTGCAGTGTAGGTTTAACATAGAAGGAGCCGACTCAATGCGACCTCGCACTCAGCTGTACTCTACAGATCAGACTGAAGCTACAGTTGTACTCAGTAATACAGGTTAGTAAGAGAGCATGCATATTAACTTCAGATGGTTGGAATTTGTCATGGCTTAACGTTAAAGGATGTAACACAGGAAGAAGTCAAAAAGGAAGCGACTAGCTGCTGATATGACAAGTACAAGCTGCCAGGTAAAACATGGGACTTGATGCGTCAAGTGGAAGGCCAAAGATCCTTGTTTCTGTTTTTTTTTTATATTTCTCCTCCTACAAATCTCAACAAGATATAAACACTGAAGAGGTGGAGAGAGTTTGATATTTCCCCCTGGTCAGAGTACATAAAATATGTAGTTTGGCTTGGATTCTGCACATGTATTCAATTTCCATTCCTTTGTCTTTAGATTGCCAAAAGAGACCTCATTTCACTGAATACTTCTTGGGAAACTGGGTGAGGCTTTTAAACTGCTAGACCTCCGAATCCCCAGTGCAAATCACACCAGCTGAGTTATATTAGATGTAAGTGATATCCTCCCATAGTTTCTCTCCTTGTTTTCACAATGTGACAGAGGGATACAGCGGTCCTAACAGTAAAACAACCGTATGGAGAGATGACAGTGTGTGGGCCAGTGAGGTTGCTTTGGGTCCACAGCAAAGCCAGCACTGATAGTAGTCATTAGCAGTGGGCTACTGGAGAGTAGAAACATATTACTGTGGCACTCACTGTATCAGCAAGGCCAAGAACAAGAGGGTATCAGGTGCTCTGGTGCCAGCTGTCAGTAACAGAGGAAATTGTTCATGAATCTTCCTCTCTCTGTGTGTCTCTCTCTCTCTCTCTCTCTCTCTCTCTCTTTGTGGATGTGTTATGTGCATGCACAGTAAACTTAAAGGTTCTACACGGTAACAGTACAGTGCTGTATTGTAACTGCCCATATCCATGTAGGATGTGTCCAGTTGTTTTGGTAAAAGCAGCAGCAGAAGGGTTAAAGGCGGAGCGGCAGCATCCCGTCTGACAGCGCTGACCCTTCCCTCACCCGGCGGCCCGTCTTTCCGCTCTCCCGGTGTGTTTGGCCTGCCAGTGCGCATTAGCTGTGTTTGTCAAATCAAATCAAACCAAAGATCGCATTCCTCCCCCAGTGATAACACAGGCCGTGCTTACACTCAAGTTAACAGCAGGGTTTTTTCATGTTCCACACCATCCACCATATAACCTTGCCTGATGCCCCATTACCGGGCCAGGAGACACGGCTCCGACCGCTGGAAATCTCTCAAGGACGTCTCTGAAGGAGGATTCAAGGTCATGAGGTCAGGAAACAGAGGAACATTCATACCAGACTAACATTTATGGAGAGGAAATGTATTTCATTAGTCACTATTTATGTAGGTATTCATTTAAGCATGTATGTGACCTGGTCAGTATTAAGTAAACATAAAGCAAAATGTGTTGCAACAACAATATAATGTAAAATGTAAAATGTGATGTAGGCGTAACAGCAACAAAATGTGTTTGAATCATTTTATACTGTAGCACAATGGTGCCATTCAGATATAAAAATGAGAAGGTCATATGGAGCTATCACATGCCAAATCATTGCTGCTCTGCAGAACAGTTTTAAACAGCTCACTCAGTGCAGATGGCAACTCTTAGGAGTGCATGACCCCTGAAAACTGGTGTGTGACCATGGGGTCCCTCCAATAACAACAGGATCACTGTGCCAATTTCCAAAGCACTTTTCTTTGCTTTGTGCCTGGCAAAGGTAACCGCAGTATGTGTGCTAAAGTTTTGGCTTCTCACCTTCATGCTAGCCATTTTAATTAGACCGGTGTCTGATCCGGGGTGTGCCAGCATCAGTGATTGGCTCGGCGCCCAATATAATTAATTACTGGTGGCCACTCAAAGGCCTTGGAAACTCATCAGCGAAGATGTTTGTGAAAGTCCCTCGATAGTGACCGGCTATATGAAGCTTAAAAAGCAATTTCAAAAACTTCTAGCATTGCTATTAGGTATTCCTTATTACTCTTTTCTCTCTTACTCTCTCTCTACTCTTTCAAACCAACATGATGACAATAAATCATTTACTGAAGACAACATCTGGTTGACTGTGATTATGAATTTAATTCAACCTAATTCTTAAGGAGGGCTGACTAATTTGAAAACTCACACTATCAGCATAGTCATTTGCTGGTAAAACCATATGGTTCTGCACACCTCAGCTTCAGTGTTGCCACTTCATATTAATGTACCGCTGTGGCACATTTTCAGCCAAAAAGAAAAAAGAACATTCCAATATGTTTATGATATGATATTATTTGTCTGTATGACAACTCATATCTATTCCTAGAACTTGAATCTTCAATCTGCCTTTCACCAGACGGGAGGTTTTTAAATTGTTAAATGAGCGGCTCTTAGCACTGCAGTAGTTAGTATGCAGTCTAGCAAACAATACTGCAATGCCACTATAAAGCACTATTTCAACTGCCTCAGTGCCAATCCATAATCCAGAGAGAAAAGAAAGTATAGCCCCACTACAACAAAGCAGGTAGTCATTTCCTTCCACGACTGAATGACAAGGACTTGTAGTAGAAAACAGCTAAATATGAGATTTTGAGAGAACATATTTTCCACCTAGTAGTCAAACTATTGATTTATGTAAATATAACCCCTAAATGAATATAGCCCATATACTGTATATAGATTTCATATACAAGTTATATTCTAAAAACATAAGTTAGTCTTTACAAGAAAATGTATCTAATTGCTGGTACTTTATTGCACTGTAGATGATGCCTTCCTTTCATTAAGACTGACAACAATAGGACTGGAAAAAAATAAAAACATGTAGAGGAACTAATCTGCGACCAGAGTGGTGCAGGTTACCTCACTGGGAGTCTGTGCTTGTTTAGATTGTGCAGTCACTAATAAGGATGTTCATGAATAGGCCTGATCAGTGATCTGTTATTTAGGCCTATTTTTGACTGTGTGCAACATCAATCAGTGTTATCAAGATTAAAAGATTAATTTTGGTGTGGGGCAAAATGGAAAAATACTATCTTTTGAATTGACCATGTCATGTAGCATAGTATAAATATTCTGTGCTTGCTGGGTTCAATTACATGAAAGTCCGCTGCCCTACCCAGTGAGCTAAAGCACCTGTGAGGCGACCTGAGAAACATACAGGTATTGTATCACTGTGTCCCACGGCTCAGGACCGACACACTGACCCCACCAACAGAATGACTCTCTGCTGGTCACAGTTAAAAACCAGCCAGGCTTCTTCTATAGGAAGAGAGCCTGCTTCTCAAGTGACAGTAGGAAGTAAATAAATTACCAGTTCCTAACCAGCAGGTCTGAAACAATCGGCCCAGTGGTGAGTGTATTTCTCTAGAAGAATAGCAAACCATCATTTCCTCAATATTGTGGTGGACCGATTTCAAAAGCTGAAGTTTAGAGTGGTATTTGAATTTCCTGTTTGTTTCCAATGTTGAATGAGGCAAACTTCTCACTTTAAACCCATTTTATATTAATGAAGAGATATAAGTGTATCCTGGCTATTGTTGCCAAGAAGTGATTGCTTTCCTCGGTCCCACGGGTTACACTCTCCCAAGACCTGGGGTTAATTACAAATCTGGCATTAGGAAACCAGAACAGACCAATCAGAGCAAGAGTTTTTAAGCACACCCTATAAAGCTTAAAAATTAAGCCTATGGTGGCAGGGAAAAAGCTCATTGTAATCCTTATAATACTCAATGGTCCATTAAGCTCACTGGTGACCTTTTACTCTGAAAGAGAAGAGGTAAATTAAAGGGTCTAAAAATAATGTAATCCTCTTCTTCAACTGGTGCATAGTAGCGTTAATCCTGAGTGTTGTAATCGAGTGACTACATTGGTGATTGGTGAATATTTCCTCAGTATATGGTGATATGCAAATGACACAGTCAAAAGAAAAGGGGAGTAAAGAAATAACAGCTCCAGTCCATTTCCACAAAAGCTGGATCAGCATGTTTTGTTCCACAGTAGACTCATACTGTCATGGTCAAACATGGTCTGTTTGTGAAGCTGCATGTTTCGGGAAACGAGGGAGAGAAAGAAATGGAAGAGAAGAGAACAGCTACAGTCGAGCAACCCCTCCGCCTTCACACTTTCTGAGAGAGCAGCACAGAATAAAAAACCTCATTGATGCCAAAAGGGGAGAGAGTCCTGGCACTAATGATGTGTCACCATGAAGCACCAAAACAGGGAGAAATAGCTCAGATTCCTTGGCTGTGTGTTTCAGACCCGCCCTCAATAGCCACCACTCCCAGAGCCCAGTTGGCCATATAGATGGACATTTGAGAAACAATCACGTGAATTGGCCCTCTCTAATAGCTCCATAAAAGAAGTAATTATTCTGCAGTGGTACTGAATGGGGAGGCACTGTCAATGGGAGATCAAATGATGTCTTCCACTATCCAACCTTAACAAAGCTCTTCATTCACGGCCCACAGAATATCTGTATTTTTTTTTCAAAGAGGAGAGAGTTTTTCCCCCCTTCTCCTCTCCCACCTTCACTAACCACAGAGGATCTCTCTGCTTTAATTAAAAGTGAATTCTCCCAGCTCAGTTATGCTCTGAATCTCAGTCGTCTCTGCTTGAATAGACTTAAGTGGGGATTGCAGCGGGTTTCGGCAAATGTTTAGTTGATGAAAAGGAGGAGGCAAGAAAGGAAATAGGAAATGCCTCTCCTTCGCAACTGATTGCGTGGAACTTAAGGCTGTTTTCACCAGCACATCATTAAGTTGAACTGTGGAGCCATTACACAAGCAAAGGTACACAAACACATCTTAGCAACTAGCAACTAAGAAATGCAGTTATTTATTAACTGAGAAGAAGGCACTTTGTTTTTCCATGTTGGACAATGAGAAAACCTGTTTGACAGCAACACAAAAGGAAAGATTCTCAGCAGTACCAAATAATGGCTATTTGGCTCACTATAACAGAGGAACCACCTTTGGAGCTGCAAAGATTTTTTTAAATAGGGATACCACTCAGTAGGAATTTACATTCCACTCACTTGGACAGAACAATCACTATTTGTGAACATGAGCAGTTCTGTCACAAAACTAGAGGCCGGAAAAAACATGACCTCAATCTGTGCTGTCACACCAATGTAAGACCTGCCACTGCTCAACAGTCACTGAATTTGTGGACTTGCACTAGTCTTAACTTTTGCATCCAAATGTGAAAATGCATCATTATCCACAGAGAATCATTGGCAGTTACTTTTTCCATATTTTCCAATTCATTCCTGATGGAGTTGTCAATCAGATCAGGGAGCCAGACATGTGTTTCTCTCTATTCTTTGACTACTGGAGACAAACGTCACTAACGTAGACCAAACTGTCCAAGAGCAATTCCCATTTAGGATGTTGGACAGAGGAATGCTTAGCTGGCACTGCATAGAGCAGCATCCTCTCATAATCACTTAGACTCAACATGGTGAGTTCAAGCAGGATTTCAGGTTCATTACTGGGGAACTTATTTTCAAAAGAAGATGCTGAGACAACTTTGCTACTGTATCACACAGCTTCTTTGACTATTTAGGAACTATAGAAGAACAGCAGAGTGCAGGGTGGTGTAGTGAGACTGTCCATTACTGTACATTACAGTACTATGAGGAACCATATGTGCTTCAGAACCACCGAAGAAACCCTTGAGAGAGCCTTATGGGTAATATGATATCATGTCAGGATGAGGCTGGTTGTATTTGAAGTAATCAGTATTGACAAAATTTCACTTCCCTTTTGCCAAAGCCATCTTTTTCTCCTTTTACCACCCACATTATGACCACAAAGAGACTGACCCTACACAGCTGAATCCAACTCTCTGAGCAGCCTGATTTTTCAGCGAGAAAAAAAATCATTGCACTTGACCTAAGCCTTGCTGCTGCAGCGCTCAGCACAATGTCAATTAACTTAACAACTCTAAAGATTTGGACCAAAGCATAGCTGTTACTTGAGAGTTAGATAAGTCTGCAGCATTCATAGATGGGATAAGAGAGGATTAGGGATGGGACTGGAGATGCTGTCTGGAGTGACGGGTGATCCTTCCCACAGTGCCATATGCTGGGATCACTTCAAATAAAACAGGATCCACGAAAAGCTTGCTGCTGTCTCAGCATGAGGCAAAATGAACAGTCAACTATTGTGTATTTACCAGAAAATCAGAAAAGTCAATCAAATTTCCAGTGCAGATAATGGAGTTTGATAGCAGAAAATATTTCAGCTATCTAAAACATCAACAGTAAATGTCAGGTTTTAGTGTCAGTCCCTCAGAATCAAAGAGCGAGGGCTTCTTTCTAGAGCTGCCATCGTACCAGGGGAAGAGATAACAGTTTCTCTACCCACAGTAACCTCAATAGGCCAAAATGCAACGCAACCACAAGACATGTTGCTGCTCACTTTTCTCGACAGGAAAATGTCACTCTCTTGCTCTTACTATGCAATCATTGCTCTCTCCACCTACACATACAACCCACAGCAAGTCCAGACAAGTTGTCAAAAGTCCTTCTGTCACTAACTGAGGCAGAAGCAGACGAGGCAGGTTGAGGGGAAAGTGGGTGCCAAGTAAAGTACAACACTTCATCACAAAACAACTCCTGGAAAGCATTGAACATCACAGATTGATGACATATAACAGTGTAAAAGTATCGCAGGGTGGATTTTTCCTTGAACACATCAAGTATTGTGAAAAAGTGTTGCAAAGTATTGCTTTGTGAAATCATAGCGTGAGAAGTGTATGTCTGTCTCTCACCCTAACTGCTATAGTACACAAGCTATTGGGGCTGTTTGTGATGAGCTGTTCAATGTGCATGATCACGAAAGTCAGTGAACTGGGTGCAATGGGCTGGATGCACTCATTTGAGGAACATGAAGCGGGGGCAGGGTGCTCTGCAAGCATGTCTTGCAAAATGCCCACTGAACCATGGGCCTCATCAGCATCACGCAAATCTGCCTGTAAAGGGCGTGCAGCACCAGCGGCTTGGTAACACCACATCCTCTCCAATTAAAGACGAACATCATTAGTGTCCTTGTTACTCACTGATTCTATTTTTAGTCAACTGTTGTTATAGTTGTTGTTATCACTGTGTCCACTGCTAGTCTCTTCAGTTCTACTGTCTGACATGCCAATACCGTGATTGAGCAAGTTTATGAATGAAAACATTCATAAATGAAAAAATGTTTAAATCGACCGTAGTTTAAATCTACTCTTTCATTTCTCTCCAGGAGTCACTGCAGGGTTTACTGTGATAAAAGAGGGATGCTTTGTCGACCAACAGCTCCATTCTACAATATAGCATCACATTTTTGCTATCAGTACTAGTAATAGTATTCCTTTATGTCAGAGTAAAAGAAAAATCATTATCAGTAATAATCTGACCATGCAATGTCAAAAGTGTTGGCATCAGTTGTTTGATGCTAAAATCAAAAGGAAATTGGGAAAGGGCCACTTCTGCATTAATGGAGTGTTATGTGTATACACAGGGGAGCACTGTAATATGCATTCAAGTATGTGTATTTGAGTGAGTGTGTGTGTGTGTTTATGTACAGTAGTTGAGGTGGGGGAAGCATCTGGGGATACAGAGATTATGACTGCTGCTGACTCCTGCTTTGGGTTCGCAGGAATGAGCGAGCCTCAGTGCTGCAGCCTCGCCTAGATGAATAAAATATGACGTGCACATAGTATTCCAGTGTTGCTCTGATGCAACACAGTACAGCACCTCTAAAGAGAAAGATGGGGAAAGAAAGAGGAAGGGTGTGTGTGTGTGTGTGTGTGTGTGTGTGTGTGTGTGTGTGTGTGTATGCACGTATGTGAGCGTGTGCACATGTGATTGTGTGCGTGTTTACAAGCGTGCATGTGTGCACAGAGGAGGAGACAGAGAGATACAGAAACAGTAAGACAGAAATAAATAAATAGAGAGAGAGAGAACTGTAAAGTGCTGAATGTTCTCACTCATCCATGCACTTCACTCCACCAGCGATATCGTTACATTTATTAAAGCCTAACACAGAATAGGAATGAGTTTGAAGCCTCATTCCAGCTTTAAAAGAAACAGAGCCTGTTTAGCCCCACAGTAAGCTGTGTTTCCAGGTGACTAATGCTGTGCATAGAGAGGCTAACACAGCAAATAATGCTGCCAGTGTTTTGGCCTCAGTCTAACCTTGCAGCAAGACCTCGTTTAAGTTGCTGTGGTTGGCAGAGGAGAGGGTTGAAGCGGGAGTCAGTGAAGCGCTGAGTAGGAGCTAGAGCTGAGTCATCCCCCTGAGCAACCTGGGAAAGACATATGCAGAGTCACCACAGAGAAAGGAGCTGATGAGGGTTGACGTGGCATGGAGATGGACTTGTGGCTGACCGAGCGTGCTCCAATTGCTCCGTGTGATAGTCCCAAACATCACAGCCAAGCGGGGTAGCTTTACTGACAGATGGAGAACATTAGCTTTGCGGAGGGGGACTTGTCTGTACTCTGCTTACTACCAGATTCAGAAAAGTAGCTGATAAGGGGATAGACTTAGGGGCTCATCCTATTTGATGCTGCTAGTGCTGGAAATTAATAGAACAACATGTAGGACTGAGTGTAACAAAAGCGCTAACTTGAAGTGTATATAAATAGGACTAGGTTACTACCACACATCTTTCCGATGAAATCCCAGTAGGTGCAATTACTGAGCACAAAACTATCATGAGAATGTGCTACATTTACCCTTTAATGACATATTCCCAACACAGCATAATCAAAAGTAGTTTATTCGTTTAGCTGGTTGAGTATCCAGTTATTCCATGATAATTACGCAGCAGGAAATGGATGGTGTGGGGAGTGTGTGCTGGAACAGAGGAATGCACATCTTGATTTGGCCAAGTAGTTCATTTCACAGCAACCTGACAAATTTCTCTGGCAGGTGTGACAGCCCAATTAGGGCCAGCAAGCTGAGAGGAGATCTGAAGCAGCTCCTGACACTGACTGCACAGGCTGACAGACCCAGAGGGGGCTCCACTCATTCTGATTCTTTATCAGACCAGGATTCCTGCTGCTGTATTGCGGTATTATTAGGACAGGGCTTATCGAAATCTCTCGACATCCTCTTTAAAGAAAAGCCTGTCTAATTCTTCACAGTGGCGTCTGCATATGGATGTATGTGTTTTCCCATTGTTCGGCAAACACTGTGCATTAAGGGTGTTCTCAACGCTAGGAAAACAAGATGGGGCAGCAGCACATTAATAGGGATATAATGATATCAACCATATAAACCCAACAGAGCTTAAAACCAGAATGCTTGATGCTTAAACAAATTAGAGGATTGCTGTCATTACTCTGTGCTTTTAAGCCAACATCCTTTAAGTCAGTGGAAACAAATTATCCCATATCTATATTCAAAAAGTGGAAACTGTTACAAGACACTTTCTGATCAAATGAAATACATTTATCTTTTATATGTCTTCCCGCGTGATCGTTTTCATTGACCTATCAAGCTATTAATCACTTTAATGTGGGAAGTAATTTGCAAAATGGGGTGTGATTCTGTAAAAACCACTGGGTTTCAGAAATTGTGTATTAAATATCAATGGGGGCTTTGGTTCGAGGTTGAGCATTAGCCGAAGATAAATGGCTCTCGGAATAACACACTGGCGGCACTAACAACATCCTCTGTCCTCCAATTTAGTAAAAGTGGAGCTGGTAAACTGAATGTCTCTATTTAAGGGGACGGCTGTTGCCAGGTGGAGGCCTATTGGTCTAGCAGGTACAGGAAACACAGCCCAGCAGTTTAACACCAACAAAGGCCTTTCTGTGCTGCTGATCAAGTTGAAGAAAGAACAAGGGGGTCTGCTATTCAAGGTGAGCAATTACAGTGGTGATGTGCTAATCAGGGTGACTGGCACCATCTCAAGGTCAGCCATGGACCACAGAGAATGTGACATTATATTCTCTCTTTTCTCCCTATCTTTTGCTCTGCATCCCTCTACATTTTCTCAACTGCTTAACTCTCTCTCTTTCATTCTCTCTCTCTCTCCCCTCTCACACACACACAAACTGTGTCAAGCCTTCTTCCTCCCCTGAGCAGTTAGTGTTGGACATTCACACCGTTGTGAGAGTCAGACTCAATGACAGCGCAGAGGGCATGCGGGGAGTTGGGAGAACAGATCTGGCGAGACTGAGGGGAGCCAGAGCTGACGCCACGCCTGGGACCCGGACTGACCTTATCCAACCGCTAAAGCACAATGAAGCTGCTCTGTCTTCAAGCAGTTACATCTCAGGATGCTGTTGTGACGTTCTGTGGTGCTCAGACTGGTAAATGTTGTAATAAACACACTTTGGGAATGAAAGAGAGGCTTTTCTATATCAAAGACTGGAAAAATAAACACATGTAGCTGTTTCATCAAACCTGTTTAACTTGGACCAATTTAAGGTTCCATTGCATTTAAACATTCAGACAGCGGGATAAATGGCTCTACATACTGCGAGACACCTCAATGCACCGTATGAATTATGTCCACACACCCAATGTACACCTAAAAATGTTACAGTAAAGACCTTCGATAATGACTCTGGCAATGACATGAGCACAGTCTCCATGTCAGCAGGGGAAACACACTTTGCGATGGCCTTGCATCTGGATCCCATCATGTTAGGAGATGGACCCCCAAAGGTGCAACCTTCCGCTCCAACCCCTCCCACCCCTTCCACCCCCCACCTCATCCCATGCCACATATTAGTCTTGGGTGGGCTAAACAACATGCGTGTCCTCAGCAGGGTGCCCAGATCTGTCTGAAAGAAAAGGCTCAGTGGAGAAGCAGATCTGGGTTCAGTTACTACAGATAGGGCTGAGATGCAATATAATTGGCTATTTTAGCACACATACTGTACATTAGGATAGAAAACAAGAGGAATCAAGAGCACTGACTTACTAGCTTCCTGGTTACCACAAGAGTTTGCATAGCAACCAATCGTTTTTTGATAAACCGCAGCCAGCCGTGCTTTATGGAAATTATCAACAAGGCTGGAAGGTATCTTTGACCAATCAGATTGCTTGGCTAAAAATACCCTTTGAATAATCAGGCTTATATAAATGAACTTTAAGACGTGCTCTGTTTATACTGTTGTATAATATAATGTAAATTATGTCATCTCCATTCTTTGTGATATTTATTATTTTTCTTTTTTTCATTATTGTTTCAATTTAATGCGCATTTGTTTGTTTGTTTTTAGGTTAGTGAGTTGTGTTTCTGTAATGCTTTAATTGTCACTTTGTAATATAAACATGATCTTTTGTTATGTCATTTCTCTATATAATTTATAAGTCATATATATGTAAAAAAATAAAAAATAAAAATAAAAATAAAAGCTGTATTCTTCTACTGCTATAGCACTTTCTCAAGGATCAATATAATAGACCCTATGTAATATCTATATAATATCAGTAAGAAATCAGTGCATGCCTACAGTGAATATCTACTAATATCTACTGTGGAGTTCAAGTTTAGGTATTGGAGTTTCCAACCACTGTCTGATGTCTGTCACACAATATTGCTGCACCACCTGTCCAGACAGCGATTATCTGCCTATTTCTTACTTGAAAAAGTCCAGTGTTGTGAATAATCCTGGCCTAAGCTGAAAATCTGGCTGAGATGAGCATGCAGCAAAGGCTGACCCCGTCCTTGGATCTCGGTAACTTTGTAACTTTGTAAGCGTCTTGAAGATTATCCTCTCCCTAAAATCATATCGTCTTTCGAGGAAACACTTGGAGGGGAAAAAAGAGTTTTTGCACGTTTGATGTTATTCTGCCATACTCTTTGTTTTTAATTCACATCAATGAAACTCCTGTTAGAACAAGATGCCACTGAGTCTAAACTGGCTGTTCTGCAGAACTTCACGCACACCGTAGGAACTGTAAACACTCTGAAACTGTCTCCACATCACTGCCCAAGACAGCACAGTTTTTAAAGCCAAGCTATTTCTGTATAAGCTCTAATGAGGATCTTGACATCCTTTCTTGATGATGATATATCAGGAGAGTACACCATCAAACCTACACAGAGCTAGCACCATGCCAGCGCTATTTCACTACAATGACTAGCGCAAGCATGCGAGCTCTAATTCCTGTCAGTTCCTCTGGCCATCTTCAAAGCCGGTGGCCACTGGATACGATCCATGACGCGTCCCTGAGAGGTCGCCAAGAGGATGAAGAGATAAGGAAGGCACATAAGCTCTGGAGGAATTCAAAGGCTTTTCACTGTGCTGCCGGCCAGCCCGAGGCGTCACAAAGGACTTCATATCTGAGGCCCTTTCGAGTTTCTCCTCTGCAGCTGGAGCTAAGCTTGCCTCTGATAAACACCTCTCAAATTCAACATCAAATTTACAAAAACTTTTTTTTCTTTCAAGATTCTTGCAGGCTTTACAGCACAAGCACACACTATATTGAGCATCAACAATGAATCCCACTGCTTTATCCTTGAGGCTCACTCTCAGCTTTAATGCCAGAGGGGCCCCTGGTGATACAAAATGCTGCGACTTTATCACCGTGATTATTCGCCATATCAACAACAGCAGTGGGAACAGCACCCTCTCACTCTCCCTGTGTGTACACAGATGAACTGCAGTAGTTTGACACAGCTAGTTCCTGGTAGGCATATTTGTCTGAAGTCTGTTCCCTTCTGCCTCAGCCGGTCCACAGGACAGCACATAAAAACTAGATGATGGTTTTATTTTTTAAATGAGTGTCCAAGATTTCTGCACTGAGCAGCTGGAAATAGAAGCTCCCATTGCCAGGATTTATATTAGTATGCAGTGGGTTTTTATTTAAATTCATGGTTTTGATCAATCCTGCTTGGTCTGTATGCAGGTGCTAAGCTTCTGATGCTTATAACAACAGTTTATCATGCTGTGTGCTTTTTATGCACTGCCATGCCATGCACTGAAATAGCAGCAGCATGAGCAATTAGGCACATTAATCAATTGATTTTAACAGTCTTGTGGTCAATCTTTGCAGCCATTATGTTCTTCTTCTGCTACTTTGACACTCAACACTGAGCAGCTGATTCAATACTGAGCTCATCAGGAACAATGAGTGGACGCTGCTGGATCTGCATCATTTCAATAAAGTAGTCAGTTCAATAAAGTTACTTCATCATGACTGTGATATGCTAGCACTGTGCCAGCCCTTAGACAAACTGATACATGTGCTGTTGTTCTAAAACAAAAATGAACAAATGGGCTCGGGGAACAAGAAACAGAGGTTAGCTATGTCTATTATTGAGCTGAAAAAATCCAGATAAAGGCTTAAATTAGTTATAAACTCTTAAATGGGGGTGAAAGGAAAGGAACAAGTGAAAGGAGGGGAAGGCAGGTTAGGTTTTCTGAGCCTGATTTGCCGTACTGGTTAAAAATTAGCAGGGGGGCTCTAATGAAAGACCAGCGACTTCACACTTTGGGGGAAAACGATGAGAGCGGTGATGTGTTCATTCTCCAGGCCAAATATCACTGCACCTGGTGAAGGAACAATGCAATCCTCTGACAGTGTGCTGAGTAGAGAGCAGGGGGGGGGCACCATAACATTTCAAAAACAACTGTAAGGATGAAGGACTGTTACTGTAATCTCTCACATGGATTAGCCAATTGGGAGTCAAACGGGAGTCAGATAAACAGATTAATAAATTAGGATTTGATTGAGTTATAGAAACAGACATGACGGAGTGAGGGGCTATGTCTATTTTATACCCGGGTATTTTTATCACTTGACGCACAGTCCAATCAAAACATATTGGCCTTTAAAAAGACAGAGCCTAACTGCTTACCGGTTGCTGTTTCCTTTAACAAAATGTCGTATTTCTACTCATAAATGTGTCAGAGATCCTTGAAAGGAAAAGAACAGAAATAACCTGGGATAGTGGTTTCTGGGTTTGTGGGTAAGTCTACTTTACCAGGATGCTTACAAGCAGTGTTCATGTGTATGTAGACTGTGAGACCTGAGCATGTAGCCTATAACACCAATAACATGGCCAACCTCGCGTCTACCTTACCTTACTATTGTTGAGCTGGCACGTTAAGCGTTTCTCTCAACTCAAAGATAATATCTGGAATGACTTACCGTTACCTCAAGTTGAAGGGGACACGAGCCAAGCATACGGCTGCAATCCGCCCCAGCAGATGATGTTTCCCAATTCACAGGACGCAACTCAGACGAGGATGGTCATCTCTCATGCACAGGGCATGATTTTCCATCTCCACGATAATTCAACAAATCGCCAAAAAAACGTATGCCCTTAGTATGGTGCGTGGGGTCCGTGATGGTTGTTTTTACTGTCCTTTCGTCTGAACACTAGTAGTTGAACAATTCCATTAGCTCGTTGTCTCAGCGCTGTTCAATAATCTGCTGTACCGCGTCCGCAGATACCGCTACACGCTCCTGGCTTCCAAGAGGAAAAAGAGGGATGTTACTGGCCCTCAAAGCTTACCAAATTATATCAGCCGCAATCACACTGAGATAGTCGCCCCTTTCTCTCACTCGCTCCATTCATCTATTGAGGTCAGAGTCGGCGAGTGTGGATGCGATGCGGGCTGCGTGTCGCGGTGAGTCGACCTGTCTTTTCTGTCCTGTCGCCTGTCCGATATTGAAGGCAGCTTCGCCCTGCGGAGAAGAGAGGAGAGGAGAGGAGAGCAGAGGAGAGAAGAGGAGAGGCAGCGCCGCACCGTGCGCCTTGCGCTGCGCCGCGCCGCGCCGCGCCGCGCCGCACACAGAGCAACAGCACTGCCTGCTGTGCTTAAAGAGACACAGCAGAGCAGCGAGCAGAGGCGCAGTGACCGACTGCATTCCGGTATGCGCTTTTATTTCTGGGCCACAGTCTGTTGTTTGGTGCGGATACGGGCTCGCCGGAGATAGGCCAGTTTGAGTTTCATTTCACTTGGGAAATGTATTCAGAATCAGAATCAGATTTATTGGCCAAGTAAGTTTGCACATGCAAGGAATTCAACTTGGTGGTTTATTTGCTCCCCTAGAGTAGGTCACGTAAAACACCACAAAATTATACCTATAGGCTAGATATATAAGACCAATTAGAATATAAAATTATGTAATAGGTCTCTTTTTGAGATAGTATGCAAAGAAAGTAAACGTGGTACACTATCAGAAATCCCTCACAGGATTTATGTCTCAAACTGTGTTAGACTTGGTGAAATCTTGGTGTAAAGTTGTATTTTGAACTGTTTCACATCCTTGACCCAGGATATCCTTATCACTTAGCTGGTAGCTGGCCCAGGGCGAATGGAGCCTCTTTCCACACTGGACCAGTTGACCCAGAGCCAAGCTCTCAAATTCTGTTGTTGTCAGCCCTAACCCGGTTCCACCGCAGGACAAACTCTGGGCTCAAGCGTTCTTCTGCAGTATAATGAATGAAATCTTAGTTAGCCCAGAGCTGAGAGTTAGTTTGTCCAGGGTTACCAGGGATTTAAATTCATGGAGGAAGGGATACTGTCAGTATTCCAGTGACAGTCGTGTGTGTGTGTGTGTGTGT
Source organism: Centroberyx gerrardi (assembly GCF_048128805.1). NCBI lineage: Eukaryota > Metazoa > Chordata > Actinopteri > Beryciformes > Berycidae > Centroberyx > Centroberyx gerrardi. Next base: position 17,219,074 of record NC_136004.1, read on the forward strand.
GTGTGTGTGTGTGTGTGTGTGTGTGTGTGTGTGTGTGTGTGTATCTAAACATCATTTGGCCTAAAACAGTGATGCACAGAGTGACTTGCTCCATCCCTCTCAAATCCAGCTCCAGATGTTCAGCTGCTGTGTCTTTCTCCACTGCACACAGGATTTTCTAGTGTCAGATTGGGATGATCATCCATTCTGTTTACCAGCAAATCTCCTTGTGTGTAAACCACGCTCTTCAATCAGTTTTATCGCTCTATCCCTGACAGTCACGACTTTGAAATCAATGGCTTACAGCAACTGCATTTCACAGATCTTTAAAGGGCATGTGTACAAATAGACAGACATTCACATGCAAGCCAGTAGACACACAGACAGCACATAACACATACACATAACAGAAAACATGCAAACCAATGTGCGTATACTTACATGCAAGCACACACAGGCGTTGACTGTTTGCAGTATTCCCCCTGAGCCAATAAGACCAGAGCCAGGGGCCTTTCATGCAACCCAGTCCTCTTCGTAACATACACAAACAAATAGGTTGTATAAGAGCTGAGTTCCAGAAATATCTCAACAATTCTTCATTGGTTGGGAAATTCTTCATGCTCCCTCAACCCAAATAGAAGGCAAAATGTCTTCAATGTTTATGGCACTGATTAACCAGAGCTTGTAGCTGGTATGGCGTACGCGGCATTTTGGGAAGAAATGTGTTTAATATATTATATGAAAGCTCTTCTTGAGATCTATCCAGTACTAAAAGCACTTTCACCAAGATTGAAATAATTAACAAAATGGTTCTTCATTCATTTTCTCTACCCACTTCATCATTTTCAGGGTTGTGGGGGCTGGAGCCTATCTCAGCATATATTAGGGCACAAGGCAGGGAGACAGCCTGGACAGGTCACTAGTCCAACACAGATACACACATTCATACTGCTATGGATCAAGAGTAGAATCAGGAAGGACAGGGGAAAAGTAAATTAAAGAAAAACATATGGGTTCACTCACAATGTGCATCTAAAAGTGGGAGTATTTGTTGTGTTCTTCTATCTTTCTATTTTACTTGATTTGATCCTTTTAATGCAATGCATCTTGCTTGTTCTTTTATATGAATTTTATCTTTTTATCTGTCTTTTATCTGCCTTTTATTGATGTAAAGCACTTTGAGCTGCATGTTGTGTATGAAAGGTGCTATACAAATAAAGGTTATTATTATTATTATTATTATGGCCAATATAGAGTCTCCAGTCCGACTTGTGTGTCTTTGGACTGTGGGAGGAAACCCATATTAACACGCAGAGAACATGCAATCTCCTTCTTTCTGAGAGGCAACAGTGTTAACCACTGAGCCACCATGTTGTTCCTCAACAAAATGTCAAAAAAAAAAAAAAGGATGTTAATGAGGGGGTAATGTGGGTGTGTATCGCCTGTAAGCTTAGTCAAAGCCTAGTTACACCCTTCTAGCTCCATGACGTATATTTTGAATAGGCCCCACAGTTATTACCAGCTTAACGCTGGTGTGTCCTTAAGGAATGGTGTGCTGACACAACAGAGATGACACTGCATATTTCAGCAGCATCAATTCATGGGGGGGGTTGGGTGTGTGTGTGTGTGTGTGTTGGATGCTTGCTGTCTGCGCTGTTGCCCATAGCGCTGTCACCTACAATTACTTTCTTCTTCATGGTGGCTCGGAGACGGACTCCAACTTAGAGCGGCACTCTTGACCTCACCACTGTGCATCGCTGATGTTACTCATGCTGAATCATGCAGACGGGGCCGCGGCACTTTCCAAACAGCAGCATTCTAAAAGTCACAGTTTGATATTTGAGGAAGGCAAATGCGTCCGGTAGGATTTTCCTAGCGGTTCATCTCACAGGAGATTTTGTAAATATGCCATTGTGTTTGTTTAGTGGGACTGTTACATAAACCGAGCCAGTGGTACCGCATAATGTTCTGTGTGCCTACTTTCATGCATTTGGAGATTTGTCATGCATTATATCAGATGCAAAACATCTTTTCCTATAATCTCTTCTCTCCTATCTCTCTTTCTCTTTCTCTTTCCTTTCTCGTCTCAAAGACACACACAGCATTAGGGGTCATACACCGCTTGGCGGTGGCTGAGGTCAGGAGTGGAGAGTAAATCATGTGGTGCAAGAGATAAAACCCCAGGTCAGCGTAACGTCGACCCTTCCGGTGTCAGAGAATACGTCACAAGTCAGCATTGTGTGTTGGCCTGTGCGTGACCACTGGTTTATCTAGCACTTGAATGCAAAGAGAGAAGTAAAGATGATAAGGCGCTCATTGTGTAAAAGATCTGCTCTCTCATGGGGTTACGTTGGCGGCGGTATGGAGGGGGAAGGACAGAATGTTCCTAGTTTTCAGTGTGACTAGTCGAACCATGCAAAACAACTGTTTTATGTCATGATGTGACAAATGGGTATTGTGAGAACAGATACCGCACTAATCCAACAACTAATCTGACCCAGCTTCACATGTGAAATTGTGTTGTTAGGTTTATCCCTCCCCCATTTCTCTGGAATATTTATACATGCCACATATTGCATCTTGAGCACAAAGCAACAAAGCAATGTCAAATTTTACCAAAGGAAGATTTTATTGTAATCCCCAACAGCCCTCATTTGTATTCAAAGAGAGGTCTCCACCAACACACCAATCTAGCTTTTGTGCAGTAAACAGGGCTTCGTGAGAAATCTACTGTTACAGTGGAGTTACAGTGTAGGAGGAATCCAAATATTCTGCATTTAGGCATCTGTCAAACCATGCTTTTGCAATATGACAGGGGTAAAAAAAGGGATACCGTGCAATCACTAACATGCTGCCAAAATGATGACAAATGTCCCTTTAGCCTAGTTGTTAAACATTACATGCAAGGCAGTAGAGACCCGATATTGATGTGAACAGTCACCATGTGCTTCGCCGCCAACGAATGTCATGCAGTTTCAGTTTTCTTAACGGAGCCTCTCACGAAACCAAAATCAAAACACCCAAAAGGAAACTGTAGCTTTCCAAAACACCTTTGTCGGAGGGTCATTGTGCCTTTTCTCAAGGTGTGTTTTGAAGTGTTAAGCCTCTATTAATCGTCACGTGAGATCAGGTCCAGGTAAAGTGTACTTGGGAACTCTAACGTAGCCTCCAGCACCTCGGAGACAATGACATGACGGTGCTGTAATTCTACCTCATCCTCCTGACAGCGAGGTTGACATGAGTTATGCATAAAAGCTTCAAAGCAGCCTCCTTTTGTAGATGGTATTTCAATTTCACATGCATGTTTCTAACAGAGTCACAAGCATAATGGAAGTGTCCTGTTTTCCACATCCAAACTGTCTTTTCTCATCACGGCTGCATGTGAGCTAGTCATAAAATCATTTCACTGTCACAATCCACCCACCAGCCACAGTGACAATGCCTCTATTCACAAACAAATTGCATTCATTATTTTGGGGTATTTATAAAAATGTTTTGGTAGGACGCTTGGGAAAATACAATCTCTAAAAGATGTGGCTGTGAGAATGCCAAAGGACATGAACACGCACACACACACACACACACACACACACACACACACACACACGCACATATTACTCCTTGTGTCACTGGACAGACAGGGATTATTTACAGTGGAGATGTGAGATGTGCAATCTTCTAATGGATTCCAGGAGGCTGTAGATTTAGAGCTGCGTCTTTCCATCCATAACCATTCACCCTCAACATAGACTGTAGGTCTCCTGCATCACTGAACATGGGGAGAAACGTACATACAACTGAGCAACATCACATGAAGTTACTTTTTCCAGTGCAATGCATGGCAATAAACAAAACTAATCAAGGCTAAATAGATAAATCCATCTGTGTGAATTACTATCATCCAGGAAATACATCAGTGTGAGCTAATTGACACTACTAACAACAAAACATTCAGACGGAACAGAATGATCGAGTTTCCCTCTTCTCATTTTCCACCAGGATATTGCTGATTGAGCTGGTTTCTCCTGTCAATCAGCTGATAATCATGTGTCGTGTTTATTGATCGGCTGAGTGATTTATTATTGTGCCTGCGAGCACAATAATGAGGATCCAGAGAGATCAGAGATCAGATCCTCATTGAGATCAGCAGGGACACTTCTCCAGTCTGACACTGTTTGGTCCTATCTAAAAATGACATGGTTCCCTTATGTTTAGTTTTTGGTACTGCTGTAAGCATTATTAGCTGATAGGGCAAACATACAGCTCTTTTTCTAGAATAGTTTTTATTGATTTGACACAGGAATAACATGATCAATGAAAATAGTTGATATCCACTCTGATTGACCTTTAAACCATTGAACACTGCTTCCAGTTCCAGAGGCAGCCGTATGGCAACAGTTACAATTAGATAAAATGTCTTACAGCTTGTATTGAGTAATTGTTTTGTTTGGATAGACATTTTTAGCATGTAGACTCAAATTTCAGCGACCCAAGGACGTTATTAACGATTTCTACATGTATGGTATGAGGAGAATCTTCACAGTCTTACAGGCATCATCTAATGAATAAAATACTGCCCTAATTCCTTGTTTAACGATTACCATCTGTATTGAATTCACACACACACGTACACACACACACAGCTCATCAAAATAGCCTGAGCATCTTAGAATCTCAATAAGCAAAACAAAAAAACTAAAAATAAAATCCAATTTTCTTCTAGTCCCTTCTGGCAATGAGTAAAATTTAGAGCTGCAGTTTTGTGCAGTGTTTCATTGCTCTCACCTTGGTGTTGCCCCCTCAGGGATTAGGAGACGCAGCACAGAACCATAAAATGCTGTTCCAGCTCCCAGATTGTTTTCTGAGGACCATAAGGTGACATTACATTATCATCGTCAAGCCGTTCTACTCATCACCCAAATGATGACAGTGATTAAAGGGAGACATTGTTACTGCTCTGTTCAAGCTACAATAGACTCACATCGCTCATCTGTTACACTTCATACAACACGGAAAGAAGCAAGAGGCTTCAGCTGTTGATTCAGGGAAGCTCCGGGATCCTGCCAAGAAGAGAGGAACAGTTTCATAATGTTTGAGCAGCCCATTTGAAGACATGGCTCGATGGCTTCACTTACATCCTTTGACTTCCTGCTTCCATCATATATAGCGATATAGTGGATGTACAACCACAAAAACCCAATCTTTTTAAGTCAGTGTAAGTATTCTTAGTAGTGCCAGGATGATTTTAGTTACATGAAATAATGGTCATTTCTTCTTGTTCTTGTTGTTGTTCTTGTTGTTGTTGTTGTTGTTGTTGTTGTTGTTGTTGTTGTTGTTCTTCTTCTTCTTCTTCTTCTTCTTCTTCTTCTTCTTCTTCTTCTTCTTCTTCTTCTGATATTAGTGGCTTTTTGCATTGTAATGACCATCATTATATCCACCTTTTTATATTCACTACTACATCACTGTCCTTCCATATATATGGATAGTGACGGCCACACATGGATAATCTATAATACTGTGCATGAATAAACTGACTGAGACTAATGCATCAAGTAGCAGTGACAGACAGTGACAAACACAATTCCTGTCAAATCCCTTAAGAGAACCTGTGCTGGCCAGGTAAAAAAGCCCAAAACCGGACTCTCTGCTGAGCTTTCCTTGGCTCCATTAACACAAACAAAAGCTCCTGTGTTTGTTGCGTAAACATTTGATCTTAATCATGATTATCTGATTGAGACTAAGTGTTGCTCAGAAGGACATGCACTGTCCCTCTCGTGAAAGATGCCTTTCTTCAACACAGGCATTCAGTTGGCGTACGCAGCACTGTGAAACCTGATTAACGCTCTTCCACACAGCACATGACAGCAGCATGACATATTGGGCTGTGGCGTAACGAATGGTGATGAAATGTCCACAAATACAGTTAATGTCGCACACCGCAGACAAGGGTGCTGTGTCACAGAAAACAGGTTCTGGCTGGCCTGTTTCTCATAGGGAGCCAATGGCTGGAGAGATAGCAGCAGGTGGAGAAGGCTCAGGATTAACGGAGGTAGCGGTCCTCATCCATTAAAGCTGCTGAAGGCCGTTGGCATTAATAATTCAGCAGTCTCTCTGAAAACTACGAAAAATAGACCCTGCATTATTAAGAGGACATATTGAATTAATTAGCAGAATTATGAATTAATAATGAGATTATCCTAAGCATTCATCTTAAATCCCAGGCAATAGCACTCCAGCAATCAACAGATGAATCCGTTTAGATTTTTGCACAAAAATACTATAATTGCTATTCAGGAAGCATCCCAGTGTCATAGCTGTGGCCTGGGGTAGTATTACAGGAGACCTACATCTCTCAGTCAGTATGAAAAAATAATGAATCTTTCACTGGGTTTCATTTGATCCTTTTGATCCTCCAGCCTTTCGTGTCTCATTAGAACTGTCTGACACGGTATGTGATGTTACGGTCAGTAGTCTCATTTCCTCGATGGGCTGTGCTACCATTGATACCCCCAGTGCTTAATTTACCCTCATCCCATTCACTCTCTTGGGAAAACTACAAATATAAAACTTTATACAGCCCATGTACTGTATTTTTAATTACCATCGTATGTTCATCTAAGAGTGTGAAACTTCATGCCTGTGGACAAAGCTGTGAATGGTTATCTATTTTCAATACAGATGTGCTTGCTTGTCTAAGAGCTCAGATTTCACATTCCTGTACTACATTAAATAAAGGATACGCAGGATATGCAGATGTTAAGAACAACATCCCATCTTAGCTATTCAAACAACCAGCCTAATAAGAGGATACTTCCTTCTGTTCGTAGACCAAAAGCATAAAAAATTGTGAAGAGCCGCAGACATTTATCAAGGAGTAAGATATGGCACATGCTTTCAAGTGGCTTTGTTCCAGTCGCTCATATCTGCCAAGCTGTCTGACAGCTCCACCTCTCCTCTTATGACTGCACTGACTCTTGTCTTGTATTAGTAATGACTGCAGTCTGGTTGATGTGTGACAACAAAGACAGAGAAGAATTGTAGAGGTGTGTCTGTGTGTGTGTGTGTGTGTGTCTGTGTGAGTTAGTGCATGAGTGAGAAAGAGAGCAAGAGATAACAGGAGATATTCCATTCTGTCAGTCTCAGTCTCTTTCAGAAATATTAGTTTACCACTAGAATATTGGAGAATTAAATAGTGTATGAAAGTTATGAGAGCAGACTGTTGCAAATATATTGCTAAAACTGCTGCGTTAGTGAGTTGGATATACTGTATGTTTGGATTCCCATGCTTCAGGAATTCATCTGAGACTGTTTGATGCCATTGGATAAAATCCAGTGTTAAACTTCTCTCCAAATTGCCTTTGGGGAAAGCAGCTAAAAATAAACGGTCTCAAATGCCAATTCAAACACAGCGCTCTCTGACTTTCTGTTTAACTCTGAGATATTAACCCCCCACCACCCACCCACCCACACACACACACACACACACACACACATACACCTCATCTCACAGCAAAGTGTCATGACTTTGAATTAAATCCAAACTTGACTTAACCTTCCATTTCATCTCAAATGTTACATTGTGGTCACTATTGGTTGATTTTCTGTTTATGATTCCCTTACAACAAAACAAACAGATATTCCAAAAGTGTCTAAATAAGGCACTGCTTATGCTTTCTTCTCATATGTAAGTTATTTTGTACACTTTCTTACATTTAAAATGACTTCCCTGAAGTAACTTTCAGGAAAGTTGGCCAACAGTTCACAAAGCCACTTAAGAGAATCCCTATGTGAGGAAAAAAAAAAAATGGGGCTAGAAAAATTGCAATTACTCCCTGTGTTTTGAAAACTAATTGTGTCGATGCTATATTGCCTCCGTATCCAAAAGCAATTCATTGACTGTAACCCATTTGCCAGTTCCAGAGCCACTGTACATTAACCCACTTTACAGCAAAGGATTTTCCGTGCTCATTGTTTCCTCACATGGAGCTCTTGTTTGTTTTGAATGCTGTGTAACAAAAACTCATTCTGATAATTGGGGTTTGTGTCTCTTCAGGAAATTGCAGGGTGTCAAATTGTTTAGCCTGGACCAGAGCACCAGCCCATTACTGATGATTGTGTATCACTCACACACACACACGCACACGCACACACACACGCACACACACACACACACGCACACACACACACACACACACAGAGTGGTCTCTGTCGTCTAATCATCAACATGCAATTTGTCTCTTTCTCTGCCTTCGGTTTTAAAATGGCTTTTGCTGACAGCAAAAAGTCACAGCGTTTTTTTGTTTTTATCAGTTTTGTACATTTGAGTTTGCATAGGTGTCTGATATTAACACTGAATGAAAAAGTCCAGTTCAAATCCAAGTCAGCTCAACACAGCAGTTGTCAAACGGCAGCTCAGTTGTGTGATCATCCATTCTGAGCATGCCCAGGAGAGTTGGACTGACCCACTTCTTGGTCCAATAAGTCTCAGTGACATCCTCCCTCACTTTGCCACCTTCTGTCTTTTCTTGCAACCCTCTGTCACTGCGAGCTCAGATAAGCTCAAAAAGGAAAGCAAGCTACCTGCTATGGACACTGTTGTCCTGGTGTCTTCCACAAAGTAGGGCTCAATAATACTATAAACATATCAATAATATATCAATAATAATGCTCTACACAGTAAATGGGTAGCTTATCCTTTGGTGGTGCTCTATTTTAATTCTTTTAGATCTTAGCGCTGCTACTGACCATGCCATTCAACTTGAACACCTTGAAAACTGGGTTGGTATCACTGACGATGCTCTGAAATGGTTCCAGTCAAACTGTCTCTGTTATGGTAGGGAATGCCTCCTCAGCTCACCCTCCATGTGGTGTCCCCCAGGGATCAATCCTTGGCCCCTTGCTGTTCTCACTTTATATGCTTCTGCCACGTCATACAGTATTCGTAAACATAACATTTCTTTCCATTGCTACACAGAAGACATGCAAATCTGTGTTCCACTGAGAAGACAGATTAATCTGCCTTATGGTTTGCCCCTCTGATATCAAGTGCTGGAAGTCCCATAACTTTCTTCAATTAAATGAAAAACAAATTTAAGATTGTACTATTTGGTTCACCTAATTCCATAAAGCTGCTTCAGGGTTATCTCTGTAATCTGTCTACCTATGTAAAGCCTGCTGCTAGAAATCTGGACATAATATTTTATTCTGACCTCTGTTTCATTGACCAGTCTTAGAGGTTGGTTCAGTCTTACTTCCTCCAACTTAATTTTTTTCCAAAATTAGGTCTTTGCTGACCTTGAGAAGGTTATCCATTCCTTTAACTCTTCTTATTTCAGATTACTGTAACTCTACTTTAGTCTCAGCCAGAATTCCCTGTACTGGTTGCAATTAGAGCAAAATGCGGCCACTAGACTATTAACTAAATCTAAGAGTCAGGCTCATATTATGCCCCAATTAGCCTCCCTACTCTGGTTGCCAGTTCGTTTCAGAATTGATTTTGAGATCTTTATTTTTTAAGAGATTGCATGTCTGGCCCCCAGCTACATATCAAACCTTTTAATTACTTATAAGCCAGTGCACACTCAGATCCTCAGGGAGGATGTTCCCGGCCGTTCCAAAGTCCGGGCTAAAGACGAAAGTGCAGGCTTTTACTGTCGGAGCCCCAGGCTGTGGAGCGCCCTCCCTGAGGAGCTCAGGCTGGCAAAACCAATTTCACCTTTTTAATCTCTTCTTAAAAAGCACTTTTATCAACAGAAGTTTTCATAATTGAAATTTGTATAATTGCTTATTTCATTTTATTGTATTCTGTTTTACTTTCTTGCACTTGTGTTTTGTATTTTTTCTATTTTAGTTTTGTTTACATTTTTATGTACCTTGATTTTATGTATTCACTTGTACTTTACAATTGATTACTTTTTGCCTTATGCTGTAAAGCACTTTGTAAACCCCAAAAAATGTTTTGAAACAGTAGCTGTGAGCACTGTGAACAAAAATGTTTTGAATAGAACTAATGATAGTGATAATGAGAATATTGAATCTCTGTCTAGAGTTTATTGCCTCATGAACCAGACAGTTGAACACTGTGCTGAAATTAACCGATGAGATCATGCAAGGCTGCCACACAAGATTAAGAAGTTTCAGTAACTTGATAAAAACTTCTTCTCTGCACAGTACCCGACACAAGTCTAATTTAGAAATTTACCTTCAGTTTGATGCTCCCCGATTTGCATAATCTCATTACCCATAAAGAAAACACAAGTTTCTGTTTCCCTGTTTCCCCAGTTCACTTTCTTCTTCCATATCAGCAGTTCAAGACTTTAACATTACAGTAAAACTTAGTTCTGCATCTTTGCTCACCCATGGCAGCAGTATCCAGGGCTAGTTGGGCTATTTGGCCACACCCTTAGTAGCTATGGACAAGCATAAACAAAGAACACCCCAAGAGATCCTCTGTGGGGGCAGAGGTGGAGGAAGAGTCACAGGCAGGATCCACAGCTATAGACCATGAAATGGAATTGACTGAATAGGGAGGGCATTTCCATGTAAGACATAAGATATAGAGGGGAAGAAGCTTCAGTTTTGTTCTTGTGGCTGGGAAAGAATAACAAGTAAAGGCCTCAGAGTATATCAAGGGAAGAAGACAGAGGTGCATGAGAGAGGGTGTACAGAGACCCTGCATAGACCAGTATTCCCTAAGAAGTCAGTCAAATCAGTTGGGTGAAGTCCAGCGGCGGGTAACGGACCAAAGTTCGTAAAATATCAGTGTCCCTGTCACTGAAGAGGCAGGCACAAAAAATGGGGGGTATTATTCATGATTATGGGGTAAAAAGGTTTGTAGTTTGTGCAAAAAGGACAAAAGTAGTCTCAGAACCAGCTAAATTCAGAAGACAACAGGAGATTGAGAGACACACCCAAGAAACAAGGCAGTTTAGGCTGGGGACACACTAGAGAATTATCGGGCCGATTTACACCAGATTAGCCCATCCCTACAATGGGACGGTTAATCCCGATCAGAGCTTCGTCGGGACCGATGGTTGGCAAAAGATTATCTGGCAGTGTGAGGGCTTTACAGATTGAATCTTAACCATCCCGAGCCTGGTCTCCTGAAATTTAGTGAAATAAGTACAATGTCCTAAAATGCAAATGTGTGCTCTGTGCACAAAAGGAGAGAAAATGAATTTTTTCCACCACGATAGGATTACATGAAGGAGACACGACTGGAAACAGGCAATAGCCTGACATTGAAAGAGCACGGTGCAAGTAAGGGCATTGGGTGATGGATGGGTGTGTACATTTGCCTTTAACTGACAACCTGGATTCAAGTCCCAACTCATGAAGACACGTTTTGTACTGTGAGTGAAGTTTTCATTTTTTGCAAAAGTTTTTCTTATTGAACCATGACCAAAACCTAATCCTAACCAAAGTTGTTTTAATTGCCTGAACTGAACCATTAACTAACCTTTTCACATGACAAACGGGATGAAAATGGCATGTCCAATTCGCACTTTTGACACAAAATCCATTTCATGGAATACAGTGTTCACATAATTTGTGTCCACAACACGTAATCTGTGTTTCAGAGTTTGTGCTCATGTCATAAAATTTTGAGACTGTGTTGTCCGTCTACCTCCATTGTTGTTTTGATTGGTGTCACACTGGATCACATAAGTTCCTGCTCCTGACATCACTGAAATATCAGGAGTCATCAGGATAATATCAGTTATATTGTTAAGTATGTGACACCCATCCTTGCCTCATCATCCAGTGTGAGCATATTTATGACTAAGAGACAAAAATCCGTTAAACCTGTCCTTGTGTGTGTGTGATGCATTATTTTTTTAAAAATCAGTTAGGATTTAAAAAATCTTCTACTGTGTTCCCAGTCGTTTCTCCCAGTGGAGGAAGAGTAGATAGTGAAAAAGAGGATAAACTGAAGAAGCAAGGAAAGGAGAGCAGAAAATCTTAGGAAAAAGAGGAGAAAGAATGAACCAGGATAGCAAGAATCCATTTAACTTTGCTGTATTTGCTAGAGAAGAGAGAGAGTGGTAGCCTCAAAGCAAAACCCTAACCCCCACCCCCCCCCCCCCACCCTCCCACCCCCCCAATTTAAACAATAACAAAAAATCTTGGGAAACCAAAGACAGACCTTCCCTTTGCCTCCCTATACCCACACCTATTCCAACCTCATTTAAAATGCAATGCAATTCTTCCCACCAGGGTAATTTCCTTTTGATGTACAGAAGCCCACCTTCTCTGTCTTGTCATCCTCCATACAGCACAGAGCGAGAACACTGACACCCACACTGCACAGTTATTATTTGGAAACCCATCAGTTTTGGAGTGTGGAGTTCATGCATATTCAATAAGATCTGCCCAGCACCGCCACATGGCTGCAGACTCACTCAGCCTCAAGCTCAATCAGGGGAATCTGAAACATGTATCTACCAAGTCTCTCCGAATGCAAATAAGTTGTCAGCTCTGTAATCCAAAATGTGTGTGTGTGTGTGTGTGTGTGTGTGGGGGGGGAGCATCCACCAGGAAAATATGCACTACAGGGGTATTACCACTGGAATGACTGGCCTCGAAATATTGCAGTCAGCAATTTAAATTACATATTTTAAGTGTATGCCTTAAAAACCTAAGGGTAACTAACCAGGTTGTGACTTTGATGTACAGCATGGGCGGATTTAGCGGTGAAATCCTACTGATTAGCTTGCAAGTCTAACGTGTGCAGCATATATTGATGACAGTTCAGACTTGGAGGATACCTTCGGATAGGGAAAATAAATTGGCAGGAGGAGATATAAACACGCAGGATCACTGATCACTGAAAGCTGACACTCCATAAGAATATAAAAACATTTCATATCTTGGAGAAAGGCCAACTGATGCCGCGAGCTGTGCCCTCATTACCCAGCAGGAGGTGAGCTCTATTTAGGGACAGACTTGTTTTGTATGCACATTCCAAACAGCCTTAAAGCAAGCTCCGAAAATCCTCATTAAACAAAGGCAACTGTGCAGCAGGGGCGCACTGTAGAATCCAGGCCTCAAAAGCTCCTATCTGCATATGAATGGTTGGCAAGATTTAGTCATTAGCATTTTAATAGGTTGAAATGGAAAACATAAATAAACAAATATGCTTATTCAGACATACTGGATAAAAACTGTATGCATAATAATATAAAGAATACCACGCTAATCTTTTAAATTGGCTGAGCATATGATACAGGTTGAATTAATTCAAAACCACAAGGATTCAAGTCACCAGCAGCTCGCTTCTTCTTCATCTACCTTCCAAATACAAACCTTTGAGCCTTTGTTTTACATGTTTTTCTCAGATGATCGCATTGCAAAGTCTCACTTCTCTATAGGTAACTGCCACCACACACTAGTCCAAATTTACCAATTCTCCCCAGGGAATTTGCAGCTAAATGCACATGAAGCAAACCACGACACAGAGTTAACCTTTCCACACCAATGCACAGCTGAGGTAGAGAACAAAACAACTTGTGATGTATGCAGTGCATTCAAATTAACTCTTGAAATGGGCAGATATGTAGATATGTTTAGATACTAGATACAGGGTGAAAACTGCTTTGTGCAAATCACAAGGGCAAACACAAGGAACAAATTAATCCAGATACAAAATCTATATGCATCAGAGGATTGAATTCAGAGGATGTTGCAGGAAAAAATGCTCCGGTTTTGACCAGAGAATCCAGGGTCAGAACTGACTGCACCTCATGTTTGTATAGGGAAAAATACTGCAGATGTAAAATGTGCTCAGATCAATTAACACCAACTTCACCTTCATGTCTAAACTGTCAGATTGATTCCACTTTTTGGAGGAATGACAAAGTAACATTATAAAACCATGACACTACTGTATGGAATACAGCAATATTACAAAAAAGACTCACACTTCTATGTAATGTATTTTCTTGTCAAACATTTCAAACAATAATTTGCCATTTTTAGTTTTGGTCTGTTATTTTTACTCACCAAACATTTGTGATAATGTGAGGTAAAAGATTCTATTGCTTCCATTATTCTCCAGCTACCCTCAAAACTGCTTGTTAAAATCGTTATCATTCCTGTTTGAAACCAGCAGGCACTATGGCAACATTATTAATTTCAACGAGAATCACTAACAAGCTGTTTTTAATTCTTTAAATGCCAATACAGAAGCTATTTCTCTGAAATGTCACATGTGCCTTTTTTGAGGGAAAATATGAAATATTATATTATATATTATATATGAAAATATAAAGATGTGCCATGGCTATTTCAATGTTTTCATTATAATGGAGGCTAGATTATATACTGTAGATATCAATGAAGTCTTATAGCAGATTCTCATTAATCATGTTAGAAAATTAAAATTTGGAACTTAAAATATGTCAAAGTTTAAGGTATAATACACACAAACACACACAAACACACACATTTTTAAGAGCATCTGACACAAGGCCATGAAATATAGCCTCTCTGTTTCCCTTCTTTGAGATTTTCAGTCCCAGCTAGCTGAGATGCATTAACATTATTCTCTTTCTCTCTCGCTTTCTCTGAGTTATTGTGTTTCATAAGAATGTGAAACTATTCATGTGTGCTGCCTTTACTTAGCCAGCTCTGCCCCTTTTCCCTTGAGGTGTCGATCTCTCTTTCTCAAACCAGCAGAGAAAGATCAGTCCAGGAAAGACATATTTGCGCAGTACAACGATTCAAAATAATTGGATTCAAGACTGATTTGATGCAATTCAATCCGATGCATTCTAATAAAATGCTGTGCAGTGCCAATTTTTTTATATTGCTGTCCTTGTTTTGACCCTGGCTGCAACAGGAAGAAAGTGTATAGGCTCTTCATACACCATTAATAAACAATGTTCAGCTATGGGAGGAAAATTTAAATGTGGCCATATCCTGAGCTCTTTAACATTTGTTTATAGTAATAACATGTTATTGTAGAAGCAATAAACACTGCGGCTCAAGATGTTTATCCTTCAATTAGATTTGATCTGGACACAAAGCCCTCGTCAACTGGTGACTCTCAGCAGCAGCAACCGTTCCTGTGCTTCCACACAGGAATCCAGTGCAGACATCTGTAAGGCAGCTGTATAGACTATAACACTCAGAACAGGTACAAGACCTTTCATTATATTTTTACATTTTTACATATTTTTACCCTTCATTCTCCACAACGCTCAATGGACATAAATCTAAAGGATTGAAGAACCTTTGAAACTGACTGAAAAAAAAAGAGAGAGGGAGGGAGGAATGGAGGAAAGGAGTACAAGAGCACCAGAAGTTCTCAAAAGGTTACAGTACAACATGCTGTGAAAGGGAGGGAGCTAAAGGTGGTATTTGAAGCTGATCAAAAGACTTTGTTCTTTCCTTTAGTGAGGTGGTGAACAGCGTTAACTGTGTTTCAGGTGCTCTCTTTCCCAGAATAGTGGCTGGGAAGTCACGTATTGAGGGAGGAATGAGGTGATTTGCACACCAAGAGCTGTGCTAGATCCTGGACAGCTGCGCTCTCCACCTTGCAGATCCTCAGCTCAGGTTGGCGCAGCAGTTTGAAAAACTCCCTCCATAACTTTTGGAGCAAGAGCTTGCAGCCTTTCAGATGACAATGTTGAGCAATTCAGGAATGATCAGGAAGATATGCTTTAGCTGCGCTTGTTAAACATCATCATGACAAATAATCCCAAGGAAACAGTGTGGAGTTTTATCTTAACATCCAGCACAGAGAAGGGCATGATCGTCATAAGGAACAGCTCAAAGCCATCCATGGTTACCCGTCTTCTCCTGCTCTATCTACCAGTTCAACGAGATAGACCTCGTGCAGCTCCATTTGTCTTTAGTAGTTCTCACTCAGGAAGAATCTCGTCACCAGCAGGCATTTCCTCAGCTTGCTGACATTCAGAGATGGAGCTCAACCTAGATCCAAAAGAGTCATGAGTTGCTTCTGTATGAATAGCCCATCTGTTATAGTTTGTGCTAACGGCAACTATGCATTACATTGTTCTTGTAGTGGATGTTCTTACTTCTTAGCGAGTGCGACCTCCAACCCAGAGAGGATTCAGTTAAGTGTGGAGTGTCCATGTATCTTTCAATAAATAATATTATAGATTACTTTATTTTTCAGTACATACACTGGGTTTTGAAAGAAATTAAATGTCAAAGTAAATTCTAATTTAATTCAAAATGACAAATCTACATACTTACAGAGAATTTAGAGGGTATAGAATGAATATTGCAGTGGTTTTAGAATAGAAACTACACAGTGAATGGTATTGGTATTGAATAGTAAGGTATTATTGCAAGGCTGTGTTTCAGAGCCATTGATAGAGCCAGAATTTGAAGATGAAGATGTATTCTGATGATGTTTGTCATTCTAAATGATATTTGGTGGTTGTGGACTCTCTCATTCCACATTTTAATTAATCAGCCATTTTGCGTGTGGTGCAATGACACAACCAATGCAACAATATTAATGGCTGTATGTGTATGAGATTGTTGTGGACACATATTGTTCCTGTCTGAGTCACAGACCACTCTGCCATACACACAGAGGAGGCAGAGAAAAAAAGCCATGACATTTTCTAAGCCAATAAAATGGTTTGTGCCTTTGAAGGACAAGAAAAGGAATTGAGATGAATTTATTTTGGCACAGGGGGACTGAAATGAATGACAAAAGAGAACGAACACAAAAGGTTCTTCTGCAAACATTGGTCCCAGAGAGGTCCCGGTCATATATCCTGTCCTCTTATCTGTCCAACCCCATGGGGCTTTGCAAATATGACCAGTGCCATGAAACATTAGTGTCTCAACACAAACCACAACTCATTATCACTTCTAAGGGCCAATCAGCGCAAAAACACAAGGGGATCCTGGTTGGCCCGAATCACGTAATACAGACTATTTTCACTGGAGCACACATTATGCTTCACAACGGATTGGCTGTTATATACTCCAATACTAAAACTTTGTAGAAAATTGTAGAAATACAGATGCAGGTGCCCATGTATGGTACATGCTATAAATACCACTTTGGGTAAACACTAATCATTAATCTTTGCAGGCACGCAGTCTAGTGTTGCTGCCGAGAGCGAGCTGGAGATTCAGTTCTATGCAAGAGCTTGGGAAGGGAGGTAAGTTTAAATTTCCTGTTATTCCTCATGTTATCTGTCACAGGCGGTGTGGCCTCTGTGTGCCGTGTGTGGAGCAGTGATAATCAGATGCACTAAGAGTGGATGTAATGGGCTCCTTTGTCTAATGGCTCTGCTCCCTGCCCTGCTCCGCTGCACCGCCCCATAATTTGCTGCCACACAAGAAAGGTTAGACAAGATCTGATACAGCTCCAACATGAGGCCCAGCTGCTGTTTTAACTCTTTGTCTTTCCCTGGCACAGATACATGTCCTCACACCCCATAACAGAAGTCAGACAGTGACCCATCTCCCCCTTCATTGCCCATTCAGGCTCACATACACTTCCACCCTGCCATGCATAGCCATTAATTTATTGCCCCCTGGGCTGCAAAGTCTATGGCTATCGATCGAACAACGCTCCCAGTGGTAATTTAGTGCCCATGATACATTCTGTCATGGGGGCAGCAGGAAGGCAGTATTGATTAGAGTACAGTTCTGTTCGGGGCACCGCGCTGCTCAACGACAAGTGTCTAATTAACTTCCCAACCTCCGAGAGCATTGCATTCAGATTTGTCCCAGCTCTGGCTCCCTTGTGCTCAAAGTGTTCGTGCAGCTCAGTGCGCTGAGCATGGCACCGATGCTGTCAGGGTTTGTGGTTCAATTCCCAGCGGAGCCACCCATGCTGAAAAAGTATCATGGTGCTGTTAGGCCCTTTGGCTGAAAGCATCCGCCCAATGCCTTATGGTGACACACTGAAATATGCAAATACCCACCACATAGTGCACAGAAAATAACTTTGGTTTCTCAGATACAATTCTACTAAATTATGAAAATTGTTTGTTACTTTTATATTATAATCACTGCAGTACATCATACTGTGGCAATAAAACCCAAGAGGCGTTCTTTTACTGTGATAATATGGGTGGGACAGCAATGAGGCTAAATATGAGCCAGTATGGCAGCACTGAAGTATCCACGAGCAAGTTGTTGTCCTTCATACAACAGTTACAACAGTTTGTCATTGAAAAGTTTTATTCAAAGTTATTAAAATAAGAATAACAAACAATGAGCCACAAGAGTTGGCATAGCAGCAATGAAGCAATAAAGCACAGCTGGAATGAGTCTTTCACCAATTGAGTGTGTGTGTGTGTGTGTGTGTGCTAGTTATTCAGGATAAATGGGGTTGGTTTTTTTTACAGCTTAAAGGATTTTCCAGCTTGTTGAAATATTTTTTTAACCAAACTATTTAAAGACCTGCAACACAATAACTGTGGTGCAAAAGAAAAATGGACTGACCATTTTTGGTATTGGCAAGTAAGGAGAGTGGGGTGATGAAGTGTCGATTTTGCAAAGAACTTGAAAAAGCTTTAGCCTTTCCCCATCTTGCCTATTGTACTGTGCTATGCTACCACCTAGTGACTCTGAGGCAATAATTCAGACACACACTGGTATTTGCCATGTTTTTCATTGACACCAGAACAAAAATGAAGCTTTTTTTATTTACGAAAATTTTAGATACCATACAAATCACCCTGAAGATATAAGATAAATAGAGTGAGTAGGAAAAAATCAACATAAACTCTAAAATAATATACAAAACCATCATTCTTAGGCTTATATAGTATAATATTGTAAGCTGTCATTGAATTCAACAATATCACCGGTTCTTGAGCTGTGCATACAAAAATTGGTAAATCATTTCATGGATTTAGTTTGACAACACGCATAAAGATGAAAATAAGAAAAAAAAGTAATGTTATCATTTTAGTAAGTCTTGAAATCAAAAAACAACAAAATAAAGTTATGAAATACAGCACCATGTTTTACAGTGACCATTCACTGGTTAGTGTGTGAATGTTGGAATACTGTTACTACTATACTATTATAACAAATTATACAGTGGCATAGAGTAACAAAACTGTAATATGCATGATTATTATGAGTGGATATTTCAGACGGGCAAGCATGTGCCATGGAGGGCCGAGAGTCTGCAGGTTTTCACTCCAACCAAACACTCCAGCAGGTGATTTCACTGACTACCACACCTTCAGCCAGAGAGGAGGAACTAAGAGTGAAATGTTCAAAGTATTTGGCTGTAATGAAAACCTGCATATTGCTACACTGCCTATCCCTGTTTCAGTTGCCACAGACTGTCATTTTCTAAACAAAAACATCACAAAAGATTAATCAAAAAACTTGAAAACAACATAAGCATAATTATGTTAATAGCCAATTAGAATTTGCATTTAGTTCATATCAAAATGCTAATTATTGATATTCTTATTCACAGACAGAGAGTGTAAACAGTGACCTATTATACTGTATAAGTGGTACTAAATCATATCATCCTGGACATTCAAACACTTCAAGACAAAGTAAAATAATGCAGCTTATCACAACATTTGTGCAATCTCTAAAATAAACTGTTTTTGGTTGTCTAATTAGATATAGATTATCTAAAAATAACAATTTTTATCATAGGCACTTAAGGCGGGTGAAACTAAGTTCCACAACATACAATATAGATGCTCAAAACCTTAGTTCTGTGAACTTTTCAGAAAGGATTTCATAAGATTTTCAGAACATATAATCCTTCGATCCATGAAGAATATGAAAAGCTCCTAAACTGGAGTGACAGCGTTTTAACCTAAAACAGTGATATGTTATAAAATACATGCAATTCAAAAACGAAACCCTCAAGAAGCATCTCAACATAACTTTAATCGTTCTTTGTATCATTTTAGTTTTAGTGAAAGTTTTCAGTACTTGTGACAAAAGGCACAACTAGCTGAGCTCTTGTTTAATCAGCTACCTAGAGAGACACAGGAACGGCCAAGACTGTTCTGTGCCAGGTCGCGTCACACAGTAACTCCGTCCAGACTTTAGACAGCCTTGACAAAGTCTGACTCCCCCGCTATGTTGGTCAGTCTAAACATACCCACTCTTTTCAGTTCAGGCAGCTCTCACACTCTGTTGACCCACGGCCTACAGGCCCAACACTGACTGAATCCTCTCCCACAGATGGCAGAGATCTAACATTACGGGGTCAGAGATGGTCAGCAGGTCACATCAGGTGAAGTTACAGTGTGTCTCGACCATATCAGCCTCCCTAAGGTCAGAAACTCATGAGTGCAGTGATTCTCGACCTTTTTCATATCAAGGACCCTAATTTAGTCCACATTATAGCCATGGACCCCCATTTGCTCTCTCAGACTCAAATCTGAGAATATTTTTATTGTTAGATGTGATTTTGTCCAGAATTCCATGACTATCTGTATTGTCGGTAGAGAGATAACAGTGAAACTACGATCACAATAGTCATTCTTCTACATTCTCTAACTGTGTTAACTGCTTGTAAATGAAATAATGCTGAAGTTTAACAATTCATCAATTTGCTGGGGACCCCCTGGAACCCCCTCAAGGACCCCTGGTGGTCCCCGGACCCCACGATGAGAACCACTGGTCTAGTGAAATCCAGATTTTAAAAAAAAACCTATCTTGTGTTCTTAGAAGAGAAGGGAGGTCAATAATTATTTAAAAGTTACTTAATAGTAGGCCTACTGCACCACCTCAAAGTTAAAGCTTGAGTTAAAATAAATAATGTGTGCTTTTTTTTTAAGAGAGCGACACTTTTGGCTCCCTTCTCTGCAGAGGGAGGGAGGTAAGATACTGTCAGTGTTGAATCGAAGGCTTTGGGTCACCAGAATGTGAAAAACCAGCTAAATGGAAAATGACCAGAATGGGCAAGTTAAACCTCCCAAACACTGTCTGCCCTCATTAGCCCAATTCAGTTTCATGCCCATGGATCAAAGGCACCGCTAATAATCTCTCAAACTCTTTGTGAATTTCATACTTCAAGAAAGATAAAAAAAAAAATCATAGATGCATTTAATGAAAAAGCATATTAACTCATTCCTCAACCTGCAGAGATCTGACAAAATCCATTGTTCCACCCACTATACAGCTCAATAATGGTTGACAACACAATCCACAGTAATGACAGTAATTTTTTTCTCCACCCATAGAGGACCATGTAATTCTTCAGTTGAAGTAAAAACATGAAAATCACCAAAATTTGACTTACGAGGTTTTCATATGACAACACAGTGATATAATGGGCTGTGTCATCTTAGCAGATAAGTTGACAGATTGGTTCTTTGGGTCTTATTCAAATAAGACCTTGCACACATGTGCAACATTTTCAGCCATTTAAAACAGCAAAAAATCCACACTTTCACAGGTTGTGACAAGATTTGATTTTACATCACCTAGGACCTGGTTTTGGAAATGGAAAATTCAGCTAAGGCCTTTAGCCATGGCTATTTATAGGGCTTGACACTTCACTCTCTATATCACGTTATATATCGTAGACTCCATGAAATACATACTGCATGAAGAGAATTTTTAACTTTTCTCTGACGGAATAAATAAATATGTATGGTTGAATTTATTTGGTTACACTATTAAGTCACTTCTAAAAGATGTATGAGGTTTCCAACTCAGTGAGTTAAACAGAAACGTTTCATGATCAGCAGCAACTCCTGATTGATATCTAACTCATAGACAATGTTGCTATGCCTACATTCAAAAAAGTAACATCATGAACACTCTTCTTGTGAGTGTTTAATGTTTTGCACTTGGTGCAAGTGTGTACACACACTGGACAATCGTGGAAACTACTGAACTAAAACACGTCCAAACACAAACAGCTCACAGAGCCTAAGGTGTGGATTGGTTTTATTTAAGCTAAATTTTTCATGGGTTTAGTTATTTCCTGAAAAATAAAAAGCACATTTTTGCTATCAAGCCACTATTAACATTTGGCCTGTGATAACTGAAAAATGTACAGGTGCTATTTTGCATGATTGTACTCATTTATGGGACAGTAATGTAAGGAATTAATTTCAAAGATTTAAGTGGACCATTCAGTTAGTTGACAAAATAATTTTCATGTAAGTATGTGTACAAGGTCCAGGGGACATTTTCATCCAGTTGAAGTCAACTGCAAAGTTTAAGGGCCTTGAGTCAGAGGCATGGTACTTAAAAGTACCACAAATGTATACTGAGCTTAAGATAAAAGACAAGGTCCTAGTTCCATATATGTTTGGTAGGAAGGTCAAATGGGACAAAATAATATTGTCTATGATAGTAACTTGAACACTAAGTATCTTAGTGTAACTAATAAAGTTATTTACATCAATGAGCAGCACTTTTCCTTTACCCACAGGCTATACAGCGTCCTGCATCCAAGACCAATCCAAACCTCTGTTGCAATGTTTGATGCACACACACATACAGACATGTATGTGTCCCTGGTCATGCCATTGAGGTAAACAAGGCTTCAGACTCTGGGTTGTTTGTTTTCTGTTTCTCTGGCAGGTGATCCAGGGCATCTAAGTCTAATGTGGGAGTCACAGCTGTTTTGACTCTCTAAGGGTTAGAGAGGGCAAAATGTCAGAAAAAAAACAACCTTTATTATTTATATTGTACATTAAGGGCAATTTAGACAGTTATCTGTCTCAATAATGAGTCTTGTACTCACCTGAAGAAATGAGCCTTTGTTTTTACAGATCTCTTGAATGGCTCCGAGGGGGATCCACACAATAGAGACCAGTGAGATGCCCCAGCCCACCCCCTCTGCCCACACTGGGTACTTATACTTCCCATAGTGAGCAGGAGTGTACTGGATGACACTGGAGATCAGGATGCACTACGCAGGGAATAAAATAGCCTTACAACCATACATAGTCTGTTTTATCAAGCATGCCTTAAGCAAAATACAAATGTGTTTCAACATTCATCTTTAACATTATTATTTTTTACTTAAATTATATCATGCAATGTAAAATCACATGACAATATAGACACACACAATACATCACAACATATCTAGCATTGCACAGAATACATATATCACAATTCCTCACAGAATTTAAGTAAAATACATGATCTTCATTATGAGTATGATACTACTGATAACCCTAATCTATTAGAGATGGGACAATATATCGAAATTCAATATATCGCGATACAAAAATGTGACAATATTTATCTTGGGGCAGAAAAATGAAAGACAAAAAAAATGAAATAAACAGACCTATAATCTACATTAAGAACCTAAGGTGACTGAATTCAGACAGGGATTGTTAAAACAGGCTCAGTCTCACCAGCACCAGCAGGGGAGAGAACACCAGCCAACAGAGACGGAAGTAGATGTTAGGAGCTTTTCCTAGCATCTTCTTTATCATATTAGAGATACGCTGAAGGCCTGATGGAAAAAGAGAAGCACCAATTAAACACTTTCAATAACCAATAAGCAAATGCAGACTTCCATCAGAGTTGTGTTTTGGTTAGGAACGACGTTTAAAGTTCAGTTCCAAAACTGAACTTTAAACTACTTTCAAACCACCATTTTAAAGTAGTTATTAAACGTAGTGATGCAAATGTGGTCCTACTTTTACACATAGGAAAAATCATGTTATCATCATTCCTATGACATAATAATAACCGTGACGTCCTGGGTTCGAATCCAGTCCGGGACCTTTGTCACATGTCATCCCCCTCTCTCTTTCCCCTTTATTGTTTCTCTCAACTGTATGTCTAATAAGGTAATAATGCCATAAAAATAATCTGTAATTAATCAAATATATATACATATATACTGGATGATGCCAATCAAAAGATACTGGTATACTTTGTGACTTTCCATGATATTATTTTTCTATCTATGGGACGGTCGTGTGCATGAACTGCTACGACTCAAGTCCATCACAGAAAACAATCAGCAGATCAATCTGTCAAACACTGAAGGCCCTTAGACCCCCCCAAATAAACAAATTCATTGATTTTCCCACCACTCAACATCAGATTCATGAAAAAAAGGTGGTTTCATGCAGATCAGTGGTTTTCCAGGAGTTGTTGGCGTCATTGACTGTACTCACATGAAAATTCTTTTTCTTTTAATTTATTTTGTTTTTTTTGGCATTCCTCCTTTATTGGATAGTCACAGTATAGAGGGACAGGTAAGATGGTAGAGAGAGGGGAATGACATGCGACAAAGGTTTCGGATTGGAAGACCACTGAACCACCAGGACGCCCCCACTTTCTTTAGTTTTAAGTTCACACCAGGGGTATCCTGATTTCCTCTTACCACAGTGTCATTATTCTCAACATGTTAGCTGTCAATATTTATTGGAATTGCTCTAACAATAAAGTCCATCTTTATCTTTAATATCTAAAGTATATCTAACAGCATGGAGAACAAACATAATGGTATGATCATTAATGGGTTTTTAAATCTATTGGTCTTGTTTTTTCAAAATGTTGAATGTGTGTTCTTCTAGCTTACACGAAAACAACTACAAAACATCATTACACATTTCATTATAGAGCATTTTTAGTCATAACCAAACTTTTAGCATAATTCCTAGAAGTAATTCTGAGATGCTCGAACTACGGGCCCTGCTATTACAAAATGATGACATAAGCAAAACTGGAAAATTGGAAATGTTAAAACTTAATTGGAAAAACAAGTAAGTTATTAGGTATTTTAAAAATGCTGCCTACCAAATACTGACATGTTTGACTGTATATATTTTGAACTACTAACGAATTTCAAGTGACTTTTTTTTTGCCTAAAAATGGATATATAGCATTTTGGAATAAAACACTTTCTATGTATACTACCAAATATCCAGCAGACAGCTAGGACTTCAAAGAAAGCCAGGAACATGAGAGAAACCACGGCAGTGTAGTGGTCCATCAGCTGGAACATATAGATACCCCCCTGGGGTGAGAGAGAGAGAGAGAGAGAGAGATGGAGAGACAGAGAGAGAGAGAAAGAAAGAGAGAGAGAGATGGAGAGAGAGAGAGAGAGAGAGAGAGAGAGAGAGAGAGAGGCTCAGTTTTCCAGTAGTTACAGGATTACCAAGATGACAAAAGAACTGTCACCTGAGGTGCAACTCCTAGTACATGCACCAAATATCCTCAATCATGTTTCTCTGTCAACAGGGCTTACTTACATAACAACTGTTACTTACATTAGTAACGTGTGGAATTCCCAGTAGAAGGCTAACTATGCACACAGTCAGCGCCAGCAGCTCTTGTCTCTTCAGGAAACGGAGAACCTTGGGGCCAAAACCATCCATGACGAATGTCACAGCCACCTCAACCATGGCAAACTGCAGGACAAAGGGAACATTTATATATATATATATTTATCTACATATTGTTCTTCAAATAGACTCTTTTGCCTTTTATGTTGTCCTTGTATGTACCTCGGTTGTTTTTCTGTTTTTTATTATGGATATCTTGGATGTTTTGTCTGTTTTTATTATGCTGCCCTGCCAGGTCTCTCTTGTAAAAGAGGTTTTTAAATTTTAATGGGACTTTTTACCTTGTTAAATAAAGGTTAAATTAATTTAGATACCCAGGTTACCCACATAAAGACCACTTCCCTTGTATCTGTTTGGGGTACATTCCTGGGGCTGCTCAAAGAGTTTGGCACCAGAGTATATTAATGGTTGGGAGAGGAATTCAAGAGCATCTTCAGAAAACTATGCATCTGATTTTATTGTACACCATTGCTTTATTATTTGCTTTGGGTCAGTGTTTAGTGTGTCTAACCACAGTCTGACCAAATGCCTTCACTTTTTATGGAAAATAACCTTATTTATTATGAAACAATATTCATTATAAGCTAGCTTTCTCTCTGACTGAAGTTCAAATGTACTATTTATTTTTTCCTGACCGCCAGTGCTTAACACTGGATATTAGCCAACTGCCAACACAGGTTGAGTGTTTACTGCGACTTCTCTGCCCAGAGGCTCAGTGCCCAGAGCCTTGCCTTTATGGCACAGGGATTTGGCAGACTTCTGTCAAGCCTGAGCCTGACCTGCCAGCAAAGTATGGCTGGCTCAGTCTCCCCTGACAGAGCCATGCAGGAGGGCTCTCTACAGTGTCCCAGTGGTCCCAGGTGAGATGTTTGGCCCTGCAGGACAGCAGACTTTGGAGCATATCATCCAAGCAAATCAAGCTAGACACCAGTTTACTAGTCTGCAAAGACAGTCTACACCCTTGCCTGAGTAGAAGGTTCTCTCAGGACATAACACCAGTCCCTGTCATCCACCAACCCGCCCTGACGTGCGATCCAAGACACATAAGTTCTCTTGGCCCATGTGGCCCAGCTGGGTCTTACTTCACCTACAGCAAGAGCTCCTTCACACTCAGCCAGAGTGTGGTGTTCATTGGTGTAACAATGGACTCTCAGCAAACGATTGCCTCTGGCTGATAGGCATGTGGATGACCATCTCATCAGTAGTACCGCTGGGCCTCTTGAACTGGCGTCCCCTCAAGTTGTGGACAAATGGCCTCAGCTTGGATTCAAGGCGGCACAAGCACAAGATGGTCAAAGCCCAGTCCGTGCCTCCTTGCCCTCTGGCCTTGGAGGAGCAGGGCAAATCTAACCGGGGGCGTTCCCTTAGATTCGGTCACATCATTCTTGAGGGTCAGGCATGTTCTCACAGGTGGATGTTATTCAATGAGTAGTGTAGGACATAACAAGCTGCCCTTGCCTGAGAGTTGCTCAATGTTGATATTATTACAGTACATGTAGTCTCTGTGGGATCACAACAGAAGCCATCCTTTATGGTTTATCTGGCTGCCATTTCAAACCAAACTGTGAGGTCTCACGGTCTTGTTAACCGTTTTCAGCTGCAGAAGCCCCCACAAGCCCTGTCATGGGACATGCCGTTGGTGCTAGACGCCTTTTATCTGATCACCTTCGAGCCCTCAGGGCAGTCTGAGTTGAAGTGCTGGGCTGCCAACACAGCCTGTTTTTCTCGCTATGCCACAGCAAAGTGTGTAAGTGAGCTTGTCCGTGTCTGTGCATGAGAGATCTTGTAATTTGAGTGAGCTTGAACTCTTCTGCAAAGAATCAGCAAAAATTCCTGAATCCAGATGTGCCTAGTTACATTACATAATTTTTTACATTACATTACGTCATTTAGCAGACGCTTTTGTCCAAAGCGACTTACAATAAGTGCATTTTGTCAACAGTAGTAAAACCAGCTGTGTATCATAGTCTTCATCAGCTAAGCCTTTTAATAGGAATAAGTAGCATTTGTAGAATCAGAGGTTTTTTTTTTGGTAGACGCTTATCCAATGTTATCAATGAAAAAAGTGCTTCTACAAAGGATTAATTGAAGGGTGTGTACACTTATGTAATCAAGGTGCTTTAGTTAGCCATTTTTAATACATTGTCAGAAATTAGTAGCCTTTTGTTTTGTACCTTGATTTCACTGGTGACTCTATCCAAATGAAAGGGAAAAAAGTCCAATTTAATGGGTTTTCATTTCAGGCCTTGGACAACAAAAACTAGAGAATTTGAAAGGGTGTGTAGACTCTTGGTATCCACTGTACATAGCCTATATTTTACTGACAACCTTTTATTGTTTTACAAACTGTAATCATTTAACAGTTTAATCAATTCCTCCATTAGAGTTAACATTATGGTGTCTATATTGGGTACACTGTAGTCTCCTAATACAAAGTTTAGTTTTTTAAGTGGAGGCACTGTGCTCTTTCTTCTATTTAAAGTGTGTCTGCAATCATACATGTTTGCATAAGTTCCATGACAAACGTGTTCAATGCCTATTCATCTCGGATCATTCTACACACCCACTGCCTGAAAAAGAAAGGGTTACACAAGTAATCTACAGGTTGCTCTCTTGCTCTCTCTCTTACACACACACACACACACACACACCCTTTCTCTCCCTCTCTCACACACACACACACACACACTCTCTTTCTGCAAGGGTGAGAGATGGATACCTGGCTGTCCAGGCCCAGGCAGAAAAGCATAATGAAGAACAGAGGGGCCCACAGCTGAAACACGGGCATGGTGGAGAGGACTTCGGGGTACACCACAAACACCAAACCAGGGCCTGAAACACCATAACATTCACGGTAGTGTTAGTACTAGAGGTTTCATAATCCCAACCTACAGACAAGCATAGTTCTATAGTACAGGAGAAACTGAGATATGATGAGGTCATGGGCTTGGTGTTAAAGGACACCGTGGAGTACTATTTCATGGAAGGACAATGTGACGAGACAAAAGAATACTTTGTTAAGCTCCTCAGTCAATAAATAATAAATGACACAGTGAGTTATGGCAACCGGAGGGCTGAAACAGCATGTCGGAAAATTCCATCTGTATACTGTCTTGGCAAGTCTGGAAATATTTATTACAGAATACTCATAAAGCAGATAAACTTTTGTATTCAATATACAATGCCATTAGAAATTACTGCAATATTGACATGTAGAACAAATCTAATTTGTAATGTCACCAACACACAAAACCTGTAGCTGATCCACTGAAAATGAATTGGAGCTGGTCTGACTTTGTGGAGTCATAGTTTTTTATGTCCAAGTGACCTTTATGTTATTGTAGTGCAGTTACAAACCAGAAAATGTCTGCATGTTGCCGCATAAAATCAAGTCCACAAATCTAAAATGAACTGTCCAGGATCATAAGACTAATTCATGTCAATTCTTGGATTTACCTTTAATGAATTCAAGTGTTTATGAATCATTGGCTATCCAACTAATCTTCCACCACACTGTTTTACTGAGATGTTAGTCAGTGATCAACAGCCAGTCTGCACATTCTACCTCTGAAACAACGTCACAGCTGGCTTGGATATTGCCTTTCAAAAGGTGCCCAGATAGCCAGAAGACACACTTCAGTTGTCAATTATTAGGATTTTCATCATAAATCCCAAAACTGACAAAAAGGAAAGGAAATATAGGAAATACTGTATGTGGATAACCATACATGGATTAAGTTTACTCTTTTGAAGAATGTTAGCAATAATTAGCTTAACTACTTTAATCTGAGACATGTTCATTATTATGAAGAACACATAATGAACACTGATGTGAAAAAAGGAGAACATGACAGAGAGAAAGAAGTGGGATAGGATATGATAACGTGATACTTCATTGTAAGAAAGTTATCTTTTCACTGGACCTCCTCCACAGAGAGGACAGGGGCAGTCAGCTACAGGACAGTGTCCCTCCAGCTGGCAGGGATTCAGTGAGTTGAACACAGGACATCCAGGTGACAGACTATCTCTATTTTAACTATTTTACTGGAATAACATAACTGCCAAAACTCCTATTTAGACGTGGTTTAAGTGTTAAGTGTGCTAGAACCAAAATTCACTCAATTCTCAAAGTAGTGCTGTGTATTTTGGAAAAGGGTTTTTTCACTCAGGTAATATACAATCCTGCTGTCTCGCCTCACCCCACCCTGCAGAGTTTTATTTATCTTATGTAACTGGTTTAATTATCAATACTGAATCATGTAAGAGCTGTGTAAAATGGAACATCAGTAAGATCAAGCAGGTGAACAAGTTGACTGTTTTACAACTGTTCCATCTCTCTCTCTCTCTCTCTCTCTCTCTCTCTCTCTCTCTCTATTATGCTCTTCTCTAAGAAGAGCATAATACAATAACAAATACTAATGTTAATGCAAAATTAACGGGAAACAAACCACAACATGTTTCATAATTCTTGATAACATTAACACATTAACATTAACATTAACATTTTGATTTATAATAAATGTATGTTGTTTATGTTGCGGCTATCATTCATTTTAGCATGAGCAGACTCTAATTCATATGGCTGTAATTCATAACTGGGTCTTCAGAATATTTAGATTTCCACTGTGGTTTCCTTGAGAGAACTGCAAGTTCACGTCCTTGCGAGCTCTTTGTCTTGTTCCTCCATGGGAAGAAGGAACAATCCTCCCAGGGGAAGAAAGCAAAAACAAGTTCTTACAACAGACTGAACTACAGAGAATATTGAGATCCAATTTGCATGTCCATTTATATGCATGTTTGTGCATATAAATGTTCTTTTATAAATCATTTTATACATCACACCCCATGTCCATAAACAGTGGGCATAACAATTTCATGATACTGTCTTGTTCCTATGTCCAAATGTTTAACACACCTAACAACAAACAAAGCAATGCTATTGTAGCATGACGGTCTTACCAGCCTTGATGCTTACCATCTGTAGCTATGTCTTCAACTGGCAGGTTATGGATATGAGCCATGTAACCAATCGCTGAGAAGATCACAAAGCCAGCCAGGATACTGGTGAATGAGTTAGTTAGTGATACAATCAAAGTATCCCTGGGAAAAAAAGAGAAGAAAAGAAAGAATTTGATGGCAGTTCTCATGGCCCAGAAACATAGGAAAACAAACACAAGAGATTATAAAGCAGCCATTTGGTCCTCAAGACAGCTGTTTGAAGTTTTCTTTCTTAAAACTATTCAATCAATCTGGTAGCAACCATTTCTGCAGCTATCATAGCTCCTGACCAGGGCTTGAAATTAACACGCTGTGCCTATTGCTTGGCTTGCCTAAAATACACTGTCATACTCTGCAATCCTTTGACCATTTTTAAGAAAAAGATGTTTTGGCGAGGTTAAAATTCTGAGTGAGTTCATTTCAAGCCCAGTTCCTGACAGTCATTTGATTTCAAAAACATCGCACTTCTATTACCTGAGAATGTTGTTGTTGAACTTGTTGTAACTGGCCATCGAAATCATGGAGCCAAAGCCT
The DNA here is from genome assembly GCF_048128805.1 of Centroberyx gerrardi. Taxonomy (NCBI): domain Eukaryota; kingdom Metazoa; phylum Chordata; class Actinopteri; order Beryciformes; family Berycidae; genus Centroberyx; species Centroberyx gerrardi. Next base: position 17,249,844 of record NC_136004.1, read on the forward strand.
ATTCCAATGGAGTTGAACACTTGGGCAGCAGCATTAACCCAAACCTATAGTGAGGATGAGAGATGAGAAGAGCACGAGAATGCAAACAATGCAATGATCATCCAATTTTGATCATGTTAGATAATGATACAGTTTAGTTAAGTTTGATTTTGTTTCGTTTATCTGACAATGAATAAATAACAATAAATATGAATACATGCATGTTACATTTAACACATTAAGTCACATACTTACTTCCTGTGTGGTCACTGAGTACAAAAAACAGTACCAAGACGGTGGCAGCAGTCCACAGAATAATAAATAAAAATAAATTGCTCAAACATGTTTTAGGAAAGCTATAGGCCTGCCTGGCAGAAGCAAAATAATTTCACACATGGCAAAAGTTCTCATTGCTTTATCCTAATTAATGGCTGTCAATTCCTCTGCTCAAGAACCCTTCTAACCGTCATTTCCCTTTGTATGTCTGCTAAATGACGTAATGTAATGTCATATAATGTATTGACCAGTCTTGGCTCTGAACCTTGATGTGCTCTTCATGTAACTGTGGAACACACCTACCATGAGAGGGTAGCTAGAACAATGTTTTGGGGCAGGATCACTAATATATCTATTAACATCACTAAGCCGAAGTTGGACTGTTCTAGTCCCAGTTAGTATCCACTTCAGCTCCTGAAAGTGCCTCATGTTACCTATGTGCTCAAGACCCAAATCTGACCTGACCCGTCTATTCTGGGAGGCCTGAAGCTTTGTCGCTACCAGTTAAGACAGACCCCCTGGACTGGCTTTTATTGGATACCAGAGGAAAACTATCTGACAGATTTGGCTTTCTGGACACAAATTCTGTCCTGGCAGCCTTCCCCAAAATCTTCAAAGCAACACTTTCCACTTCCACAGTTCTTCTAAGTACAACCTAAGTGGTTTCCTGAGGTGACCTCTTTCCCTAGCTCTACATGCAGTTCTGGGCTTCGCTCAGTCTGGGCCTACAGCAAGGAGGAGCCTGTTATCAGAGGCAATGATATTTTCAATAAATTCCTTGCTCCCCCTAAACAAATGCAGACCAGTTAAATATATTTTTACCAGTGGTGTTTATAACAACTACTGCAGGTGATAATAATTCCATTTCAACATTTTTAAGTATTTTTTAACTGGTACTGATGTGTAGCCAAAATCTTATCAGGTAGTCTAAATTTTGATGCCACTCTCTGAGTAAAACACTAAAGGATATTCATTTACCATCTCACCTTAACTTCAAAAAGTTTGCTCCAGACTGGGGTCAGAAAGTAGAGGATGCCATTCTTGGCTCCAGGAAGCTGCACATTATTGATAAGCAGGGCAACCAGGATGAAGTATGGAAATATGGCTGTGAAATACACAACCTGTGTGGCACGAACAAAGAAAAGCAGAGATTAATCAACGAGTGTGTTAGCTGCATTCGTTTACAACGAACATCTTCAGTTACAGTTCTTTAGACTGCAGCATGACAAAAGAAGGAGAATGTACTGCAGCCTATTCGGTGACACCAGTGAGGATGAATTTTATTTGCTTTCATGGCAATATCTCAATCTTGCCTCAACAAAGTAATTTCATCTAAGTCAGATCAGAATACTACATATCACATCAAATTGTATATTGAATGATGCCAGTTGGTACAAAATAAACAACTATTTTATCCTTTTCCTTAAACTCCCCTTTGTTTCATATTAGCATGTCCTGATTCTGAGTCGGTCGTGCATTTTTGTTTGCATCTGAAGCTTATCTTGTGCATTTTGGACTGAGCTATACCTAACCATTAACTGAGCACACCACAAAATGGCAAAGTATCTCATTTGCAAAAATACTGCATACAAATATTATGCTGCATATATTTTCCAGAGTTACAAACTTTTCATTTTAGACATGTCATTTTAAATAGAAACTCCTACTGCGGTCAGCTCAAGGACCTGCTCCTTGTCTGTAAGGTTAAACCTTTGGAAGGCCTCTCTGATATTGTTGAATTACAAACATTAATTGTGACAAGTCTTCAAAAGATACCAAGTTTTCAAACATTAAAATATAAACACTATAACATATTATCCAATCATATCACCTCTATCCATAAATACATATTGCAAAGGGAAAGCCATTGCTCTGACCTTGCCAGTGGATTTGACTCCTTTAAAGATGCACAAATACACAACGACCCAGGCCAGGGTGAGGAGGCCAAACAGTTCCCAGCGAAGACCACCAATGTCCTCAATGCCATCGCTTTTCTCCAGAAGCCCGTAACTGGGAAAATAAAGACCGGATGTATCAAAATACAAATAAATTGATTCCTGCTATTGTATCCTTAAATTTAATAACAATACACCTCACATTTTCTTCTGCCCTTGTCATGTAAATGCTACTTTTATCTCACCATGTGATTTCAGTAAGGGCTTCTTCCTCCAGTGACTTTAACACTGTAGCCAGCTATAGCCATGGCATCAAGAAAAAACTGATTTCTATAATTAAAAAAGAAGGATGTGTAACAATTCTCACTCAAAGAACTGCTGGCTGGCTGACTGCAGGTGGGAGGCGTTGCCAGGGAAACCGCTGGAACAGTTTTCGACAGCATTCCAAGTGTTGTTGCAGGACTGCCAGGGGAGCGTTGCTCCGAACGAGTTGAAGAGGTAGTACAGTGCCCAGCTCATTAGCACATTGTGGTAAGTGCAGAACACAAAGGAGATAACAACTGTGGCCAGGCCAACACCTGCAGAGTGACACCAAGGGCAAAGGACACAAAGTAAGACAAGCGCAGAGGTGCTACTGCTTGGGTAGCTGGTGTGTGTGGATCTCCTTTAACATTATACCCTAACTGGATATGTGAAGGCGCATTCTGTCATTTTTAGTGCCCGTTTAACTTATCATTCCTCCATTTTAGTTCGTAAACCTGTTATATCTTCTCTCTCTCTCTCGCAACATGTTATAGTAGAGTGTAAATAATTTGGGCCCAGGGTTAAAATTATGACTATAGACTAAATGTCACACAAAGATAAAGAGGCAACAGTGCTTTAATGAAGAGTCAAACAAAAACAAAATTTCCATAGGGTAATCTCTGGAACTGGTCAATTCTATCTAAGATTAAAACCTAAGGTAAAAGTGCAGAAGTCAAGTGAACTTTGGGAATGGAAAAAAGCATTCCTGCAGCCACGGATTTGACTTGCAAAAACTCCACTGTGTCATTTGTCTTGTAAATATAATGAGTTCCTTTTTCAAATATAAAAAATTTAGCTCAAAGTACAGCAGCTCATTCAAATTATCTTTATACACTTGTGATCCTTGGCTGTGTTTCTTTTGATGCAACACGACGAAGCTGCTCTCCTACCTCGAATTCCTCGGTGTGCGCGCACTGTATGTGTGTATGAGTGTTTGCGTGAATATGATGAAATTAAATTAGAGCTATGTATTGCTTGTTTTTGCAATACAGTAGATTGCCAAGGGGAAATTTTGTTTTTTTCACCTGCCCCTCCACAGGGAGATCAGAGCACAGGGTCAGCCAAAGAGTGCTGCCTCTGCAGCTGGGAGGGATTCAGTGTTTTGCTCAAGGACACTTCCATGGGGCGGACAGGATGGATCAAACCCGGGACCTTCCAGTTAGAGGAAGGTCGCCTATCCTGGGTAAGATATGTTTTCAATGTTTGCTTTCTTCTCTATAAGACACTGTGAAACCTGGCATGACTGAAAAAACAATAATACTGATACTTTTATATTGTGATATTGTGATCAAGGTTTCAGTGACGTTCTGCAACATTTTAACTTTGTCGGCCTTTTCACTACTCATAAAGTTTCCACTGAGGCCATTTTTGGAGAATTTCACAGCTGTTCTGCCTCTTCCCTTATGGAAGAAAAACAAGAACTTTCAGAACTATTCTGCTTTAGAAAATTTCGTTTTCATAGTTTTCTATCCGTGGGGGTAAGTCTGGAATGCTGTGCTCCACTGGATCCAGTGTCACTATCTGGTATTATGGAAGGAGAGGCAGCCGAAAAACAGCTCTGTGTCAACATGATGACAGAGCCCAATCTAACCCCTCTGAGCTCCAGGATCAGTTGGGACCACTGTCCGTGGTCCACGTTAAGCACTCCTTCCTTTGTTATCACTGTGTTTGCCTCTTCCACTCTACACATCTAGCTTAAATGGCTGACTGCTCCATTGGGGCACCATACACACTCTAAGTGGCGTGGTGATGTTTCAGTTCTAACTGTCAAAACATATCAGTCTGCTGGAGTCAAAAACAAGTCAGTATAGTTCAGCTTCATGTTCAGGAGCAGTGCGAAACTTGTTTCACAGAGATAGAGGGAAGTTTAATGAAAGTAAGTGGAGCTTCTTTATAAAAAAAAAATATATATATATAATAATGTTTTTTGGGGTTTTTTTTTTAATCAAAAGCTAAGAAAGGGATTCAGAGTAATAGAGTTTAGGGCCACAGTGACTCGTGTACAAGGGCACTACGTTCATATGTTATGTCTACACTTGTCTACACATAAAAGATAATTACAGAGAGCAGGCAGAAAACAACAAGCTGGGAACAACAACATAAAGCAACACGTGCCCAACCCTTCTCAACACACATGGGAGGTCATTATATTGAGCTCAGGGTTGCCACCTCTATCCCAGTCTTGTAATTACCAGCCTCGTCTCTATTCCTCTGTTAATTTAGGAGATAAATCAGCAATTTTCCAGAAGCAAAGGAGACAATCAGCAAAGGCAAATAGGTTTCCCGGGCAATATAAAAAAAAAAAAAAAAAAAGCAGTGATTGCTTTATCTTGGTGTGTCATAATTATACACTCATATACTATGACTAGGCATACTGCAGGACATTAAACATGATTGGCTGATTTATGAGTACAGGAGGATTTGCGGGCATTAAATAAACTGATGACAGGAATATCACAGTCTGGCACAGGGATATCAATCAGAAGAATATACAGAGTTACTACCTGCTGTTGCCCCTTGCTTAGCACAGAGCATTAACCAGGCAGAAATGAGCGATAAATCAAGGGACGGACCCATACGTTTTGACCGGGTAGATAATCTCTGTCATTAAAGAGATAAAACAAACTACGGAGAAAAATCTTTAGTTAGAACAGGAGAGAAAGCATTTTTGATTCACACCCAGGAGTGATGGCAGTTGATGGCTGCACTCTTGTCTGATTTGAACAGCAATCAGTTTGATGAACTGCCAGGTGACGGCCAGTGCTCTTTGGGTCCACACATTTCAGTTCAAACGCAGAGACGTTTGATTTTAGATTATGCAAATACCCTGCTGGTGTGTAAGGCTGGGAAAGCATCATCTGCCTTTTCTTTAGCATGCAAGGTTTTAAAACCATAATGTGATAAGCAGTTCATTATACTCATGTATACTGTTTGCCTGAGAACAATAATGATATCAAACAACTTAAGTGTGTCAAAGAGAAATTCTCAGTCTTTGGATAGCTCTGAATAGAGTTGTGTATTTTAAATTATGAGGAAATACTGTGGACAGGAAGAACACAACTCAATCACCCATATCGGACTTAACTGTTCAAATAGGTCATTCTCAAATGTCCAGAATGTAAGTGCAATTAGTGCAACCTTCAATTGATTTGATCATTTCTTTCTGAATGATGAGGATTTGCCATTCATTCAACCCCAGAGATTTAAAACCTTCAGAACTTAAAGCCATGAAAAAAAGATATTGGTTCTAGCAGTGACTGTTATTCTTGGTTAACAAGTTCACAGCCATCAACTGATCATGTGAAAACAATCAATGTTTCAAACAGAAAAAGGCAGATTTCAATTCAAACAATGACACCATCACCAATCAAACTGCATATAAAACATCATTTCTGAAAAATACACTCAGTTACACAACAGATACACACAATTCATTGGGTAGTCAAAATAAAACACAGTCCACCCTAATGAAAAATGTGTGTATTATGAGAGTGTGTGTCCAGGTGTATAAAAACCCAAAGAAAATTTGGTTTTTAGGGTGGATTTTTTCCTTTATGTCAGACACATGAGGTAGAACCTTAAGATCTTTCCTACAACTGGCCCTGCCTTTTACTTCAAACAGAAACGTGATTATCACTTCACTTGAACACTGTACTATGCATACTGTAAATTAAAAGTATCCTATATGCTGCTTTAACTTTTGCTGTGTGTGGACAATTCCAATGAAAACACTTTGCAGTTTTTTCCCCAGCAATAAATCAGTGATTACCAAGGATATTAAATCACTCCTCGGCATGAAGAAGGGGACTTTCAGGGCTGGAGACATGGAGGAGGTGAAGTCTGTCCAGAGGGAGCTACAGAGGACAGTCAAGGATGGAAAGAACACCTAGCAGGAGAGGACTGAGAACAAACGGCAGGAAAGCAATGTAAAGGAGGAGTGGAGTGGAATGAGGAATGATCAATGCCTATAGGCGGGAAATCGGTTGAAAAGAACAAGGACAACCAGTTTTTCAGCATTGTTTCAGAATGGGAGCTTAAGCCAACCCCAGCTCAGCAATCACCAGTTACCACCACCGCCTCTCCCCCTCTCTGACAGATGACAATGTAACTGTCTCCATTATGCCCCCCCCCCCTTATCATGTCCACCACAGCAGCCCCTGTCAGCACCACGCCCCGGGCCGCACACGACTCGACACGTACGACGCTTTGGTCACAGAGTGATAATGTGAACGCCTAACAAGGTCCACGCGTTTCTGCACAGTTTTTATAACGCACGTCTACAAGGCACAACACTTTCTGTACACATGTATGGCCATCTGTAGACTTGTTAATATGCATACAATGCACATTTGCACATCATGTATGTGGCTGGAAATTCACAATCCATATTTCAGTAAGCAATCGTGACTGCTATCTATCTGTATCTCTGTAACATCTAGTAGCATCAAGTAACTACAAGCAGTAATAAATAATAGTAAATCCATATGTTTAACTAATCCATACTCTCATACTAATTCCCCATATTTCCCATACATACATTCTAGTTAGCGTGCTGAAATTGTCAGAGGCATATTTTTACATAACCCCACAATTGTTTATATTTTATTATATCGCATTTTTGGCTTTATTATTTCTACTGTTTTTATTGCTTGTTTTGTGTTTATATCCTATTTTTCCCAGTTGTTGCTGCTGCAACAACCAAATACAATATATTGTATTTGCATTAAATTGTAAATACCAAGACTCAACTGTGAAATAAACTAAACTTTCATATACTGTTCATCTTTATTCCGACCCAATACTTTGTCCACTCTGCGCCTTGTAATCGTCAAGTCCAAAAACGTACAGCTCATTGTTTACATACAATATTGACCAACAGGGAATTCTAAACCCTGATGGTTAATCATTTACAGTGTTGGGTGGTAATATGTTCAGTAACGCTTTACAGTAACTGTATTCCTTTTCACAGTAATAAGTAGTGTAACAAATTACTATTTCAATTTCAGTGATAGAATTACAGTTATCAATCACAAAAATATAGCTGTCCCTGAATTATCCAAAAACGACGACTATCCCCATTCCCCGATTTATTTCCCTTATATTTAGTCACTGTCCGTTCACAGTAAGCTAGTTTAGATGAGAAATTGCAGACAGGTTTAGGGTGGAAGTATTCCCACTATTTTGATTTTATCAAGCAAAAGGATGACAAGGCCATTGGACATCAGCGGTATTTGGTTACACTCATCATTCACAGGAAGAGGATTGCTGAAGGGGGGTGGGGGGGGATGCACCTGCCAGTTTTGAAATGAGCAACGAGTAACATGCAATGCATCGCTGTTTGAGCCCAACACAGCTCATTTATGCTTCGCCCAGGTTTTGTATACATGCTCTCATATGAAAAAAAAAACACTGTGTCTTTGCAGGACTTTCCCCATGAATGTAAAAATAAGGTAAAAGGAAAATTCAGTCACACATACACATATTTTCCCCCTTCACATGTGAGGAGCCGCTGGCCTGCGGAGTCACTCACCTTTCAACAAGGGACAGACTTTCGCTAGAGCGTGCACTGGCCCCAGTCGAGTGTACTGGCCAATGGCAAACTCCATGAAGAGCAGAGGGATGCCGCACAGGAACAGCATAGTAAGATAGGGAATCATAAAGGCACCTGAAACAGGAGAAGAGGAAATGACACATGGATTGGGAATATTATAGCTGCCTCCGGAGTTTAAGTATGTTAAGTATGTCCCTATGTGTCAAAATGCCTCAGGTTTGAATGTCAGTAAATATAAATGACATGTTCAACCCAGCAGCTACAGAATTTGTTAATTATATTGATCTAACATAATGCTGTCTCTCTTACCTCTTGAGTATCTGCACATTTCATCCCGCTGCCCCTTGCACATTAGGCATCAGACTCCCTAATCACAGCTCAGTAATCAAAGTAAGACATTCATCTCTTTCAAAAATCACTACAGTGCAGGAAAATAGTTTTAACATGAATGATGATCTGTGTTAAATAGAGTTTTTAGATAGCCTGCTTTTATGCTAACTAAAACACCGAGCTGAGCATTATGTTTGTGGATGTTTTATGTTCTCTATTAAACTTTGTCATTTGGACAGCAAATGTCCCAGTGTTAATAAGAGTTTATGAATCCAGGACAGTTGTTGATAGGCTAAGTGTTGATTGGAGAGTTGTTTGTCCACTCATAGAGCTGATATGGCTCTATGTCTGTTCAAAACTATCTAAATGTAGTACCTTTACCTTTAGGCCATTTTTGTCATCTTATTTTTTTCTTACTTTGTTTAGTAATTCAGTTTTTTCAGTCACCTGAATAATCTGTAAATAATATGTGTTATATTATAATATATCCTATTAGCAAATATATGGAATTTAAACTCTACGCTGGATGAACCAATAGAGCCATAGCATTCCAGTGAGGCAAAATGCAAAACAGTTGACCCTGTTGCGCCCTGCTGAGTCACTGTTGGCTAAGATGAGACAGCAGAGACCGAGAAAGATTTCCTTGTATAATGTTTCTGTTGTATGATTATTAAGATACATAGTTGATTCATTTTATCTACAGTATTTCTGAACATTTTGACCTTTACTTTTATGATCTAGTATGAAACCATTTGGTGTCATTATTCCAGAAACAAAGTAATCCTCAGATCTGAAGTCTGACTCTGAAAACAAGAAGGTATGAAAGTCTGTGATGAGGAAACATGAATTCAACTGTGCTGGGCACCAGTTCAACAATAATAATCTCAATTAAAAAAAAAAATCTTTGTCATGTTGCATTTATCAGATTTAACCATGGGCTGAAAAGAAAATATTTCACCTCAAACTGAGGGGTCGGCTCTATTGGATTTATAGAAGAGGAGCCTCAGCTGACCCACAGCCTTCAGATCCACTCCTCAGATCCACAAAAGGTTGTTTTAAAATAATCTGCAAACAATATCTCTCAAGATACACACTGATACAAAACTTGTTTTCATTTTATGATGATATGCAAGATTATGGGTTTGATTCAGAGCTGATACAAAAGGATTACTAAGTGGCAGACTGGGTTGAGTGGAGCGGGAGGCAAACACTTTTACAAACACTAGTACTGGAAATTGAAAAATATGGATCTTCATATGTGGTGCAGATGGGTTTGCAGTCTACTTTTCTGGACTGTTCTCTACCCAACATGTAACTCACCACCAATGACAATGAACCTTTCTCTAAAGTCTGCACCCTTATTGCAGAAACAACTGTAATGATGATGACTGAGACCATTGTTCTGTGAAAAGGCATTAATGTCGCCCATATCAGTCATCCTGCACATGACTGTTCTTAAACTCCTGCAGACTTTAAGAGCCGTGCACTTCAGCCACAAATGCTGAAACCCTTATAGCTAATGCATGAAATCTGTTACACATGTTTAAAATACAAAACCAGTCATGTATACCAAGTTTTCTGATGATATTCCAAACCCACTTTGGGGTATAAACTATTCACATTTACAAACCAAAATCAAACTTTAGATTTTGACATGGCTCTATGTGTAGACGGACATACGGATGGACAGACATAGATAGAGATAGATAGATAGATAGATAGATAGATAGATAGATTTATGTTGATGTTTCTTTTATTTAGGCAGGCACCTGTATGACGAGTTGCCCAACTATGAGGAAAATACATTTTTCACCCTCAAACAAGCAAGCAGCTCTGTTGTCTTGTCTTTAAATGTAATTCTGGTATTATATTAATTGTTGATACTGATTCAATATTTTTACAACAACTTCACTTTAAACATGGCAGAACATCCATGGAAAAGAGGTACTGCTTTATGTACTTAATAAGGTGTTCCATCCCCTCCCAGAAACAAGGCTGTGGCAATGCCCTTTTTTGCTTGAGCAGCAGCTACAAGGGGGTAGCTGGGATGGCAAGTGCCACAGCTGAAATGAAATTTGATTGGCCACCCTAGCAATCACCCAAAATTTCTGCCATGTCATTGGCTTCCACAGGGTGAGTGTTTGGCAAAACAGGAGAGAAGTTTTTATTTTTTTCCCAGTGATTTCCATTTATTTCTCTTTTCACTATTTTTTGTATGGTCAGAAATGTCTGTTTTGTACTGTATCTAATGTGTGATATGCAGATCAGTCATTTTGTGGCTAATAATATTCGGATCAAGTCATTTAGCAGGGCTCAAACCTAGTATAAGTAGGCTATTTTCAACCACTGCCTATGAATAGGTAAGACCCCACCCGGCGTTGGGCGGTAGGCTACTCTAAAGAATAACAGAAAAACGCCCCACAAGGCAGTCTACTATTAGTGCAATAGCCTACTTTCAAATATTTACTTACAAAAAAAATAATAAAAAGCATAGAGTCGGAGGGCAAAGAAGCTGTCCTGATAAGCACAATCCATCCACCCCTCTGCACCTCTGCACTTTGGATCTACAACAGTTTCTATTCTTGACCCCATTCAACACTCTTACCTCCGCCGCTCCTATAGCACAGGTATGGAAACCTCCAGACATTGCCCAGTCCCACCGCGTACCCCACCGATGCCAGGATGAACTCCAGGCGCCGACTCCATGTGGGTCTCTCTGCCTTTGCCTCCCCCGCGCTCTCGGGAGTCATAATAAGATCTAACGTTAAGGGTTTCAGTGCATTTTCTTTCTCATCACTGGATATCTTGGTATTCGAGCTTGTATTTTCGGCCCCGACTCCCATTGCAACCTATTACTGATGTAGTGATGCGATATAACGGTGATCTTATTGTTAACACAGAGAGACTATGAGGCGCGAGAGCAGATACGGACGAAATATGACAAATTCGGTTTAAATGTAGAGGTAGGTTTAACGATTATTCGCGGTTCATTCCCTAGAATTAGCCTTGACAAGCCAAACATCCACAGATAAAAGTCCCAGGATAGCCTAAGCAGACATGCACATGGAGACGACAATGAACTTTCCAACCGTCTGGTAGGTTGTCAATAATAAATAAACGTCTATGATACCAAGACACCTAGTCTAGAGATATTATTCGAAGACCGGCATCCAGTCACATGCACGAGCCAACCACGTCTTTTCCCCACGCGAGCGACTCGTTCAGTCTTGTGTAATGTGACATAACTGCGGACGACCTCCTCTTTCATTCTGATTGCTTATACCAATGTCAAGCGTCAAGGAATGAAAATATGTTTTCCGGTCAATCTTTTTTCCGAAATAAAAGCCTTCGTGACGAGGGCTTGCGCCAATCGAGAGCAAAGACATCATTAAGGATACTTTTTTAAATGAAAATTAAAAGGCCTATGTAAGATTGGCATATGTTTCCAGATATGCAAGGAAAAGAACTGGCAAAACGTCTCAAACTCACACATATAAGCTAGGCTACCTATAAGGCCCCATGATAAAGCCAGGAGGAAGATATCCTTCCAAAATACCATATTGAGGCCTATCATATGCACATATGTATATATTTGTTTAATATAAACAAAACTCATTATTTATGTTGGCTTGACACTGGGTTCTGGAGGCTCCAGTAGCCTATATAACAAGCATGAATAGTGGTGCCACAGCATTGGATTTAAATTCATCTTTGGGATGGCAGATCCTTCCAAGTTGTCTGATGGTCATCAAATATTAGATTTCTTTGGTCTTTAAGTTGCCTTTCATAAGGTTCTGTTAAATCAGGAACACCATTGAGCTGTATTCACAGTATTTTACATGGGTGGGATGGTGGCTCTGTGGTTAGTAGGCTAGGCTACTGTCTGTCACCACACAGCAAGGAGTTTGCATCTTCACGTGTTCATGTGGGTTTCCTCTGGTTTCCTCAGACGCTCCAAAGACATTCAAGTCAGGCTCCAGCTCCCCACGACTCTGAAAAGTTTTTAGCGGATTTATCAGAGAAAATATTTAGCAGCACTGTTATTTACAAACTTTGTGCTTTTATTTAGAAGGCGAAATCTCTCAACCGGACGTCTTATTCCTTTTATTCTCTGCTAGCTTGACGCAGTGCAAATTTTTAGGGGTATCCTGCCGGCCGATTTTCCGTGTTTCTGTGTTAGCATGATGAAATTCAGAGTGGTTTTGATCGGTGGCGGCCGATATTCAGCTCTGCAAAGACATCTGCAAAATGGGCGTTCCGGTAGTGAATATGGCCCATAAGTTTAGGGCATATAAACTTTAGAGGACAAAAGTACAAACCTTTCAAATGTTTTTTTAATTGCCCCTTGTCCCTCTAGTCTTTTGCGCTCTGTTTCCAACATGTTTGCTATCTCTGGAAACGGCACTTGGGCGCCCAAAGCAAACAGAGCAAAGGTGACTCTCTTCTCTGCTCCCTGGCCAGTAGCCTACCAGCCACTGCTGAATCTGTTAAATGTCTAAAATTTGATTTTGATTGACCTTGAACTGCCCCATACAGGTGTTACTGATGTCAAAAAAAAAACCTACGCACAAAAATATCAGGTTATGTTACAGTGGACACTGAGCTTGTCTGAAGTTCACAGATGAAGTTAGGTCATCTGACTGCACAGTAATCCTATCAGATCACTGCTCTCATTCTTAGAAATGAATAGCCTACAACCTTGATTGAGGCCTACAGCCTTAACACTTTCAACTGACAAATATAAAACGTGATTATTAACCATAAGTGTAATTTGGGCTCACTATGCAGCATAGTCTATCATCAGCAATAGCCTATATCAAACCAGTCATTTTCACAAATGGATGGTTCAGACTGTAAATGTGTGACTCTGCATTTCAGGGTGACATTTGTAACGAAAGTTAATTGGGAATCGGGTCAATGAGGTTCACAATGAAAGATATGATAATGGATGGGCAGCAGAGTCTCAGGCACAATGTGAAATCCCTCGAAATACAGAAAATTTACAGAAAAAAAGGCAATTAGGAAAAACGGACTTGAGTTTAAACTGAAAGAGCACCTAAAAGTCATGCTAAAAGAGGAGACTGCATGTAATTGAAAAGGAGTGTCTCTACACTAATATCAAGTCAAGTCAGATTTATTTATAGAGAGTAACGGAACATGCACAGATAAAACAAGAGAAAAACACATCACAAAAGATGTTGTATGTGTGTGTGGGTGTGTGTGTGTGTGTATCTGTGTGTGTGCGTTCGCGTGTGTGTATGTGTGTGTGTGTGTGTGTGTGTTTTCCTGTGCTTCTATCTTTGTGAGAACATATTTGAGTTTTGAGTTTTTGTAAAATATTATAATAGACAAAACATGACAATGAATAACATGAATCAGGGAATTTGTAAGGTGGTTACATAAACATTTCCAGTCATTGTCAATGCAGCTCCACGTTTTGGTACTCGACAACATTATAAGAGAAGTAGGTTTTAACTGAAATGGGTACATATTTACTCTGGTGTGACTATGTATGACAGCTGGTAGGCTTTTGAATTGAATTAGTCAATACAAGCATGTCAAATGTAGTATTGCTTTTTTGGGTTATAGCTTTGGGGAGGACTTAACATGTGTAACAATGTGATTTGACTGTCTAAGAATAACATTTTAATGTTTTGGGTTTGATTAATTGATTGTGTTTTATAACCATATCTTACACTGTTGTAAGTTCCAAGACAACTGGCCACTGATGGCCAAATTCTTGTGACACTAGATCAGGGCTGGCACACTCAGGACTCCAGAGGTTACACAAAATTCATATATCTGCTTTAAGATGATTTTTCATCTAGGTTTCTAGTGTGTAGCGATGTGCAAGATGCTACACCACAGTGGTCATTGATTGAACTCAACAAGCACACGGACTTGTTAACCAAATTGATCCACAGCTGTTGGCATTTGTGGAATTATGGCTTTCTCAGTGCAGCTCTGTATCTTTATCTGATTACATGTCCATGTGGGCTTGCTTATGTTGGCCAAACCAAGAGGGCCCTTAATGTGCATATCTCTGAGCACAGAACAGTTATTTGCACTGGAAGTATGGACTGTGCTAACATTATGCAGAAGCAAATCATGGATCTTCATGAACACTTTTGGCAACTCATATCACCACTATTTATAAGAATGGTAAGTGAAATACAGTCATCCACAAGTATACCACCACACATGAATACTGCTCTCATTTCGGTTCTGCTCAAACCCAAAAAGGACGCAACTCTCCCCTCTAGCTATAGACCCATAAGCCTAATTAATTGTGATTTAAAAATAATCAGTAAAGCATTAGCAATCAGAACTGAATCAGTCATGTCCCATCTTATCCACCCTGACCAAACAGGCTTTATAAAGGGCAGACACTCATCCAGCAACATGTGCCGTTTAAGACATAAACTTATACACCGTCATTGCATCACTTGAAAAGCATTTGAAAGAGTTTTGGAGAGTCAGTCATTCAGTGGATCAAAACTGTGCATTCACACTCTGCATCAGTTATCCCCAATGATTACATTTCACAAGGTTTTATGCTACAGCGGGGCACAAGACAAGGATGTCCACTCTCCCTATTATTACATTGATTAATAGCTGCCGCTTGCAGCAGCTATTAATCAATGTAATCACAGGTATACAAACAGCAAATTCCACCCACAAGATCAATTTGTATGCAGATTATATTTTACTATATATATAAAACCCAATAAAATCCCTACCAGAAATCTTCAGTCTTGTCTCCAAATTCTCCCAAATTTAAGACTACTCAATAAACTGGGCCAAATCCACAGTGTCACTCTGTGGGACAGACTGGAATGCTGTGACCAAGACTCTCCCTTTTACCATAACATTTGGCAATATTAGATACCCCGGCATTGATATTTCCGCCAAGCTGCTGAGAGTTATTCCTTTCTGAATTTTCACAAGTAATCTAATCATATAAATGTAATATAAATGTAAACGTAATCTGATGACAAAAATGTTATCTAAATGTAGAGAGCAGAAATCATTTTCTCATCTCAACAAAAAAAAACATTTTTTTTGTTAGAATTATTAAGAGCTGTTGTAAAACAACATATAAATGTCAATGTATAAATGTCAACACCATGCATTATTCGTATGCATACATTTATATACTATAGTTTTTGTAAATTTCTACCACATAATGGAGAATATAAAGTGCTTTAAAATAAAGTGCTTTCATTCAGAGCCTAACAGGTATTGAACCCTGAACCTTAAGGGTGATAATGCTTTGCTCTTGCCATCTAAGCCACACAGACTGACTATGCATATCGCTGTTGTCATGTGAAAACCTCGTAACTCCAATTTTGGTTATTTTCATGTTTTAACATCACTTAACAGCACTACATGCACTTCTTTGGGTTGGATAAACTCAAAAATGCATGGCAGTCAAGCTAAAAACAAAGCTGCTTTCCTGAGTCGTTAAAAAGTTGACATTTTGGAGGTATGAGGTTTTCACCTGACAGCAGCGATATGTATTTTTAATTAAGCTACATTTTAATGAAGTTTTATCTATAATCAAAGAGAACATATTTTGGATTTGATGCTATAGACTCCAGCCCCCCCATGACCCTGAATAGAAATAAGTGGGTATGGACAATGAATTAATGAATTTATTTTGTGTAAGATTTCACTCTAGATGGAAAACCACTTTTATGCCATGTCAGGCCAGAGGGTTCAGAAACCAAAGCTGTGACTCACAAATCAAACCAGTTTTCAACCATGTCCCCAGGGGCCCGAGTGTATGCATGTTTTCATTCCAACCACAGACTGCATCAGGTGATTTCACAGACTAGTTCCTCCGCTCTGGTTGAAGATGTGCTAATCACTGACATCACCTTGGTAGGAATGAAAACCTGCGTACAGTCTGCCTACAGTCACATTATATTATTCTCCTTCACATCTTTCCTTGACCTCATGACGTTTTCCAACGAGGTCAAGGAAAAGTGGTTAGGAATAGGAGTTAGGACGTATTTTTTTGACTATTCGACCGCAGCCCATATGTGTATGTACCTAGAGAGCGACATATTGCACCATTTAGTGGGGATATTGATAAAGATGGAAGGTCGGTAGATGAATTCAAGAGGTAGAACGAGTTCTGTCTGCCAGAAACCAGTCCCCAGCTAAACAGTTTGATTTTGTGATGTCACTCTTGAGAGGTTCAGCTTTAGAGAAGGTGCGTTTACGCAAAGATGAGGAAACTGACCAGATAAGTGACTTGTTTTGCTATCTCAGGGAAGCTTTTGGAGATAAACGCAGTGCCTCTCAGCTGCTACAGAACTTCTATAGCTGTAGACAAAAAGAAGGAGAGGACATACGTGACTTTTCACATGCCTTATCACAAGCACTAAGCTCAGTATTGAAACACCATCCCCGCTCGGTTGCTAATGAGAAAGTGGCATTAAGGGATCAGTTTGTAGAGGGGGTAGGAGATCTTTCATTGAGACGAGAGCTTCGTAAATATGTCAGAGCTCACCCTGAGTCATCTTTGATAGATGTACGTGAAGAAGCCTACTTGTGGGTTTCAGCAGAGCCAGAAAAAAGTGTAAAGAGTAAAGTGAAAGCCTGTAGCCATATGGCGACAGATGCACAGTGTACAGCTGTTACTGCTGATGAGAAACAAGTGTATCTTGAGGATGTCATGAAGGTTCTTGCAGAGCAAGGGAAAGTTAGCACTACTAGCAAACCAAGTGAGAAGTCTGTTTCACTTGATGTTATGATAGTTCTTGCAGAACAAGGGAAAGTAATCACTGAGCTGACTAAGGCAGTTAAGGATTTGACTACTCAGAACCAAAGCCCTAGCACTACAGCAGTTAGTAAGCCAAAAACTCTGCCAAAGTTCACAGCTGACGGTAAACCAATATGCTTTAGGTGTCAGACTGAAGGACATGTTGCTAAGCAATGCCCACAGAAGAGGCGTAGGGATGCTGAAAGCTCTCCTGTTTCAAGTCAGCAGGGAAACGGGAGCCCCTGGTTGCAGTGTCGGGCAATGCAGGGGCAGATGTTAGACTCCTCCAACCCTGAACTTACGCGAGAGCAAGTGATTGAGCGTGCCATAGGCCAATGTCCAGTAGTCAACCTTAAGCTAAACAGTGCACCAGCTTGCTGTTTGCTGGATACCGGTAGTCAAGTTAATACCATCACAGATGAGTTTTTCCGAAAGCATTTGTTTGGTGATGATTAAGCCATGCTTGCTACTTCTAGTTGGCTCAAGATTACAGCGGCAAATGGCCTTGAAATCCCCTATCAAGGTTATGTGGAACTGGAAGTTGAGACCATGGACTTGAAAATCCCAAACTGTGGATTCTTGGTTCTAAAAGACTCTGATAGTTCAGCCATAGCAGAACACTGCATCATTGGTATGAATGTCATACACAGGTGGAAGTTCAGGAACACATCTCAAAGCTTTTGAAAAAAGGCGTAATCCAGGAAAGAGACAGTTCATATGCATCTCCTGTGGTTTTAGTCCGTAAGAGCGATGGCAGTATACGTCTATGTGTAGACTATCGCAAGCTGAACCTGAAAACAAAGAAAGATGCGTTTCCCCTACCTCGCATCGACGAGAGTTTTGACACTCTGAAAGGTGCCAGATACTTTTCCACCATCGATCTTGCTAGTGGGGAAAATGTAATTTCCTTCAGAAAGAAGTCAAGTTTCTAGGTCACCAGATCTCCGCAGATGGTATTGCGACAGATCCCTCAAAGGTGGCAGCTGTTAAGGAATGGCCTGTGCCGTCCACAGTGAAAGAGCTACACAGTCCTTCCTCAGCCTGTGTAGTTACTATAGACGATACGTTGAAGGGTTCTCAAAGATTGCTGCTCCATTGCATGATGTGGCGAATCAGTGTCATGGTGCCTGCAGTTCAGCTAAGGCCAGCCAAAGGCTCAGTGCATCGTGGGACACAGAGTGTCAACAGGCCTTTGACATGTTAAAGGAAAGACTCATTACTGCACCAGTTTTAGGGTTTGCAGATTTCACGCGCCCTTTCATTTTAGAAACTGATGCAAGTGGTCAGGGTCTAGGAGCTATCCTATATCAGCAGCAGGGTGAGAAGAAAAGGGTGATTGCGTACGCAAGCAGACGACTAAGAAATGCAGAGAGAAATGATAAAAACTATAGCAGCATGAAGTTGGAGCTGTTCGCACTCAAATGGGCCAAAGTAGAGAAATTTCAGGGTTACTTGCTGGGCTCAAAGTTCACGGTCATAACTGACAATAACCCCCTGTGTCATCTCAAAAGTGCAAAACTTGGAGCCATTGAGCAAAGGTGGGTGGCACAGTTAGCACTTTTGATTTTGATGTACAGTATCGTCCAGGACGATGCAACCTAGCAGCAGATGCTCTCTCACGACACCCTTTAGCAGGGGAGCCGGGAGCTGACAGAGATGACTGTTGGATTTGATATATTAGCACAGATATTTTAGAGAATTTACAGGGCAGTGTGGTGAATATGTTTTTGTGTTCTTCCGTTTATAGAGGTGCCACTGCCATATTTGTGCCACATTTGTGTTTGTTTTTGTTTATTATTTTTTGCTAACAGAAAAGGAAATAAAGTCCCCACAAAATAGCATTTGAAGTTGTGTGTTCAATTTGTCCCGGCTTCACGTTATTTGTTACAGGGGCGGACTTGGTGTTTTTGGGGCTGAAGGCAAGCATGGGGCCCCCTGAATCCCAACCCTCACCCTTTTCAATACATCCTTTCTATACATTACTTTCAAGTTGGGGCTGAGCAAAATATCGGCATGCATGGGCTGGCTGACCAGCACTGGAGCTGATCTCTGCTGACTGAGAAAACAACGATACTCACATGGTGTCACTCACCTTGTTCTGATGCTGGTCACCATTCTCCTCATCTTCAACATCATGATCTCTTTTTAATATTTACTTAATTGGCTCTGAGTATCAGTTGGCATGGCAGCACACTCACTGTCAAAAATTTGACCATACGGCCTTGGTGTGGTACATTCCAAAAATAATAATATGGCAGTTATATCACACTTGATACCATCTTTTTAAAGAAGAATTTGAAAATGTAAATGACAGTTGTCAGGGCATAAAACCAATGATCTGTTGATCTTTACAAATAAAGTTTAAATCGAAAATCGAATCGAATCGTGACCTTAAAATCAAAAGTCAAATCGAATCGTGGATTTGGAGAATCGTGACACCCCTAGTGTTTTAGGATGAATTTATCAAAAGTTATAGATTAAAATTTCAGGATTCCCTTGGGAAAATTGGGTCTTGGCAGCAGCAAATACCAAATGTAGTTATGATTTGTTGAGGAAGTAGCAGAATACCAATAACTGATACTCAAAAAATACTTCAACAAAACCCTCTCTATGTGTAGATACAACATTAAAGTCGAGATGAAACGGCATTTCGAGAGTATCTAACTTCCGTATCGTGACGTATTTCCGAGTGAAACAGGAAAGACAGGCGGGACATAACGTTGGGAGGAATTTGATTTGAACGTTGAAAAGTGGGTGTGTCATAACACCCGAAGACACACCGAAGTACCATGCTGTTGCTAGCTAGCTAACTACTGAATCTTAGCCTCTTAGCTCTGTGCGCTAAAAGTTGAAGATTGATTGATGGGTGGATGTCATGATATTATTGGTTGAAATTAGTTACGGGCATGCTTACGTAAGCACAGGGCATATTTTGTTTTACAGGAAGAAAACATGATTGAATTTTGATATAAGAATACAATGAAATTGATTTTTGGTATTTTTTTTGGCATATATTGTTAAATAGGTGCACAGTATGACCGGGGATGTGATCTAAAAGGGTTAAAAAGGCATTTTTCATTTCATCTCGTCTTTAAAAGGAAAATATAATAAAAAGGATCACAGTATGCGTTGCCGGGCTTCAGTCCTCAGACATGGTTACAGTTTTAATGCCAATATTCACTTCAGTTTTACAACTTCTACTGCAGGCCAATGGATATTTGTGCTAAGATATTTTTTGGGAAGTCAAAAGCAGCTTTATTCTCAGGAACCCATCATCAGCTGTGTTTATCAGTGCTGAAACGTGTGTCTTGGCTGTGTAAGACATAGATAGGCCTGTTCATCAGTGTTTTTTTAAGCCAAAGTAAGAGTGTCAGGGCCGTATTTACTAAGAGGCCCGCTACTTAGGCTATACCATGCGCAAAAATGTAACGGCTCAGCTTTCTCCACCTGCTTTATTAAGAACACATGCAAATCAATCAGTTGGAATTTTCCAATTAGAATACCTGAGGTGCAAGAAGTAGGTGAGTGCGCATGTCCAGTTGTAACATGCATGGCAAGCCGTTCTAATACTGAGCAGGGGAGACAGCGGATTCCCAGGCTGAGCCAGAGGCCAGGAGATGAAGGGCTGCCAAGTTTTGTCAGTGCGGATATGGCATGACTCTCTTGGTCTGAGGTTCCACTTCGTCTTTATTTCATCAAGTAGTGATCAAATAATATCATTATTATTAATAACCATAATAAATATGACTTGCCAAACTATAATTTATTTTAATATCATCCTCTGACAAGAGTAATTCTCAGATTGAACACCCTCTCTCTTATTTGTCGTCCTCTCTGTTGTGAAAAGTTTGGAGCTGTTTCCTCTGGGTGTGAAACTGTGTGCGCAGTTAATGCGCGTTTTGGTTTAGTGAATCAATGGGAGTGAACCATTTCAATAATCTCCTCCTCCAGTTTTGAGCCCTACCATTGCCACTCTTCAATTGGGTCAAACGCTCTAGAAGTCTTGTGTCAGGTGTCTACCCAATTTCCACACATATAATTGCTTAATAGATCAGAATCGGCACTGTTTACGCAAACACGTGGTAAATACGACCTGCAGTTTTCCACACTTGATATAAAATGTATTTGAATGTTTTGTGAGAGAGTGAAACAAGCCACTATGAAGAAAAGCTGTTCACCCAAACCGAAAACCAATAAAAATGACAATTAAAACAAAATTATATATATGTTTGAATTACTTTTATTAGTTTATTAGTTTAGTTTTAGTATTATTAGTTTAGTAATAGGCTAGTTTTATTATTATCATATTATTAGTTTAGTAATAGGCTAGTTTTAGCCTATTTATTTATTTATTTATTTATTTGTCTGCTTGTGTATTTGTTTATCTGTCTGTCTGTGTGTTTTTTGTTGGGTA
Organism: Centroberyx gerrardi; assembly: GCF_048128805.1. Taxonomy (NCBI): domain Eukaryota; kingdom Metazoa; phylum Chordata; class Actinopteri; order Beryciformes; family Berycidae; genus Centroberyx; species Centroberyx gerrardi. The sequence continues at coordinate 17,271,362 of NC_136004.1, forward strand.
TTTTAAGCAGACCTGCAGTCAGCTGTACCACAGTGCGTTGACCAACCCATTTCTGTCATAACTTCAGAGATTAGAAAGAAGCTGCAGCGGATGGTTTTATAACAGCTGGCCAATACAGCAGCAGTCACATACTCTGCAGACAGGACAAGCAAGACTGAGATTTGAGATCTTTGACTCTGAATGCGGATAACCTTGAATCATCTTCACTGCTGTCTAAAAGACTCACCATGAGTGGAAGTAACTAATTATTTACTCAAGTTGATGTAATTGAGTAGTTTTTGTCTGTACTTGTACTTTTTGAGTATTTTTGAAGTCAGCAATTTTACTTGGTACGTTTTTGCTTAAGTATTGTACTTCACTACATTTTAAATCGCATCCATTACAGAGTAGGCCCACAGACTTTGTGGCTCTCAAAGCATCAGAAACTGGACAATCATAAATTGACAAATTGTGGAGCCATTCACAGTGAACGGCCAGTCAGCAGAGAATAGAAGAGTAATCTGGTTTTACTTTGTTTGTGCACTTTATTTTGTAATTTCCAAATTTTCCAATTCAAGGAAATGAGTTTGAACTCTGTCCCCTTGTTCTTTTGCATAGATAAGAGCAGATGTAACAACGCTCTCTTTGCTTTTTCTCTGAGTTGGCCTACATTTTAAATGAGCTACCAGTACTTTTACTTCTACTTAAGTAAAATATCAGCAAAGTAACACTTTCTACTCTTTCCAACACTGACAATGTGTTTTGTTGACAGCTAGCCACCACAGCGTGTTGGCACACTTTTATTTTTTATAGCCTAGGCTAGGCAAAGGGTAGCCTATAATTTAGTGGATGGATATCGCGTTGGTTCAAATCGTAGGCTACATCTTAGAACTATTCAAAATTAAGGCATTTCATGATACCTGGCAGATAAGGCAGATAAAACATCAGACTTCCCCGTTCCATCGCAGTGTACCAGAGAAAAATGTCACAAAACAAAAGAGAGACACCGAGTTACAGAGAAGTTAACACCCACACCCACACACACACACACACTAAAAACTTGCACATACAGGGTGAAGTCTGCAGTAACCTATTGGGACACTTTTTAGTTAATAAGATTGGACAACATTCAAAGAACTTTGTATTAAATCAAATGATGAGTTGGAATGGTTGTAATGGGCCTTTTTTAATATTTCTGTTTTGGGAAAAACAAACAACAACAACAACATTGAAAAAAGTATCATATACCTAATTGTTTAGGCCTTGCAGCTGCTGAAGTATAAGGAGGTCCCCTCTCAATCTATTACATGGGCAAAACTTTGTACAAATCGTGTGTACAAATACTTCAAATCTGTGGGCCTACGAGTAAAAATTGATTAATCTGATTACAGGTGCTACACTCAGTAAGATTATATGAAGTATATAACATGAAGAACCACAAACGATTAATTGCCAAACAAAACGACACATTGTCTCTCCTCGTAATGAGGGCATTCAGCGGTTTGTTTAATGTCAGTTTCCAGTATTGTATCTTTAATTTCCTTGTGCATACCACTTTCTCTTCCATTCCTCCCTGCCTACTGCGGCTCCGTCAACGATCAATTAGGCATCAGCTATGTCTTACCGGAGCCAGGTCTGTTACCGCCATTTGTTCCGCATGCTGGTGACCTGGTGACGTCAGTGAATTAATTAGGCTGCGGGTTGAATCCTTTCTGGGAAACGGAGTTGTTGTGTTGTTTTTTGGGAAATGGGGCACTGTCTATCAAAAGTTATGGTAGACACTTTGAATAGCCAATTTTATTTCAAATGGGTGAAAAATATGAAACATCAATATAGATGAGACGCCAATATAGACTCAAGAGTAAACTGTGAAAATGAACATGGGGGTAATTCATAATCAGCTATTGAATGAGTGCCAAGTTTGAGTAACTAGACAGCAGCAGTGTTGAAAAGTGTTAATTTTTCAGTGACTTTACTATTATTAGGCTACTTTAATTATTTTGAGTTGACAAGTCATGAGTTTGGAATTATAAGGTTCTAGCTGACTTTTTATATATTTATTTATTTATTTTTATCAAAATTGAGTTAGGCATATTAATAATCTTTGAATGTTACTTTATGCTTGTATATGCTTTTTTTAATTATTATTATTTTTTTTTTACAAACTTTGGGGTTAAATATTTTTAAAAAGATATAAAGTACATAACAGCTTTGCCAGATGCCATGTCAAATCTTTGATGCTCAAAATGTCAGAACTGCACTGGCAGGCCCAGCTTGGTAGCAAGCGGGAAGGAACAAACTGACTGAGATCAAGTTCGTTCCTTCCCGCTTGCTACCAAGCTGGGCCTGCCAGTCACACACAGGACAGCCACCGTCAGCCACAACAATGTTAATGTTATAGATACCTATATTTTCTAAAATTGTGTTTGTTGACATTGGTTGAGTGACCAGCTGCAAGTCATATTTTGTAGCCTTATCAATGACATTTCACATTAGACGACCAACCCCAAAGTGAATGTGATGACCATCCCCAGCAACATCCATGTTGTGGCCCAGTGAGAAAATCTGAACTATAGCTCTCCCTTCACACTTTTCAATGTTGATAATTGTTTAAAGAGAAACTAATAGCATAAAAGTCTAGAAGAAAAACATCAAGAAGTTGAATATTTACTTTTTTTTTTTTTGGAAAAAACAATTAAAAATCCTCTGGCTTATTGACCATGGGTGAACTCTGATACTTGTGAATAGGGCCCATTTAGGGCACATCAGAAAATGTGCTTGTATTTGTGCAGACTTGGTTTAGGGATTTGATACATGCGCTTCAGGTTTTGGTGATTGTGTTGAAGTTCCAGTTTTAATGTGTAAACAATTGTGAAAAACTGTAACTACTTCATACTGCGTAGGCCTACGCCAGCACACAAATTTACTTCAGAAAATTTTGCTTTTCTAGTTATTACAGTATTTTGCACTGTATTACTTCTTCACTAGACATTGCTGTTGGATCTCACTCTAATAAACTATACTGAACAAAAATATAAACGCAACACTTTTGTTTTTGCTCCCATTTTTCATGAGTTGAAATAAAAGATCTAAGACTTTTTCTATGCACACAAAAGGCTTATTTCTCACAAATTTGTTTAAATCCGTGTTAGTGAGCACTTCTCCTTTGCCAAGATAATCCATCCACCTGACAGGTGTGGCATATCAAGATGCTGATTAAACAGCATGATTATTGCACAGGTGTGCCTTGGGCTGGTCACAATAAAAGGCCACTCTAAAATGTGCAGCAACATCATCTAGTGGTCATCTCCAAGAACAACCCCACTCAAGTCAATTGTAGTGCAGAAACTTCAGGGATTGTAACACCCAGTCCTACTAATCAATCTGAATATCTGGAACAAACCAGTGACCACTGCGAAAGGGCAGCTGACAACCAGGGAAAGACCTAGTGACGGCCTGGAAAGACTGCTGACTGGAGGGAACAGACCCCAGCGGGGCTGGCATGGGCTAGCTACTCATGCCAGCAGGATCCATCGCTAGTCAGCGTTTTTTGGATCCACCCATCTATTGCTACGGAAACTTCAAGACGAAGAATACCCCTTGAGTCTGCGAGAGCGGGGGCGCAAGATGACTCACAGACAGACCACACGGTAACAGACCCAGGAATGGAAACAACAATGAATCAGACGACCAGCACGGCAATTGACAGAGCAGCAGCGCTGGCAGGACAAGGCTACAAAGCTGCATCTGTGGCTGGACAAAGATAACATCAGAGAAGGGTCTCAAGATCCACCAGGGCAGGAAAAAGTGCCTGAGGGAGCTCGGCGAGGGGCCTCACATTGACCATTACTTTTTAAGAGGTAGGTCAAATCAGTCGAGTGAAGCCCAGTGGCAGGACAACCACTACAGTCCACAGGGTATCAGCACCCTAGGCGAAGCTCAACCAAGTACAGACCCACCAACTGACATGAGTCCAGAGCCCAACCAGCCACGGCCAGCAGTAGAGAGGAAGATGGAAGGACGAAAGGCTCAAATCTTGTGGCCTAAATCCTGCCAGAAGAAAGAGTGGGAGACCATCAACACAGACCTCGTCCATCTTCTAGAAGGACTGAAGGGATGTGTAGAAAGAAAACTGGAGAAGATGGGAGACATCATATACAGCTATGGGGCAGAGAGATTTGGGGTGAAGGTCAAGAACCAGAGGACACAGAAGGAACCATCAGTCCAGCCCAAGTCCAGGAGACAGCAGGAAATCGTAAGACTTGTGAAGGATAAAAGACAGCTGAGAAAACAGTGGAGGAAGGCCACAGAGGTGGAAAGGAAAGGACTCAAGGCACTACAGGCAGAAGTAAAGCAGCGCCTGGCAATACTACGAAGAGCAGAATGCCTGAGAAAGCAACATAAGAAGAAAGAACGGGCGAGGACAGGCTTCTACAGAGACCCTTACAAGTTCGTCAAAAGCCTCTTTGTCAAGGAGAAGAGCGGGATCCTTAGAGTACCTGTAAGGGAACTGGAGGAGCACCTGAGGAAGACCTACTCTGACAACCAGAGGCATGAGCCAGTCACCATTCCGGATGACATGCCACCAATTCACCCACCTGAGCATCAGATGGACACAAGGCCCCCTACATGGAACGAGGTGGAGAACACAGTAAAGTGGGCAAGAACAGCATCAGCCCCAGGGCCCAATGGCGTTCCATACAGGCTCTATAATTACATCCCCGGCGTCCTGAAACACCTCTGGAAGCTAATGAAAGTGGCATGGGGGAAAGGAATCATACCTAAGGCATGGCGAAGGGTGGGAGGGATCCTAATTCCCAAAGAAAAGAACTCCTCAACCATCAGCCAGTTCCGCCAGATCAGTCTTCTGAATGTGGAAGGAAAGATTTTCTTTGGTGTTGTGGCCCAAAGACTCTCACATTTTTGTAGAGCAACAACTTCATCGACACATCAGTGCAGAAAGCAGGGATACGTGGTTTCTCAGGATGTCTGGAACATGCAAATGTCATCTGGCACCAGTTACAAACTGCCAAGAAGGAAAAGAGAGACCTGCATGTGGTTTTTCTAGATCTTGCCAATGCCTTTGGGTCGGTGCCTCACGAGACTCTGTGGACAGCTTTCAACTTCTTCCAGGTCCCAGAGGGCATCACAAAGCTGGTCAAAGCTTACTTCCAGGATCTCCAGTTCTGTGTCACAACACAAGACAACACCACCGCCTGGCAGCACCTTGAGATAGGCATAATGGCAGGCTGTACCATTTCTCCCCTGGCATTCACCATGGCAATGGAGCTCATCATCCGAGCATCACGATGGGTGGTTGGAGGGGAACGCTTGAAGAATGGGCTGCGTCTTCCTCCAATCAGGGCGTACCTGGATGACATGACCACAATAACAACAACAAAAGCATGCACCAAACGCCTGCTGGATAAACTCCAGGGAAACATCAATGGACACGAATGGAGATCAAACCCAGCAAATCCCGCAGTATTTCCTTTGTCAAAGGCCGGCTCACTGACAAAAGGTTCCGCATCAATGATGAGCTAATACCAACTGTCCTGGAGAAGCCCATCAAAAGCCTCGGACGATGGTACAATGCTGATCTCAAAGCCACCGAGCAGGTGGAACAACTCGGGCAGGATACAATCAGCAGCCTCAAGAAAATCAATAACACTGCTCTCCCAGGGAAGCTGAAGCTTTGGTGCCTTCAATTTGGACTGCTGCCCCGACTCATGTGGCCAATTACCATCTACGAGGTTACTCTATCTCATGCCAATCGGCTGGAGAGACTGGTGAACTCACAAGTGAGGAAGTGGCTTGGGCTACCGAGATGCCTCAGCAGCATAGGGCTTTATGGGAACGGAGCCCTCTCACTGCCAATCTCTAGCCTGGTGGAGGAATACAAATGTGCCAAAGCAAGGCTGGACCTGACACTCACAGAATCTCGGGACTCAGGCGTTGCTCCAACCTTAGCAACAGGGAAAAAATGGACCCCAGCCGCAGCAGTAATGGACACAAAATCCGCCCTCCGACACCGGTATATAGTGGGTCATGTCCAACAAGGCAGAGGGGGCTTTGGCCTGGGAGCAATGAAACCTACCTGGCAAAAGGCTACTCCAACTGAACGCCGGCACCTGGTGGTGGAGGAGGTGCACCACCAAGAAGAAGCAGCCAGGTGTGCCAAAGCAATATCCCAAGACCAGCAAGGCCGCTGGATGAGGTGGGATGGCGTTGAGAGGAAGAAAATCACATGGAGTGAGCTGTGGAGCATGGAGTCAAATAGGTTAAGCGTCATCATCAGAGCCACATATGTTGTCCTGCCCTCTCCCACAAACCTAAATCTGTCCCCAGTGTGCAGTTCTGGCAACCCTCAAGCACATCTTGGTTGGTTGTAAGACCAGCCTAACACAAGGCAGATACACCTGGCGACACAACCAAGTGCTGATGTGTTTGGCAGCTGATCTTGAGTGCAAGAGAGTAACCACCAACGCCATGCCCGTCAATGCCCAGACAACATTCCCACAATTACCATCCTTCATCCAGGAAGGAGAGAAACAGGGGACCAACCCCTCGCCTCCCGACTCATGCCCACTGAACGCAGCCAGGGACTGGGAAATGTGTGTTGACCTAGGCCAGAGACTCACCTTCCCATCCGAAATTGCAACGACCAACTTGCGACCGGATCTGGTCCTCCGGTCCAACTCCTGCCGGCATGTCTTCATCATTGAGCTGACGGTCCCCTGGGAGGATACTGTGGATGAGGCATACGAACGAAAAAGGCTGCAATACACCAACCTTGCAGTTGAAGCAGAGGAGCGAGGCTGGAATGTAAAAGTGCGTCCAGTTGAGGTGGGTTGCAGGGGCTTTGTAGCCAGTTTCACCGCAAGGCTCCTGAGGGAAGTAGGAGTCAGAGGGCAGGCCCATAGGAAGGCAATCAAAGCACTTGCCAATGCCGCCGAAAGGAGCAGTCACTGGCTGTGGCTGAAAAGAAGAGATACTGTCTGGGCTGCCAAGTGACCATCTAGAGACTAACCATGAGACACACACCCAGGTCTGATCAACCTGCAGTTGGCCTGCCTCAGCTGAGGGTGTCTTGTGATAAAAGGCCGAAACATCCAATGACGCCAAGGTACACAACTGAAGATGTGTCGTAATGGTAGCAACATCATCTAGTGGTCATCTCCAAGAACAACCCCACTCAAGTCAATTGTAGTGCAGAAACTTCAGGGATTGTAATACACAGTCCTACTAATCAATCTGTTTAATCAGCATCTTGATATGCCACACCTGTCAGGTGGATGGATTATCTTGGCAAAGGAGAAGTGCTCACTAACACGGATTTAAACAAATTTGTGAACAAAATTTGAGAGAAATAAGCCTTTTGTGTGCATAGAAAAAGTCTTAGATCTTTTATTTCAACTCATGAAAAATGGGAGCAAAAACAAAAGTGTTGCATTTATATTTTTGTAGCTTACTCAGCTGTTGTGAACTGCGACTATTATTTTTTGTCAAATACAGGCCACTGGGTGGAGGAGATAAGCTCTATCCATGTTGTTGCAATTCCTGCTCGTCACCAGAAGAGATCGATACAGGTCATAGATGCCTTTAATCATTGAATATAACTTACAACTTAATTGACAAAAGGGCAGAGAAACAGGAACCAAACACAGGAGACTCACAGGAGGCAGCCAAGAAGAGAGTGGATTTTCAAGTTTTCTGAGGCAGACAGGCAAAATACAAGTATGCAAAATTAAAGACCATCAGGCAAAAGGGCAGACAGAGAAAACTATAGTGTTACCATGAAAGGTGAACTCAAGACTGAGGAAATAACTACCAGGTGACTTATATACTCAAACCACAGGTGCAAACAATCAACAGTAATTAGCCTGGGAGCCGGGAGAAAGCACAGTCTGTGTTGCCATCTGTTGGTTGCTGGGCAGCACAGCAGGAACCCTAACGCCCCTTTAATTTATTGTGAATGTCAGAGTAATTTTTCCTCTGTTATTCATAGCCATATATGCCTATGCAAGATGCCATAGGGCTGCCAAAAATGCGCAATGAACGACTCAATCACAAAACATGTACCAGAAAACTCGTAAGGCTGTCTGAAAAAGTCAATTTTAGGCTAAAGGCCAAAGAATGGGAACTCTAGTAACCAGCAGAGTTGGGGTCAATTCATGAATGAACTCAAATTTTGAAGGAAAGGAAACATAATTGAAATTGAATTGGAATTTCTGTAAGTTTAATTTAATTCAATTAAATTCTGTGAAATTCGAATTCAATTCCAGTTCCAACTCCAGGAATTGAATTGGTACATTTACCATGTATTCTCAATTCAATTCATGATTGAATGTTCCCAACCCTGGTAACCAGTGTCTAGCCAGACAGAATAAGCCACCACTGAGATGCCATGTGCTTAGGGCATTATAATTTGTGATTATTGATACTGATCTCCTTCCATACTGTGGCACACTTATAAAGGCAAATCAAATGGACTGGAATACACTGCATCCTTGGTCAAGTCGTCCTACAGTGATTGTGCAGTGTGCTACATTTGGCAGTAGATGGCGCCACTGCTGTACCATTAGGGTTTGGGATCCCTCAAATGGTTTTCCTACGAGTTTTCTCGTGCTTCCAGGTGCTGCAGTTAGAGCCCTTCCGCTCTCCGTACAGGAATTCAGACTGCATTACGTCAGTTCTCCTGCCAGCAGCAAGAAAGCAGCTTCGTCTGAAAGGAGTTACTTTTCTCTCAGAAGCGAACTAACAGGGACTCTTTTTTTCTTTGCTATACATAACTTGGGAGCTTGAGAGTCCTGGGTGGACGTGGGGAAGAATGAAACATTCAAGTGTGCATCATAGCCCTCCTGCTTCAGTATGAAAACTTTGTAAAAGGATCTAAGTATCGACGACTCTCTCGGCAATTAGATGGAGGAACTGGAAGGTGAGAAATGTTTCAGTTCTTAACTTTATCCGACGCACGGTTTACATTGTTTCACTGCAGGAAAATGCTGTATAGCTTTATCGTTTGCGGGCTACGTGGTTAATCGAGTAGATGGAGGGGCGCATGGGTGCTCTTGTTGATGTAATACTTTCTTAAAACAGTGACAAGCATATTAAATATTTTGCAGTTTGGTTGAGTGTATCCTCGCGCTCCGTCGAACACACCTATTCTTTATACACCTTCCCCTCAGTAACTTAGTTTTAATAGACATTAAATTAGCTGTTTCTATTTTAGCCTACAGTGTTATTGCAATTTACAAGTGAAGGATGCACGGACGACTGATGTGTTTCTTACAGGTACAGATGGACATCACTGTGCGGGATGTGGAGGAAGTATTCAAGGCTCGTTTCACACGAAGGTCCTCCAAGACACCTGGCACAACGCCTGCTTTCAGTAAGTTTTGCACTTTATGGTTTTAGACATGCCATTAAGGTTTGTGATGGTCACAATTTGTCAGTGAAAGTTTGTCAGCGAAACATTTCCTAGGCATTTAGGGAATGCTTTGTTTTCATAGAAAGAGGAATTGCATTGAAATGGAGACAATTGGTTGTTCTGTTCGTCAACATGCTGCCTCTCTCTCGGCCGTTCTGTTTGGGTGTGCTTAGAAATGGCCTTGTGGGTAATCCCAGAAGTTTCTGTCTTGTAGCCCAAACATGGGCCTAGATCTGATTTCAACTATCCACTTTTGTGCCTTTTTGTGCAAAATGCCTCATTTGGGACACCATTCCTGCCATTCCTCCCTGTCACCTCTGCATGGGGACGTTTCCAGTTCTTGAATTTAGATTAGTCAGAGAAATGGTCCTAATAATCCTGGAGGACTTTGACCAGGCATTCGGCTTAATGATTGCCAGGACTGGAGCTGACGTGAACTCTCTGCTGCGCTCAGGTCACTGACCCATGGTGAGACACCTGTGGACCTGTGACCGGACACTGACTGACATGCCAATATGATGAGATAATGTATGTAAACACAGTGTGCTCATTGGTTGCAACCATACACTGGTTCTCACTGTGAGATAAAATGACTCAGATTTTCAGTTCTTTCCTTGGAAGTAGCCTACTGAGCAGTACAGATGCTGCTCAATACTGTCGTGGGAGGCTGGAGTTGAGGGCAGAGTCATGGTAGTGTTGTTAATGAGTAGAGCTGAACAGTGAATTGAAAAAAAAAATGGAAATCGCAATATGAACTTCTGCAATTTCCAAATCAAAATTAATTGCTTAAGAGAGAGGAGCATCCAAAATGGATTTCTAAACAAGGTGTTTTAGAGCTCCGGGTAATCTTTGGTCCATGAATCAAGTACAATATTGGTGAAAACCTTTCATCATACTCAAACTCAGCAAACTCAGTAAATCCTGTATACTGACGTGTATTTTTTTTTTTTTTAACAAAATCACTTTTCTTTAAACAATTTTAAAGTTCTAAAAAAAATGATGACAAGAAAAACTTGTGACGATATGAATCGCAGTTTAAATCGCAATTGCAATATTCTGTCAAATAATCGCAATTCGATTTTTTTTTGTCAATATCTTTCAGCCCTATTGATGAGGGTAATTTGTTTCCAATACTCACTGTGCCTGATCGACACTGGCATTACAAAACAGGGGTTAAAGAATAGGGTGGTTGAGAGGAGCCCATGATTTTATTGACAGGAGTTTGCTCTGGATGACATCTGGCAAGACGCTGTGAGAATAGAAGGAATTTATCATTGAATAAGTCGTCCATTTTCGATAACCGAAATAGCCGGAGCTCTTGCATTTTGAGCCAGTCTCTTAAGCAGTACTTAAGCAGTGTCCTTACATAACCCAGGATTTTTCAGCCTTTCTATAATTGGCTCTTTAATAACACAACAGCATCTCGTGTCAGCTCGAAAGCCAAGTTCTTGATACAGCTGTGTTGCTCTCCGTCGCTCCTCTCCCTCTTGGTCTGTATTTTGATACTCCTTCACATTTTTGGCTTCCTCCTTCATACCATCATCTTTGTCTGCAACTGCTTCAGTTAGCCTACACTCTTAAGAAAACATTTAGATGAAGTAATTTTTGTGGGGAGGAAAAAAAGCCTCGTTGAAGCCAGACTACCATATTGTTATTCAGCCAAGTGTGCTGGAGTTCGTCCCTCAGAGGTCAAACCCTCTGGTGCAAAACCGGCCTTTTCCTGACAAGTGTTAGAATATCGGCATCACTAGTAGTAACTTAACACTCAAATCAGTGCTCACATGCTTTTTTCCCCCAAGGCATTTATTTTGCTCAGATAAGAATCTTTGCACTCCATTTGGCGGACACTGCTAAGTTAAAAAATGTCCTTGTTAATGTTACCCCCTGCGTTGTTCCTATTGTCTATTGTACACAGGCTGCCCTCCATGTACCTCTCTACCTTGTGTAACATTCTTATAAGGTGACGTTATTCTTGTTCCAGTAAACCTGGCACTGTCATTGGGCCTATAGGTAACAGCAGACTCTACTCCGCTGTGTTCCTGCCGCATTCCTAGACAGCGATTCAGAGATGTGGGTTCGCTGTCCCAGACACTGCCTGCAGAATCCTTTGTTTTTTTTCCCCTAATAAAAACCTGGATGGATCCTGGGTTGTTCCTAATGGGGATTGGGATATGGCGGAGAGCTATAGATGTGATATTATCATGATACCTTTGGCCACAAAAAATAATAGTGCAATTTCCTAATATTTTGCAATGCAGTAAGGGCTGTTTTTCAGTACTCCTGATCCATCCGTCTTTCATTTGGCTGCAGTAAAATATCTAATCAACAATATATGATAACGAATTCAAGGAGAGAGATAAAACTTGAGAGACTTGATAATTTCCTTTTACTACTAGTTCTGCTACTGTTTGGTGCCACCTCTTACAACTTGTGTAATGTGGACTTTAATTTTATTTCTGTACAAAAAGCAGCAGATTTCAGAACTATTTTTATATATGCACTGATTGAAATCCAAATTAACTCTTAGTAAATGCTCGATTTCCCCCCTAGCCTAATAACATTCATTACACAGCCTATTTTTGATTATAAATTGAGCAGAAAAACAATTCCCTCCTCCTCAGCTTCTTGGAGAGAGGTCGTTGTGGAGAACATTGAGAACACAACAGTCACACACCCTGAGATAAGGTGAAAAGTGAAACACTCCCTCCATAGGTCTTCAAGGCTGGTACTCGGTATTCTCCAACAAAGGAATTCGTTCCAGCAGGAATGTGGATTTGAGGAAATGAGTAATGTTTACCTTTTTAGTGTTTGTGCAGGCGGGTCCATTGCATTGTTCAGAGAACCACCTGAGTTTAGCGCGCCCACCCCCCATTCACCAGCTCCTATAGTACAGATAGGAGGAAGTCAGGTGTTTTTACCCATTAGATAACTTTTATTTTGGTGTATAATATCGTTTGCGGAGAGGAGAGTTTGTCCAGACGGACTCTGACCTGACAGATCAGCCAAGGTTGGTCTGAGTGGAAGTTTCTGTTCTTCCCTTCACACCTGGAGAGTCCCTATGTGTCATACGCACCAGTTGAAATACAGCACTTTTCACACCTGTCTCTCTTGCTTAAATGCGCGTGTGCCTTCGTCTGTCTATCGCTTGTGTAGGTGAATCATCAGCATACCATGCTGTTTGATAGGCCCAACAGGTGTATTGATATGACTGTGTAGAGTTGGCACAAAAAAATTTGTGCCAACTCTTTGTGCCAAATTTGCTTTGTGGGGTTCTATATCTAGATTGTATGATCTCTTCAACATTACACTAGACAGACTTCTAATAGGACGTGTGTATCTTGGCAAACTTTCAGCTCCACTTCCCCACATCATTTCACTCTATGATGAATTAGGCTAAAATCATTTTTACACTCTCCTCCTGTTCGTATATTTGTTGCTTTCATCTGAAAAGCAGAGGAGTGTTTGTTTCCTCACATAATTTGTCATAAGGACACTAAACAGCATACAAATACTATGAATGCATCTTGATGTTAAAGAATGAAGTACTGCTGTGTCCAGAGATGATGCAGTGGTTAAGATCCCTGCCTCAGAACCAGTGTTTCCCTACTCTGTCTGTCACTCTGCTTTCCTGTTGTCTCAATAGAGACATGAATTTGTGTTCTCCACTCCACTCTAAAAGATCATTTTAAAATAATCTGTCCCAAAGCCGATAAGCCTGGATCAACTGTACCTGCAGTGCAGAGCTCATCATGACGCATGGCGCCCAGCCAAAGGTCGCTGCTAGCAGTGGACTGACACACGTAAACAGATAAAAAGGGCATTCCCATTCAAATCAATATTTTGGATTGGTCATTTGGCCGGTTACCCTTGAAATGGCTGCCACAGTACTTTTGAGGTAATACTTTTAATGTTATCATGGACATGGCATTGAAGCATTCAGAGAGCAGTTTCCAAAAGGGGGAAAGCATCAACATTGCTGTCACCCCTAGTCTCAAATTGTCATGGTTCGGCAAGACCAGAGCCCTGAATTAGAAATGGTTGTGAATCAGGAAGTCACTAAAGTGATGGTTGAAAAGACTATGTATATTATAGTAATCAGAAGGCATTAGATAATATCACACCTGCTATGTTACCATTGTTTCGAATCTTGAGTCCAGGAGAAATTAGTCTTCTGAATACTTTTGATTTCCCATTCACTTGCAAAGCAGTGGCAAGACACTGAAGACAGTAGTAATTGATGTCATCCAGTGCAAACTTTACTCTGTCTGCACTCTGACCAGCAATCTCCTGAATCTGATGCATTCCAGCATTGTTGTTTGATTCTGTTAGAGAAGAAGCCATGTCTCACAAACTTCCACAGGCTGAATGTGGCAACAGCGCTGGGGCAGCACTGCAGACATTTCAGTAACATAATCTGTGAAAGAGTGGTTCATCATTTATTGTGTTCTTGGCAGTCCAACCTGCTGCCACCATTTTGCATAACCAGTGCAGCTAGTTGAGGGAACGCTCATAGCCTGCAGGTGCTGCCTGCTCTGCTGGCAGCAGCATTCCTCGCTCTGAACATTGTGTCTCTAGTGTTGAAGTTGGGGCTGTAAATTTACTCCTGATTTTCTAAGTCTCTTTCTATTTGACTATAGGTGTAGTAGTATGGGAACTGTAAAAAAAAATATATATATATATGAGTTCAGTAAACCTACAGAAAACTAAACATGCTGCCATGCCATTTGTTATTATTTACTAGAATTATTTTGACCTAGATGAGAAAATGCTCAGTGACAGGTTGGTTAAGTAATAACATAAAAAATGTTGATGTGAAACAACCCTTGATCTTCTTTGACTGATGGGCTTTGATGGGATTTGACTGAGGACTTTGCCCCTGCAGTGTAAACCCCATGCATTTTCTACATTTTTTGTTCTTTTAACAGCCTATAGATTGTTGTCAAAGTGGTGCTTCAGCCTCTCCTCCAACAACTGGATCATATTAAGGTGCTGGAATGTGGCTGAAGTTTAGGCGGCCTTTGGTGGTAGTGTGTGGAGCAGTAATGACCAAACCTTTCCCACATTCACTATCTACAAAGGCTTGTCGGACTCTCCTTTATGGGAAACGGGAACTCCCAGGTAGACTCGTTGTGTTGGCAGTTCTTCTCATCATATAGCACAGCATGAATAGCAACGCATAAGCAAGACCCAGCACATCTCAGGGAGGAGCTATTCGCTATGCCGTTTACCTTGATGAACACAGAGAAAAGTACACGTTGTCATCCTGGACAAAATGCCTCCAGCTAATGTTTCACTCCTGTCTAACCTCGGAGTTCAAAGTATTATGTTCAGCAGTATGATCTGTCCTGTGATTGATGGTTTCTGCACCATCTCCCTCTCATTTAAAACCTTTCACTAGTCTGCCTGTAATATGAAGTATCAGTTAGGAGAAAGTGTACAAAAAGGTCATCTAGTTTGGGTGTTGGTCCAAATATTTTCAACTGTGACTAAACGGCAAATGTTCCTCTGGCTTTTTCTGTCTCTCTTTTTTTCCTCAGCATTGGGGTTAGCTCACTCTTACCTGGTTCTGCCTTAGTGACAACTGACTAAGTCGCTCAGGCCAACCTGTCAGAGTTCACAGAATGTCTGTTATTGTATGAGAGAGCAGTTGAATCATCGCTTCATGGGCACCTTTCAGATATCATTCACATACCTTTGAAATTGTCAGCAGGCCTTTGAAATAATACGCCAGGCTTTTGAGTCTCTGCCGTATCACCTTGAAGGCGATTGCTTTACAGTTGAAAAAGCCTCTGCTGAAAGCCCCCCCATCTGTTCATTCTTCTCCATTCATTTCCTTTGTTCCCTGCAAAGGTGACAAAGTGTGTTGTTTTCCTCGCAGGTGTTCTGTGTGCTGCGACCACCTGACTAACTGGTACTATGAGAAGGATGGAAAGCTGTACTGTCGCAAACACTACTGGGAGAAGTTTGGGGAGCTGTGTCATGGCTGCTCTCTGCTCATGACTGGACCTGCCATGGTAAGTCTGCTGCACCTATCTGTCCTCACGTCACACCCTTTGCCAAAAGATTTTTACTTTTTCTGCCTGCTGCTGTCTCATTTTTACTTAAGGCTTCAGTCTAATAAAGTTTAACATTGTGTTAAGAGTAGTAACTCAATGTTGCTACATTTGCTTGCCAGGGTTTCAAAATGTGCCTTGCCATGCTCATGTAACAAATTCATACTGTGCTTAGAAAGATGCTTGGGTGCTGTACTGTAATACGATTGTACATGACGGCATTGCCAACAATTTCCCCTTCTACTTAAGTTACCAGAATCCCCAAAGAGCGTGTCAAAGCTCTCTGTGTTCCAGTTTCTCCCTGGTGCTCGAGATCAATGCTAACACGCATAAAAAGACATGGGGTCTGGTTTTGTGGTGATTACATATACAGATGAGTGATACTTTACATTCTGGGCTGCTGTGGAACATAGCAGATTGGGCCCCGAGACCTCGCTGGTGAATTAGTTTTCCCCCTTGAGGCCCCACTCTGTTCCCCTCCGTACAGAAGTTCTCCACAGTTCACTTCCCCGAGTACACAGAGGATCTAGAGGCAAGACGGTAGAACATGAGGTGGTTTTGGAGCCCATCCATTTGCCTCATTCAGTCCTAGATATTGCCCACATCCTACAACCAGCACCACAGTGGTTACTGATGGGTTTTTAGAGATCAAGTATCTGTTGAAAATACCTGTTTTTCACTCTTTTTTTCACTTTCACTGGCTAATTTCCATCATCTTACCTTTATTTTAAACTATCCAAGTCCAACTGAGTTTTGTTTGATACTCAGTAGTCTCTCTCTTTCTAGTCAATTTCAATTCAAACTATAATGTTCAATATCTTGATGCAAATACAACCTACCTAGGAACTTGCTGCCAGTTATCACAGTTACTGCCTTAAATGAAACAAAAAATAAACCATTCAGTTTACATTGATTGATTGTAGCTTCAGGCTGACATGAAGGTCTATCAGTATTTGATAAGTTTCTAAAGAAACTTCCTAAAATGGGGTCCAATGAGCACTAGAAGGTGCCTTGAAGTATATCTCACATTGTAATCTAATGCACTGAAAAACAGTCTACGTGGGTTTTAAGTAACCAAGAAATTACAGTTGTAGACAAAGCGCTACCACCTCCATTAAGGAAAGTCGAGAATATTTAACCTGGACTGTCTGTCAGATGAATGTTTATCTCGGCTCTAAGAAATTAGTTCTCAGATTTGCTGTGGAAAGAGTAGCAGAGAGTTGGATTTTGTCTTTCCATTTTGTGCTTAGAAATGCCCGTACATTGGAGTGTGTTGCAGTGAATTCAAATGTTACGTAGTTTTAATTGATAATGAGTCTAAATATGAAATGCTGGTGGCACCAGCGCTTGCTGGTCACAAGCAGGTCCATTTTGCCTTAACTGGTCTAACTAGGAGCCTAAACTGAAGGATTTTTTTGCCACTAAGCAACACACATAATGGCCCTTTCTATTTAGTATTGGCATCTCGCATCACCAGTCAATGTAGCCAAGTATTTTTGGCAGGGTTGAATTGGCAGCCTCTTAGCCAGAAACAGAATCATTGTGGGTCATCAGCAGAGGAGAGTCATGCAGAGCTGCTACTGCTTGTTAGAGGTTCAAGCCTGAAACACTATTGTTTTTGCTCAGGTTTTTGTTTTTTTGTTTTTTAAGGGTTAAAGCCAATAGGGCAGAACCCTTTCTGATTTTGTGCTGGATTATTATTAGTAGTAGTAAGAGTTCAAGACCGTAGGGCTGAAACTGGGTTGCTGCTGTGTTTTTTTGTTTGTTTGTTCAGTTTTCAGTTGTTTTTTTCGCAGTTGCATTTTATTACTGTGGTGTTTTCTCAAACACCACAGTAATAAAGGAGGTTAGAGAGATCATACTCGGTTGTTCTCTCCACTCCAACACCACAATCCAGTGTATGTCCTTACAAACAAGTGTGACGTGGTTGCTCTATGCTTTTATATTTCTGATTGGTCCTGACTGTTTGGTGCATAATTACATCCATAATTGCATGCTAGTCATACATCTGTTTACATGTCACAATCTTTGTCATACAAATATTTCACTTATTCACATGGGCTTGAACTCCGGCAACACCGCTTGTGGCTATATTTATGATTACTGTTGTGTTTAAAGGCTATGGGATGAAACGCCGGTTCTAATGAGCAGTTTGTGGCAAGAAACTTTCTATTCCATCGTGGGCCTTCATTTATCTTAAGCTGCTTGGACATTTTGCTGTCTAGTCTCGCAGTGTCAAAATAAGACCTACTTAATTGTCCTTGCTTTGTCCTTGCACTGCTGCCTTTGCATGGTTCTGTCTAGCTGTTTGGGCCTGAGGCTGTGACTGGGGTCAGTGGCGGTGTTGTTCTTGGCTTGGAGGCAGGGAGTCACAGACAGACTCCTGAGATGTTGCACTCATTTGGCTTACATCACCCTAATCTCTCTGCAGCAGCAGGGAATCCTTTCCCAGCACTCTGACTCAGACCAGGATGGGAAAAAATTCTTCTGGTTCAGACACTTCAGTAGATTTTCATTCATTGAACTGAAATTGCGGATAACTAAAAAAGAACTGATTGCAACCTTTGTTTAAAGAGAAACCTTCCTGTTTTTGTTTTTTTTGTTTTACCAGTTGAAAGATTCCATTGTATCAAACTCCAGTTTGCACTGGTTCAGCTTATATCCATATTCCCCATGCCTCCTGCATGGGAGCAGATTTAAATTTTCCACTCAGGCGCCAGCTTCATATGTAGGACATATATGTACACTTTGAATTCAGAAATGAACTTTAAATCAACATTATGTTTTTTTTAGTTTTCTTTTTGTTTGTATGCTCTTTTTGTATGTGTCTGAGATGGCCTGTGGTGATCATCCTTTGATGCTTGTAGGGGGCGGACACATTGTCTCATCTTGCATGAGAGAGAGCGAAAAAACAGCCCATGTGGGAGTGTATGTGGGAGTGTAACATAATTTGCAGAAAGAGAAATCAGCCAGTGACGTAATGCAGTGTTGGCTATGTTCATGAGAGAGAAGGATCAGGAGAGAGTGTGAGCTGGCTGCAGAAGGTGAGAAAGAGCAAACGTCAGCGAGACGAGTGGCTCAGACCTGCAGAAAGCGGTGACATCATAGCAGATTCCAGACAGACTGAGAGGGAAGCAGGTGTTACCGACTGTGTCACCGGGAGGAGGGCTCAAGGCAACACGCAACATAACATAGTCACCTCTGAATAGCGTAGCACAGCAGAGCTCAGTTCAGCACAGCAGGCTCACCTTCAACATATCAACTCACTGCCGTTTTGAGGATGTACGCCATGACAGTAGCATGAAGATGAGCCCGGCTTGTTTGTGCTTCCAGGTGGCCGGCGAATACAAGTATCACCCCGAGTGCTTTGTGTGTCTGAGCTGCAAGGTGGTGATTGAGGACCGGGATACCTACGCCTTAGTTGAGCGCTCCAAACTGTACTGGTAAGTCACGCGCACCTTTTTGTTAACCTGTTTTTTTATATTGACACTGATGGCTGTAGAGAAGTTGGCCACACATGCAGTTGACAATTAACAGCCTCATCATATTTGGCAGAGTTTATTGGTTTGTCAACATCTTTACAACACCAGTCCGGATATCTCGGCTAATCGTTTGGCATAAGAACAGATGTGGTAAAGATGCTGATATATCAATGAAATAAGAATACACAGTGTCACTGCATGTGGATGCAACACCTCCTTTTTGGATGAGCACTCGATCAGTTTTTGCTTGATACAGGATACAACTCTAATCTTAATATTGTGATATGGGTGACATTTAATTGTAATGCTTAGTTTCACTTGAACTTTTTTACTCTTTTTGTATGAAATATGTACCTTTGTGTTTCACTTAATTTTGTGTCCTTAGAGTAGTAAATTACCAACAAGCACATTTCCACACATAGTGATTCACTCTCTCTTCTCTTGTGTGCAGTGGAAAGTGCTACAAGCAGGTGATCCTTACACCTATGTTGGAAAAGCGCTCACCCGACTCGGTCCTAGACTCCCTCCCCCATACAGTGACCCTCATCTCCATGCCCTCCGCTGCCAACGGCAAGAGGGGCTTCTCCGTCTCCGTGATGCGGGACGTGACCAGCGGCTCAGCCAGTGTTCAAGTCAAAGAGTAAGTGGCTCTTTCACAGAGACCCTTGTCTGAACATCTGAACACCGCTGTCTAGCTCTCCTGCAGGGACGGCATGAGTCATACCTTACGCAAGACTGATTGTGGGTTTGCTAAATAGCAGGGCAGTGGGGAGGGGGGAAAGTTAAACCACATCTGCCAGCTCAAGTAAAGGGAAGTCTTTGCTATTGATTGTTGTGTTTGATGTGTTTCAGCCACAGTCACTCACGTTTTCTAGGTCTAGGTTCAGTGGCTGACCCAGTTCTTTAACCAGCTCTCTCTTCAAACCAGTACATTCCTTTCTTATACTACTAAAAGTAACATATTCGTGTGGGTGCTGTGTTGCTCCCAGGGTGAGGGGGATGCTTATCAGTCCAGAGGTGCGGAATGCCATCCATGTCGGGGACAGGATCCTGGAGATCAATGGCCTTCCAGTGGGGACACTGATGGAGGAGGAGGTGGGCTTATACTTCATACACTTACCTGATACTCAACGTGTGATATGTGATCTGAATTTCTTCTAATTAAGCCAATGATTTTCCTTGCAAACAAAAATTCTGTTAGAAGAAAGTCCATTCCTTAAATGCAATAGACAAAGTATGTGTTGGCTCATTATAGAACAACTGCACATGTGGTCTTGAGATTCCTCACATACTTGCATCATTTATACATTCTTTAACTGGGAGAGGATGGTATCTGGAATGACTCCAGTTACAGGCTCGTTCCCATAACCTCACCCTAGCACCATTACATACATTCCAGTTCTGCATTCATTCACTACTTTGATTTTTTTTTAAGTTCCCACCTATCCTGTTTTCCACAAGACACATTCCGGAAAAAAAATTCCATTGTAAATGCCGATGCATTCAAGTCATGCTCCATAAATCAATTTGATAATTAACCTTCCTTTGGGTAGTAAGAGTCCCGTTGTTTTTGGAGTCAAGTCCTGCTACGTTCTAATCAAACTCTTCTATTACACAGACTCTCTACTGTCTGTGTAGTAGAAGAATCAGACAGGTACCAAAACCTCTCTGCTTTCCCTCTTTCTCTCTGCTCTTCATCTGAGTTTGTTCTAAGAGATGCTTCACTCTTGATTGTTGTTTGTATGTTTAGGTGGACGACCTTATCCACCGCACCAGTCAGACGCTGCAGCTGCTTATAGAGTACGATCCAGTCAGGCAGCATTTGGGCAGGCTCAGACTGGGGTCCTCGCGGAACCAGCTGGGAGTGCCAGCCACCTCCCGCATGCGCCTGTCCTCACCTTCTGACGCCGTCCTGGAGAGAACCGACGTGGTTGACGACGGCACACTGAAAAGGAGATCTTTGAGGTGTGTTGGAGCTAGCTGAGCAGCCGTAGCTTATAGACAGAACAGCTTATATAGCGCTGCTGTCTGGTGAAAACTCTACATTACCAGTCAAACGTTTGGACACACCTGATTGAATGTACTGAATAATGAATGTTTTTCATTATCTTAAAGCCATTTTGATCTAAAGGCTTATGCTTAAATGCTTGAAATTTGTTTCTTAGACAAATATAAATAGTGAAGTTGATGCCTAACGGATGAATTTCTTTCCAAAGCCTTTGCCTTTCCATCAAGGCAAAGGGCGGCTACTTTAAAGAATCTAAAATATAAGATAGTTTTGATTTGTTTAACACTTTTTTGGTCACTGCATAATCCCATTTGTATTCTTTCATAGTTTTGATGTCTTTACTATTATTCTAAAACGTGGAAAATAGTAAAAATAAAGAAAAATGTCTTTTGACTGGTAGTATATATCTCCAAAATGTCAACTTTTCAGGAGCTAAGAAAAACAGCCTTGTTTTTAACTTGGATTGGAACAGCCATGGATTTTGTAGTTTATCTAGTGAGTTTTGAAAGGGTTAGGGTTAGCCCAAGGTTCATAGAATTTACTGATCTCACAGAGAACCATGTAATCTTTCAATATATGTTAAACCATGAAAACAACACGATTGTCACCTGACAACGGCGATATGATATAGTCAGACTGCAGTGGACAAGAGATGAATGCCCTGAAGACAAACAGCTTTGTTTTTGTTGTTTTTAATGGTATCCAGCTGACTGTACCCTCTCTATTTCAGGCGCAGTAACAGCATATGCAAGTCCCCCGGGCCAACATCTCCTAAAGAGCACCCTATTCTTACGCGGGACATTGGGCGTTCTGAATCTTTGCGATCCTCCAGCAGCTGCTCTCATCGCATCTTCCGGCCCTGTGACCTCATCCACGGGGAGGTGCTAGGAAAGGGCTTCTTCGGACAGGCCATCAAGGTCAGCCTCTTACCAGCACTGCTGCTAATCCATGTGCAATCATCTTTCTTACGCAATCAGTTTTTTACCTCATATTTTGACTCTACTGTCCTAGTCAACTCCACCCAGATGTGTAGTTGGCTGTAAGTTACGCATTACATCTGCTTGTTTTGTCGCCCTGACAGGTGACTCACAAAGCCACAGGGGAGGTGATGGTGATGAAGGAGTTGATCCGCTGTGATGAGGAGACCCAGAAAACTTTCCTGAAGGAGGTTAGTAATGTGGGAGAGGAGGCCTGGGCTTCCTCACAGAGGCAATGGAGTCTGCTGGCTCTGCATGGAGCTGTGATTTATTATACCCACAACTGAGCGCATGCCACAAGTTCCAAGATTTACCTCTTTGTATCTTGTTATTTTGAGGGTTTTGCCTTAGTTCTTGTAGGAAAAAGTAAGTCTGTGTTTTTTTGTTTTCTTTTGCACAGATAAAATTTAACCGACGTGAAAATTGATTCCAGAGGTGATCTGCTTGAAATCACAGATAGACTTATTTGTTTCTCTCTCTCTCTCTCCCTCTCTTTCTCTTTCTCTTTTCTCTCTCTCTCTCTCTCTCTTTCTCTTTCTCTTTCTCTTTCTCTCTCTCTCTCTCTCTCTCTCTCTCCCTCTCTTTCTCTTTCTCTCTCTCTCTCTCTCTCTCTCTCTCCCTCTCTCACTTGCCTGATCCTTAGGTCAAAGTAATGCGGTGCCTGGACCATCCCCACGTCTTGAAGTTCATCGGTGTGCTATACAAGGACAAGAGGCTCAATTTGATAACCGAGTTTATCGAGGGAGGCACGCTGAAGGATTTCATCAGAGACATGGTGTGTTAAACTAGTTGATTCACTTAACCCTCTCCCTTTCCTCTCCCACAACACGGCACAGAATAGACCTCGGTGGCCATAGAGTGTGCTGTGTTCTGCTCAGTGCGGTGTGGGAGGGGGCTGACCTGGAGTAAACTCGGCTCAGATAGAGGGCTCTTAGCTCTATAGTGGGCTGGCTGGCATGTGAACTGGCAAAGACGTGGAATGAGAGAAAGTTGTCGAAAGTGTTCCCAGGTGAAATTTCAAGGGTTATTCTCCCCTGCTCCCACAGCTGACTGTTTTTGAACAGCAGTGCAGCACAGCCTATGGTCCACAACAATGAGGAGAGGGAGCCGTTCTTTCCCCTTTCCAATTGTTTCTTCCAGTTTTTGAATTGCATTTGTAATCATTTAATTCTATTTACTGTAACTGCAGATTATCTAGCAGTGGTAGATTGAAGTACATGGGTTTTGGCCTCTACAGAAATGTTCTAACATTAAACCTAAACAAGCTTCTATCTTGATGCAAAGAACCACTCCTTTTATATTGAAGATGACGTGGAGCGTCTATTCATTTCTCATTTGTTTGTTTTCTCCACTCGGACATAACAGGACCCGTTTCCATGGGAGCAAAGGGTCAGCTTTGCAAAGAGCATCGCCTCTGGAATGGTGAGTTGGCCCCTTTGCAAAGACATTACCATTGATGAAACCTCTTTAGTTGCCATTTTCAGCTGCCTAAATGGGCGTAGAAGTGTTATATAGTGTTCTCTCTTTACCCTGTATGATTCTCATCCATCTGTGGATGGGGAGGTTTTTGACCAAGAGGAGAATCTATGATTCTCGTCTGCCTGAGGCAGTGAGATCTGACGTAAATATCGGATCAAGAGTACAATCAGGAAGGACAGGGGAAAAGTAAATTAAAGAAAAACATATGGGTTCACTCACAATGTGCATCTAAAAGTGGGAGTATTTGTTGTGTTCTTCTATCTTTCTATTTTACTTGATTTGATTCTTTTAATGCAATGCATCTTGTTTGTTCTTTTATATGAATTTTATCTATCTGTCTTTTATCTGCCTTTTATTGATGTAAAGCACTTTGAGCTGCATGTTGTGTATGAAAGGTGCTATACAAATAAAGGTTATTATTATTATTATTATTATTGTATGTAATGCATTTAAAGGCAAAGTGCAACATTTCAGGTTGCTTGTTGTAGAGACAGGCCCTGCAGTAGCCTGGAAAATCTGTATAGCCATAAATCCAAAAAAGTTAAAAATCATTGTACTCATCAGTGCCAAGGCACACATACTGACCCCTGTGCCTACAGTATATACTATATAGTGTGTGTGTGTGTGTGTGTGTGTGTGTGTGTGTGTGTACGCATGTGCAAGAATATAATTTGTTTTTCTTCTTTTCATCAGGCCTACCTTCATTCAATGAGCATCATACACCGAGATCTCAACTCTCACAACTGCCTGGTTAAACTGGTAAGTGACACAGCACAGTACCAGCCATTATGCAATTTAAAAATCAAAAAATAAGAATAAGGGGAGGTGTTAAAACTACTCAGTTCAGTTTCCTGATTCAAACTGTTCCCCGTAGCCTTCAGTATTCTAGCTTTATAGCATGACTCAAGTGTAGTTGAGTGACACATGAACCCAGCCCTGTTGATTTGGCCAAGACTACCGTGTCTGTACAAGCAAGAGCTGTTGTGAGACCAAGTGTGTGAGCTCATAACAATATCACAGAAGAAAAGGCTTATAGAGAACCCAAGAGCTTTTACTATATCACAAGATTCCTTGGGCTTACAGAGCATTTAATATTTTACTAAGGGTGACTCCAACAATATCCCCACTTATATATATATATATTTTTTTTTAGATATTTTCAGTTTTGTAACAGTTGATTCTCAGACCAATCTTTGTTCTTTTTATAGTAATGTTGCTTTGTACTTCAATGAAATCTGAACTGAACCTCTAAGTGTCATCTTTCAACAGGACAACACCGTGGTCGTTGCTGACTTCGGACTCTCCCGACTCATCGTAGAGGACAAAGTGAAACCTCCACCTGAAAAACCTGCCTCCAAGAAGAGGGTGTTCAGACGTATCGACCGCAAAAAGCGGTACACTGTAGTGGGAAACCCTTACTGGATGGCTCCAGAGATGCTAAATGGTGAGCAGGGGGACACAAAATCAATTACAGCATACAGGATAATTCTTTCTGTGCATCAGTGCATTTACTCTATCCTTTATTTCATCTCAGGTAAACGCTATGATGAGAAAGTGGACATTTTCTCCTTTGGGATTGTGCTTTGCGAGGTAAGAACACTGCTGTTACGCCCTATTGACCCTCTTTGGAAAGAAGTGTTTTGAAGCTTGTATTTATTTGGCGTGATATGTCTACAGTGCAAGTCACTCCCCGCTATCTGGAGGGATTGATCATTCTGCCCTCTGTCCTGTGTTTCAGATCATTGGACAGGTCTATGCAGACCCCGAGTGCCTCCCCAGGACTCTGGACTTCGGCCTGAATGTTGGCAAGTTTTTGGAGAAGTTCCTCCCTGAAGACTGTCCACCAGCTTTCTTTCCACTGGCTGTGGCCTGTTGTGATCTCATACCAGACAACCGGTGAGTGTCTGGTGGTGTTGCAGTGGTCAATACCTGAAATTTCAGTTTGTTTGTTAGGATAAGTTGAATCATTTTTGCCGTGTTGGTGAATGGTACATAGATAACTACTTTTGAATAACCTGAAGCAAACCAAAAAGCTGTGTAACTATCTTATTCAAGGGAAATGTAACAGTCTTGCCATCGAAGAAATTCTTGGGAGGAATTGTGTTAATCACTCACCCAAATGGCCACATGTGGGAAATTTCTCCACCTTCGCCTTGAGTGACAGTATCCAGGCAATTCTCTGCTCTCTAGAGTCTGTAGAAGCAGTGGGAAAAAACAACGTTCAGCCTGTATGTGCAGGGTCACGCCTCCACTGCCAGATTGCTTTTTCATGTTCTCTCTCTGCCTTGTCCGCCTGGTTTTAACCTCTAACCCCCGTGTGCCCTCCCTGCTCCTTCCTCAGACCGCCGTTCCAGAAGCTGGAGGACTGTTTTGAAGCTCTGTCCCTCAACCAGGAGCTGGGCATCCCTCTGCCAGCTGAACTGGACGAACTGCACCAGAGTACGTGTCGACTTCACTGGCCCAAAGACGGCTCCTCATCCCAGAGCACAGATGAGCCGTCGACCCCAACAGCGGCCTCTCCAGACAGCTCCAGTGTGACGGACAACGGCACCTAGCATCTGTGCCTCTTTTGGTCTGCAACCTACCTTTTTGACCCATCTGGACTGCTTCACTAATACAGTGGACGAGAAACAGAGCAAAAACTGAACCTGTGCCATGTGGAAACTGGATAACCTGAGGTAGCTGGACCAGTCTCCTCCCTATGCGGGGCCTTAACTCTGAGAGCGCCAGTGAACTGCAGTATGAGTGGAGACAACGGAGGAGACACATTTCAAGAAGAAAAGAGTTGGTTTATCAAAGTTTTTCTCTACCCAGCCTCAAAGCGGGGACATGCAGGGTTATACTAATGTTTACTGTGTATTTCAAGAACAATATCTAACTTTCTGTGGTCCTGTGCCTGACGAATGAGAATCTTTTCGACGGTGGAAGACCTTTTGTCTATATTTTTAATGAGTCCCCACGTGAGAGTGGTTTTGTTTTGTGGCCTGTTGCTATCTTTCCACTTGGCTCTGAACTTAATGTCTGCTATGTGAGGAATGCAGAGATCAGTCCTTGCCCATGAGAAGACTCACTCTGCCGCAGCAGCAAAGAAAACAGAGATGCTCGACATGTCTGGATGATTGACATGTCAGAGTAAACGGAGGGCAGGGCTTGGCAAGGAATTGTGTTTACCATTAAGAAGACGGGCGCGACCAGTGGAGTAGTGGAAGCAAAACACACACCGAGGAGGCCCAGGTCACTGTTAGGTTAAGTGAGATGTCAAAGGAATGTTATGATTTTATTTTCCAGTCTAGAGACCACTTATTTTTTTCACAGGATGGTTACAAATATGGTTCTCTACCCAGAAGGCTAATGATCGTTTTCATTTATTAGACCATTGAATTAACACAATTTAGATTTCTTCATATTTGTCAAACTGCCGTTTTGCTACAAGTATCTTTTTGTTAACCAACTGGTGCTTATTTTAAAAAAAAAATGGGGCAGTAGGTCTTTTTTAAAATAGGTCTTTTTTTTTTAAGCCACCCTAATCATGCATAGTCAGACATAATCATGTAAGCGTTAATCTTGCTGCTGTGATCATTCATGTGACCCTGCCATGTGTTCAATGGGGCTTTGCTCTCCAAGACATTGTGCAACTTATTAAAAACACGATCTGTACAGAAAAACTGGATTTATATATTTTTCTTAAGAAATGTATAGAAATTTTGTACATATTATGGCTCTAATTGGATGTCATTTTCTAATGGGAATTATGGATTTGTAGATTTTTAGACATTTTGTAGAGAATTGAAGTTTTTGCCTTTTTTGCTAGCTTAATGCAAGGTACTGACTACCAGTTATAACCACTATTATTTGTATCATTGTAGTGTTTCATAAATAAACATTTTGAAAGCAGGCTTTTTCTTGTCATTCTGCAATTTTGCATGTTATTAAAATGATTGCCAATAGGTAGGTCTTCAATTACAATTCAGGATCAGAGTGATGAAATTGTGTGGATGAGCATTTCCCTCAAAACATATAGAGCTTGATTCATTAGACATGGAGAGAGACATTTACTGGTTTTATACATCCAGAAGTCAATGCACAAAAAATATTTTTGACTATACTAAAAATGCTTCATGTACTGTATGTATGTAATGAATGTAATAATTTATATCCATTGCTTTCGGCACCCTGAACTCGGGCTGAATATTGCTTCAAATTCAAGTTGATAATCGTGTCTTTAACCTCATAGTCACCGTCTCACATCACATTCAAAATGAGTATGAAGTCAGTGTGTCGCTGTCCAAGTACTTTGACATTCAGAGACACTTCTTCACACTCACTTTCCTTAAGATGACACTACTATTATCTGCACCAAGGCTGTTGGGTTTTGATATCCTGTGGGTCATTGTCATCTTTTTTCTCCTTTTTGGGGTTGAGATGGGTCTCTTTGTCTCTCTCACAGTGTATTTATTTTCTTCTGTCCCTTTGCAGTGTTTTCATTTGTGCAAATAAACTTGACCTCATACCTTAACCTGTTGTTTCAGGTAGCA
Organism: Centroberyx gerrardi; assembly: GCF_048128805.1. NCBI lineage: Eukaryota > Metazoa > Chordata > Actinopteri > Beryciformes > Berycidae > Centroberyx > Centroberyx gerrardi. The sequence continues at coordinate 17,299,305 of NC_136004.1, forward strand.
CCACAGACTACAGTCCTGTATTGAAGAATTACCACCAGAGGGAGACAGTGTGTAACATCATTACCCAAACCTTGGCTCTACAGATGCCATCTTACATTCCTGCTGAATGAGGATGACTTAGTGGGTAAAATCAGTTACATATTACAACAAAAGGGCCATGTTTGATTTTCCAAATGTTTTATTTCAGTCACAGCAGTAAAAATCTGCCAATCATACACATACAAGTACTAATTTCAAATGATGAGCAACAGTACTTAGGACACATTGCATATATGAAGAAAATAATCATTACAGCCAGCACACAGTTGCATAAAAATAATGGAGCAGCAGTTACCAAAGCTTACCAGTGATGCAGATCCAACTGAAATAATCACAAAACAAGATCAAGTGGAGTGATGTCGAAGAAACAGACTAAAATACTGAGAAGTAACTGTACATGGAACAAAAGAGACTGTAATGTCTGACTTGCATAACAACTTAAATCTTCACTGTAAAGTGATATCTATCATCAGGCATGTATGTTCTAAATGTCTCTTGTTGAGCAGTTCTATAATTTTACATGGTACATCAAATGGCCCCTAAAGAAAAACATAGGTAACCATGTACATGCATTCATCTTGTGATTCATCTTTTTTGAACAACACCAAACTTTGGACTTGCTTCTACTCTCGTCTGTTCCTCTCTACCCTGAAGCATCGAGGGCTTAACTCAAATGTCTGAATCTAATCCAAGAACCTTCAACACTCCACAGACTGTTATGCTCTGCTCAGGCTTCGTCCAGTTCTTTCCGGATCCCAGGCTGATCTGTTCTGTGTCGTGGCAGTGCTACTTTGTCCTGAGGACTAACTACTGTCTCTCCTATTAACCGAGAGCACTCTGTTTTTCCTGTCACTCCTTAACCTGTGGAAGTAAAGGGCATGTCCTGTCACATGTCTGCCAATGACCACTCTCATGCTCTAGATTTGCACTGGCCCGTCATCTCAGCCAGTGGAACACAAAGAGAAAAATCAGCAGGGAAATGATGAACAAATACATTCACAAGTATCATGCTAAGGCAATTTCTGGGTGGGAGGTGTTCCCTTGTCGTCAGTGAATCCGTTTTACCTCATGTTCCCTCGTCCTATCTCAGAGGAGGCTAACTATTTTTGGAAACACATATTCTCACATCTGTGTCAACAGTGTGTCTCCAATACAAAGTAGTCTTTATACAGATGTACACACGTTTCTTGTCCGTGCCACCATCGGCACGGCCAATGGAAATGAGTATTTACTTGCACGCATACTCATAATGTAACACACAGGCCACACCTCTGAGCACACTCTCAACACGGAAAAATAGAAAACAAAAGAAAAGGCTATGAATGTTCCCCCATTCCAAACACCAGCTCTTAATCACACACCATCAGAAACATAGATTGGTCAACATCCATTTCACTAGATATTCATACTGTTATTACAGGGAGCGGCCTATGACCATATTTTCTTGGATATCAAACGTATCAAATATGGATATCAAATACCTCACTGAGTATTCCTGACAAGTATGTTTGTACACACCATGCAACCAATCACATTCACCTGAATGGTTCCAATAGTTGTGAAGTATCTCCTCATCTGTGTCCATTGCGTGTCAACTCATCCCCCTGATTCTGACACAGATGTGTGAAAAACCAGAGAAAAGGGGACACAAAGGACACAGAGTTCAGTTGAAGTCTCCGCTGCTCCTTTTAGGCCTTTAAAACAGGTTATCTGAGGGGGGCGGAGAGGAGGTGGGAGTGTTTTGGTCCACTAAAATGTATCTGTGTCCCATTTGAAGACTACACTCGCGCTCAGGCTCCTGGGGTGCCGGCCTGCTGGCCCATGAGGGGGTCGCCCCCCTCCACTCCGTCCTGGACGGGGGTCGGCTCGTGCTCTGCTGTGATGACGATGGTGTTCTCATCCACCAGCTCGCAGGTGGGGTTGGAGAAGGCCGACAGCGGCAGGGTGATCCTCTGCATCTCCCGCTCATACACACGCTGCTCATGCTGCTTCTTAAGGTCCCGGCCCCTACAGCAAACAACACAGACAGAGATCTACATTCAACAACACTATTCAACACCATTAGGCATTATGCTATTATAAATCTGGAGTTAGCCCTCATTTATGACAGCTCTTCAAAGGTTTCCATTACCGAAGCTCATATTTAATGCAAATCAACCACCAGTGTTGAGTCTGTTTAAAAGCAGCTATGCAGCTTTTAAGTGGTCTTGTAGCTCAGTGGCTTTGGCACCAACTATGTATGGCACCGACTCTGGGGGCCACCCATGCTAAAAATGTATCAACTCATGATACTGTAAGGCGCTTCAGATAAAAGTGTCGACCAAATGGCATACTGTATGTAGATAACGGCTGTGCCTGGTCTGTGGCAGAGAGAGGAGAGAGGTGTTGACAGGGAGCAGGCTGGTGGGAAGCTGGCAAGGAGTTCAACCAGTCCGAGGCAGAGCGGCTGGGCAGCAGCGTGAGGCCTGCTATCTGCTGATCCTCAGCCAAAGTAGGGAACATACTCGCAGATTGAAACCTCTTCCTACATCCTGTCCTCTATGCGACACATTATGCAACTCTGCTGTGCTCCAAAACAACCCATATTGTCACAGATTCTCCACACTCCGGTCTGGTTCATTTTAGTTTCAAGACCATCCACCCCTTCTTATTGTATCGTAATTATCGTTGCCTTTTTTCTCTTTTCCTTTATTCTTTCTCCCCTTTCTCAAACTAAATATATCCACATTGAGAATGCCACATTTGTCACAACATATTGGGGTTCCTGAATGGATGATTGGCTGCCATTTTGTTCTTTTTCTTTTTTTTTATGTTTTTCTTTTATATACTTAGACCAATCTATCACACAAATGCTGTGCCACCATGACTATAAACATGATCATAGTTCATGCCTGTATCTGCACAATACCTGTATACTTGCCATCACATATTTTTGGTAATCAGTAATGTTTCATCCCTGTAAGCCATTATATCCTGTGGATATTGCCCTTTCCTAGGTCTTCACAAAAACCTTTTAAAGGAACTGCATGCAAATCCCTCTCCAGTGATTACACTGTGATGCATTTTTTTCCATACAATTAAGCTGTGCGTACTTGACGCACAACCATCACATAACTGGAGGTGATGTCACTGTATACTGAGGGCAGGTATAAACCCTCTTACTCAATCTGCTGCCACTGCTCCTCCTCGTTAATAATCACCTTCTCTAAATAGATAACAATGACAGCAGCCCAGCTAATCAGATTTGACAGCCATACATAGATCTGCAAGGGCATCTGGTGATGTACCAGAGGGTATCAAACCCCTCATCCACAGCACTGGGGGCATCACTTTACCCGTTACATCACTGCAGTGTTTCTGTGATCTTCTCCAGCCCCCCTCCCCAGGCTTCCTCCTCCACTCTTGCCTTTCTTTCAACAATATAAAACAAGAATGCTTAAAATAGACAGACTGCAGGCTTTTCATTTCCTGCATTCCCCTGCCTATTTTCTGTTGTGGTTGTTGTTGTTGCAAAGGCGTCTGAATGGGGCCATGTTATATTAGGGTGACGCAACACAGAGAGGGAATAGGCACAACAGCTGATGCCCTCCACTCAGCAGACCCATAACATGCATGCTAGCACGCGCCTTAACGAATCACACTGGCATTTCTCCTGAGAGACTTGAAGCTCTCAGCAACACTGCCTGTGCCACTGGACACAAGAGGACAAGACTGTGTTAGCCTGGAGTCATTTCACACTGGGGCTCTATGTCACAGTAGATGAGCATAGCCCAGGGGTGGAGTAATGCATTTGTTATTTAGCCTTTATTTAACCTGGCAAATCAATCACAAACAAATGAAGAGTTTTAGAATATGAGATATCCACCGACACCCACAGCACATTATAGGTTAGTATTGAGGTTAGTTAGTTAGGAGTCATCTTAAGACATTTGCTAATTTTGTTAGTTAATTTTCTGAGGACAAAATCAAATACTGCCTGATGAATTTCAGGTAGCAATTATTTTTCAAAAATGGATATATAGCATTTCAAATATATATAGCACTTTCAAAATAATTTACAATAACAGCCTGGAAAGAGACAAAATGTCACTTGATGTGGAATTGGGAGAAAGGGGAGAAAAAAATGATATTGTATGTCTGTCCCTCTTGCATAGAATATATTGAATATAAATGCTAAACCGAATGATGGCAAGTGTCTTAAATCTCAGTGCTCACATTCTTGTTTTTCTACTCTGTACTTTGCATCTTGCTGTGATTCGGATACTGACCTCTTGTAAAAGTAGCCGAATGTGATGCCAACCCCAAGGAGGATGATAATGGCCATCATGAGGATGCCAAGGACATAGCCTGAGAAAGAAAGGAAGCATACAAAAGTTATAAAACAAACAGATACAAAAACATCACAAGGACATTAACTTCCTGTAGCAACACAAAACATACAACCAAAGAAGCACTGTTTGAAAAGGAAATCTTTTCAAACAGTAACATCAGCTAGAACATACCAAGCGTGCCAAGGTCCTTCTTCTTTTTGGGTCCGGTGCGTACCCGCTGGCTGATGCCCATAACTGGCTGTACAGCAGCTACTTCTCCCTGAGCAGGTCTGGACTTGGCTGGCTCGAAGGTCTCCAGGTGAGCTGTGGTTCCTGGAGGGTTGAGGGACTCAGGCTCTGCTGCCACAGTGGAGGGCAGATCTGAAGACACAAGAGACAACAGCAGAGGGTAAACACCCAAAATCAAAATGGGACTTTCACATGGAGATGCTCTGAGTCACGCTATAATTCATGCACTATCAACAAGTCACATCGTGTTACAGTACTTGTTGACATGTGTCACATGTACATAGGTGTGATTAAATTTTGTCCTTTTACATTATTTGATAGAGAAGAGTGACTAGAAGCGCATCACCCAAACCACACGGTTTCTAATTACTGCTGGTCCAATAAGATTACAGCTGACACAGAGTCATCCTCAAGAGCACGGGGAATGTCCTGAGACTGCTCTCATCTGGTTGCAGGACAGTAAATCTAACAGTTGGTGGAGTAGTAAACACATGGTTTTGTCAGTGTGTCAGAGGTGAACATGTTCCCCATGCGCTCCCCTAGCTCAGGGGGCAGGAAACTGCAGCCGGATGCCAACATCTGCTCTTAAACTCTTAAGGCCCCCCTCCTCCAAAAAAGTTGTTGTTTACTAACTCTGCTGGAGTTAAAGGGCATGAAGTCATCGATGGCAGGAGCCAATTATCTGCCGTCTCCAAGGGAAGACTGTTCCTCTCTGCCAATGAGCTCAGTTGTTGGGCGTGTCTTGAAACAACTGCTCGGAGATTTAGGGCTTTTGAAATGTTCAGTCTGCAGACACCATCAGCCTCGGGGCCTTGTTATTGTTTGACTTGGGTTGGCTCCGAGACGAGGAGGAAACAAAGGGCAAAGTGGATGAAACCTTTTAAAGTGGCTTATCCCTGACCAACTGACCCGCTACAGGATAAGATTCTCAAGTGGGAAAAACACATCTGGAGTAACCTGTCAGTCATCAATCTCTAATGACCATGTGCAAATTATTTGTTTGTGCTAAACACACTGAAAAGAAACTCGCCACAAAAACTTTGGCTGACCTATCAAAGTGAAAAACTTGGCTGCATCCACTCACATCAAACACTTCTCTGAGAGGCTACCAATGTTTGTGTTGACTAATGAGAACATTTGCATACAAAAAGTTCACTGCTTTTAAATTTCTTCCTCACATAACCCAATTTATATCAGCGGGAGTTCCTCAGGGACGGGCAGAGGAAGTAATTGCCGGGAGCGTCAACAGAAATTATTTTTGAAAAATCTCACAGATCATGATGAGAGGAAAGTGCCATCACATAGTTAGATGTTTATGTAACCCGCTCCATCTTCTTCGCTAGCTTAGCTCAAACTTGAATGTTTATTACTTGGAAGTGTTTTCATGCCATGCAGTAGCCTACCTTTGCAAGTGTCAACGGAACAGAACTGTCTCTGGACCATCCCATCTGGGCCAGAAATGTAGCACCAAGGCTTCTCAGAGGAGTCTGGGTTACGGCAGAAATTGTGATCCCCAACACCTACAAAGACAAAAACAACACAGGTCTGTTAGTGATGAGCCATGGAAATTTACTCTCTGTGTCTGTCTGTGTAAACCACTGGATTCATGAATCATTAACTACTTCATCACACCACAATGAACAGGCTGCCATTAGCACAAAGAAAGGAAACGGCAACTGCTGGATAAAATAACCCAGCAGTGGCATCAACAGACAGCGGGCAGCAACTAAAATGTGTTGTAAACAACGTCTCTGTGTTTAGTTGCACTGCATGTTACTAAGATCATTGGCATTCAAGTGGCAGGATTTGTATCACAACATTGTATAAACATTTCAATAAAGATGAGAGACTGAAACAAGTCTCATGTAAGAAAGTTGTTTTGCCTAACAACATGAGTGACATTTAAACCACTTCTCAGCTTGTCTCCCAGGCAGCAGAGCCACGAGGACAAGAGAGGAAACCCAATCTGATCATAAAGTTTATGTTCATCTGTGTTTACGGGAGCGTGTCTATGTTCCCTCAGATCAGTATCTCTGCCAATGAGGTAATGTTTTCGCCCCTTTCGCCCCCTAACCCTAACCCTCTGATGCTGAGGGAACATAGGGCCTAATTTGGATGGGGAAAAAAATGAATGAGGGAACATAGGGCTGAGGGAACATAGGGATGACCCCGTGTTTACCTGTGTCAGAATCAATATGGCTTTTAACATCATAGTCTCTTGTGATGTTGGTCCAGGTCAGACATGTGAGCCCTGAGGAGGAGCTCCGTTGTTCCCCTCTGTACTGCACACCGTTGGACCTCATGCAGTCTGGACAAGAGACAGGAACAACATGTGAGTCCAATGAGAGCACAAAAACATTTTGTTGATGCCTTACAATCAGAGAAAGAAAATGGTGAAGTAATGACTAACAGTAGCCCATATTTATGCATTTGTGTGCAACTTGCTGAAACAGTAAATTATAACATACGAGGACACACTGTAAATATTTTAGAAGAAATGAAATACAGCAGTCAATACTGTATCAAATTACCTTCAGCGTTTGATGCGCTGCTGTCCACAAAAGCGACGCTCAGCAAAACAAAGTGCAAAGACAAAAACATCTTGCAGAGCTGATGGGTTGAATAAAAAACAGCGGACAACATGATGACTGATGATTGCCTAAAGCATGAAGTGTTTTAAATGGAAGGAGAGCCTATGCCGACCGCGTCAGACACACTGCTCCGCTCGTGGGGTCCCAGCCCTTGTTTTTGTCACAGCGGCGCAGCTCGGCTTTCTTGGTAAACAGCCTCTCTCTGGGAGGAGGACCTGCCCTTTGCAGTAGAAACTTCAAGGTCCTAAAGCCTCACCAGGTTCATAGCGGAAAGACGGATCAGATGACTACGTAGCTGGCACATAATCTGGCAATTTATCAAGTCACGTGGCCTTGCGAGAATGAATACATCGTCAAAAGAGTCAGCGTGGAAAAGATAGGGAAGTCTAGACCCATCTACTTGTATTCAATTCATTTCTGTTTTTCGTTGATTGTTAGTTTGTAGTTGCAGTCATCGACCAAAAACTGATTTCAGTGTTTCTACCATCAAACTGCGAAACGCACCAGTGCTCACTTTCTCACTTCACTACTCTCCTCACCCCAGATTAATTTACATGGCATTATGCATTTCCTCTGCTTTTCACTTTCTATTTAAAATACATTGAATCTTTAGTTCCCATTTATAACCACCTTCCTCCTCAGAGTCTTGTTTTTGTCTTGATGTTTTTACTCAGCTGCTTCTGAGCGCCTTCCTGTTTCCCAAGCTTCCTCCACCCCACCAGGCCTGGTCACTGACCCATGTGGCTGTCACTGACACAACAGGACTTCACACGGGCTTATAGGGGACCGCTGCCAATAGTATATGCTGCCATCTCTGTGTGCGCCATATGTATATATATTCAAAAGAGAGAGGCCCCCTGTCATTGTCGGCTGACTTTAGTACAGAGAGCAGGCAATGAGTGACTCGGTCAATGTCAACTGTTGCTTTCCAAATAGACGCTCACCCTGTTTTCAGGCAATTACCAGTACAAACACAGCATCGATCTTGCACTCTCAGTCACACTCTGTAATGGCTCATCTCCATTTATTGGGGCTGGAGCCTATCCCAGCAGACATTAGTGGAAGGCAGGGAGACACCCGGTCCATCACAGGGCCAACACAGATACACAATCACACTCACGCCAACATTCACACCTATGGGCAATTCAGTCTCCAATCCAACTGACTTGCATGTCTTTGGACTGTGGGAGGAAACCCACACGAACTGTGTGACCTGAGAAGATGAACTGAGAACCTGCAAACTCCACACAGTAATAGCTCATCTATTTGTAAAGGTTCATTGGATGAATGAATGAATGAATGAATAGTAACTCCGAGGACAATATGTTTGCATTTAAAAAATATTGAAATACTTTTTGGCATACCAAAATGTATTGCTACACATAAGACAACAGTATGCTTCCAGGGCAGCAAGCTTCAATCTGCTTTTTGTTGTTTGCAGAGATATTTCATTATGGGCTTCACACTGTATTGGGTTGTTTACAGTGTTACCTGCTTCCAGTGGACGGCTCTGGCAGGTGGCACCCTGTAACACCCTGTAACTTCCCTGGGCACCCTAACAAGGCTTCCAAGCTCTGGATCAATCAAAACCTGGAAAAGTAAGTTAAGCCGCATCGATCATATGAAAGAAAAACATTATATGCGGAATAACACACTGAACAGTTCACTGTTTCTTGTCATGAGACAACAGGCATACACTTTGTTAATGTTCATATTATATTTGTTCATATCTCACTGTTTTTGAATTTGATCTTTTTTAAGATACAAAATGCATACATTTTGTGCATTCTGTATCTTCAAAAATGTACCTCTTGCCAATAGGATTTTATTTTGATTGTTGTTGAGAGTAATTATAATTTGTAACAAAATAAAAAAAATATATTTTTGCCCATCTCTGTTCACAGGCTACACACTGTTGTCTTCTTTCTGCCATTGCTCTGTTCACATGCATTTCTTTCAAATATTTAATTGCCACACTGGCTGCTGGTGATACAGTACATCAGTGGAAAAACACATTTTTCATGCCCCAAATGGTGCGCATGCGCGTGTATCTATGTATGCACGCACACACACACGCATTACAGTATAAAAGCTGTGGCGCCTACTTGGCCTTGGTCCCTGCTGCTATTGTTAATCATTTCATTAGCAGGACTCAGGCTTACTGAAAGCCCAGAGCCTGTAACCCTGGAGGGTTACAGGCTTTTATAGGGCCAGATGGTCACTTTCCAGCTTCGTACACATTTACTTCACTTTTATGAACTCCCTTTGCAGAGTTTCCAAAGCAGAAGACGGCACACTGTACACATGGCTTGGGTAGAGACTGATGGAGGAACACTAAATAAAGAAATATGTACAACTGCTTGTGCCTTTTCACTAACATTACGCCTTTGTCTTCAGATCAGTCTACAAACCGTCAAGGGCATAAGTCACATGTCATGAGTTTTGCTTGCCTTTGTCTTGAAGTAGTGCAAAAGCCCCCATTTGTATTTATTTTTAAAATGATTTTTCATATGATATTGACATAATTCATTGGCTAAAATGAGTTGTTTAAGAGGGAAACTGGAATATATGATTTTGTTTTCTGTCTGGTAATAGCCATAAAAATGTAATGGGGGTAAGTGTGCATAGTTCAAATTTGGGGTGAAAACATTCTCATTTAGCTTTAGCTTAGCATTATGTAGCATTATCTTTATTGTGCTTCATGTTCTGAACAAGAACCACCTGTAGCTTGGCTTTCACACAATCTTAATCTCATAGGATTGCACACCAGGTATTAATTCCAATTGGGTCATAGGTAAATGTATTGCATAAGTCTCAAGTATGAATCATTAATACACGTTTGATGTCATAGCTGTTGCATAATCTAGATGCTTGAAATTACAAGATGTAACACACACACACTCACACATATGAGCGTGCATGCACATACAATGGAAACCGTAGTTGAGAGAAACAGTAAGTATGTGAAAAGATGACGTTAAAAAAAAAAAATTTGGAAACCTAACTGCCTGTTTAACCCCCTAATGATAATCATTTGGTTGTTTAAATTTTTCAGCCGACTCTGTTGATCTATCCAACTCTCAGAATAACAATCCCAAGGACAAAAAAGTTGTGACTATGATACAGTACAGAAAGAACACAGACTAAAACACTGTTTTATCACATTGCTTGATGGCCAGCAAACACCCATGCACATCTAATGAAAAGATCATCAAGTCCTAATGTAAAGGCAAATGATCAGTGAACAACACTGATTCTGTTCCTTCATGTTCAATGTTTGCCCGATACTGAAAGGAACCATTTCTAACAAAGGGAGATAGCCCACTATCTGATGATGTAAGACTGCTGTAGTGTGCGGTCTGTTGCGGAGCAACCACCAGCTCTCCATCACAGCCAGTCAATCATCTTCAGCCCTCATGTGGTTGGAAAATGGACACTTATCCAGGCAGAAGGCCTCTAATGGAGCATTAAAACTTGTATTCCCCTGCTGGGCACCAAGCAGGCAATCTCTCCAGCTGCCGTTGCATTACATCACTGCATCAGTCTGAGCCTGCTACTGTTGCTGATAAGAAATGGCTAATATAAAAAAATGAGCAACAGAGAGGAGGACAGGAGTGCTGCTCTGTGAATGAGAAAGAGCAACTTGCTATGGCTGATGGTGATAAGACCTGAGGTTGTTGAGGTGTCTGGAACCGGTTCATCTGGCACTGACAGGTACACTATACTGTACATCTGGATAAAGAGGCTCGAACAATGAGTAGCTTCAAGAAATTGGAGATTTCGAACATGAGGTAAACACTCCTAGTCAAGAGCATTGTGGAAAAAGACACGAGGCCTTCACTAGGTTGCGAAACATTGTTCTCATATTACATTGCCCCCCCGCCCCCTCTTATGCACACATGACATGCCCAATACGTCTCTTATTAGTATAGATAATGTGATCATGGATTCAGCTGGATGCAGTCAGTGGGCTGTTACATAACTTGTCAGTCAGCCTGCCTAGTGCAACTGTACTGCAGCATCAGCAGTTGCACAGCTCATTCAAGCCTAAGACCGGCTGTAGCTGTCATAGGCTTTCTTGGAGTGTCCACAGGCTATTCAATGCCGGGCCTCATCAGCAAAACAGCTTCGCTCACCGAGTCTACAGAAATGTCTCTTCCATTCCCTCACAGCAGCCGGTCTCCAGCCACAGCAGCTGTGACCGCAGGAGGAAAGTGGACACCGCTCTGACTGAGCAGACTGAAAACTTCCTGTACATTCTTGCGTAGGGTCGAAGGGTCACAGAGGGCTCGTACATCATCAGATATGTTCATCAGCCGGAGGAGGAAGGCGGCCCGGGCGAACAGGCCGCAGAGGGTGCTATGGAAACCAGAATCCATGAGAAGAGCCAGCCAGGCCGCGTTCAGCGTCTCACCTACAGAGAGAACAAAGCTCATTCCAACAGTTGTCCTCGCATATCATAGCTCATCATATCCCAGTTATCACTACCATATCAATTTATAGAACACATTCTTATATTCTCTCACTGAAATAGGGGGGGGGGGGGGGGGGGGGGTTACCTGGCTGGAGGTCTTTGCAGACCGAAAGGCTGTCCAGCACCTGTGCAACACTCTCCTCGGCCCATGCACTCAGGCGCTGTGCCAAGGCAGAGGATTCAGAGTATTTTTCCACAATCTGCAGCAGGTAAGGCAGCAGACATGCAGACATCACAGACGGCTCTGCAAACACATTGGCCTCATCCTGCTCATACAGACTGGCACACCTGAGGAAGAGAACAATAACAGTTGAGCAATACTTATAAAAGACAGCATTCATTCCGTTTTTACAAGTGTAGTGTAGTGGTAACACACCCTGTCTCCTTGGCTTCCCTCAGTACAGATCTGAGGTCAGGCTCAGGCAGGTGACACAACAGCACCTCCAGTGTGCCGGGGCTATCCCAGCATTCCTCCAGCAGCAGGTCCAGGAGGAAGGGCAGCGCCCGGTTGACCTGCATGATGTAGACGCTCCTCTGCCCTCCTCCTCTACTGGCATGGTGGAGCATGGAGGTGAAACAGGCCGCTTTCATCCTCACCTGCTGGCTTTCGTCCTGCAGCAGGTAAAGGCTTGTGTTGATCAACCTGCACAGGAAAGATTAGACATATTCACTTTCTGTTGCATTAGACTTTTTGCATTTGACTGACAAGCCGAAACAATCTGACAATCTGAAATCTCTCGGTACCTGGTCCTGATGGATGAGAAAGTGTTGTTTTCTTTCAGGGCTTGGCTCATTAGGGGAACTCCAGCCAGACACAGAGCTTCAGCGCAGGCCATCCTGAGGGCTTCAGGGGCGTCTGGGGACTGGTGGCGCTCCAACACGCTACACCAGCGTTGGGACATGGAAATTTTACGCCTGATTTACACAGAGATAAGAATAAAGTGAGGGCAACAGATAAATGAAGTAGTGGTTCCTTGTGTTTCCAAGATATGTGATTGTATACTGAGGTTGACAACATTCAAATGTGTAAAATTTGGAGTCTGACCACTGGGAAAGCAGCAGGCTGGCAGCATACAGGGCCTGGGACAGGAACTCCGGTCCGCCTCTCTGGCCCTCCAGGTCGCCTAGCAACAACTCCAGACATTCCAGCAGCACCGGCTCCTCCAGCGGGGCAGGTTGAGAAGGATGTTGGGGTAAGGTAGAATCACATCCAGCAGTCATCACTGCTACCAGGGCTGCCAGGTAGGTCCTGCGGTATTCCACACAGCGGCTCAACAGCGCCTCCCATAGGTTGGACTGGACACAGAGAGCACTGTTAGTCTTAATCACAGTGTCAAATGGTCAGTGTGTTCAGAAAGTATACCTGACTGGGGGTCATATGAAAGATTTAAAAGGTATTCAGAAAAGAGAGAGGTAATCAGAAAACTATATTGGATTTACTGTTCATAAGTGAAAATTGTGTTCTCATTAGTGCACATCACAAAAAACAATGGAAGGAAAATCAAAGAAAAGTGACAAAGAAATAAAAAGGAAGCATTTTTTGTTTTTATCATCTACACTAATGGTAAGATTAAATGATAAACCCATAACCCCAATTAGTTAGTTATACCTTACAATGTACAATTTATTAGTTTATTGGTTTTCTCATGAAAGCTGCTCAGACATATTAAAGACATTATCAAATTTTAATTAGATTAGAGCAAACAGGCTCCTCTATTCCCACTAAAGGGTTTCTTTTAAAGCATTTAACCTGCAGTAAGAGTAAACAAGTGCTATATTAAATTACTGGGCGACATAAGCAGTCGTCACTATCTTTCCCTACTCTGCCTTTAGAGGGGATATATTACATCTTATCAGGCTAATGCTACAGGGAATCATTTAATCACTCAGCAGGATATGGAAAGTCATCACTGGGGGATGGAGAGAATGTAACATGCTGGGGAGTTTGTTATCTAAATGAACCTATATGAACTTTATGACAGCAAAGAATAAACAGACGGATATCCTTGACTATGCTTGTTTAAGTCTCCCTGATTACAGAATAGAATAGCTGATACACACACCCAGTCTTGTGTAAGTGGAAAAACATGATCTCCAGCCTGATTTCAGCCTCAGATGGCATTATATTTCAGCCTATCTTTGTTTCCTTGATTTCCTCATATTGTGTTCTAGCAAAGTCGTTTTACTGAAAGCTGTTTGGCAGGTTTTGAAAAGCTTGTTTTCTATATGCCCTAGTCGAGTGAGCAGATCATATCTCACCTGCAACACCCTCTGGATAACCTGTTTCCCGTTGGTCTGTTGCAAGCCCCGCCCATCCACCACCCAAGTGACCAATGTGAGCCTGAGATCTGGGCCCACTGCAGAGAAGTTGTCCCAGATTTGACACACCCACTTTAGGTCTGCACACAGAAAGTGGATGGCTTTTTGATGGAAGGATAACAACCCGACCTGTGGAGTTGACATACATAATGCATCAAAATATGCGTGCGTCTGTTTCCATATGTGGGTGTGGGTGTGTCAGAAAGTGTGTCCAGCACCTGAAGCCTGTGTTGAGGCGTGTGGAGCTCACACAGGAGTGTGTCGCTGAGCTTGTTCAGGTAGACCTCAGAGCTGAATCTTCTTAGAGAGCCTGCCACTCCCAGGTAGGCCCCTCTCACCATGGGGCAGCGCTGAGCTCCAGTCACCAGCCACAGCGAGGCATCCACTCTGCTCACCACCTCACACAGGTCAGCTGAAGGGGCACTGTAAACAGAAACACACAAGGATTTCAAAGCCTCAAAGTGTCTGATGAATGAATAAACCAGTTCTTTCAAGTCTCACCTGTCTGTGCAGAGAGCTCTGTCCAGGATGGCTTTGATCTGTAATAGCTGTCCGTGTAGCCGGTTGTGACAGCAGGGCTTCTGAGGGCCCGGCAGTTCAGCTGTCAGTCGGATGAGGATGTTCATGTACTCTGAGGGGGGAGTCATGGCAACCAAGGCCTTAGAGGCCATAACTCTCACGCTGTAGATGGGACTGGCTGCCAACTGGATTAAAGGAGCCAGGAAATCTGACAAAGCTCTGGGAAAGGAAGACCAGAAAAGACTATCACCGGCCAAACCAGATTCAGTATGGAGAAGATTCATGAATATAACCATATAAAGAACTAGATGTATCTTTTGTTGACAATTTCTCAGATGGCACAATAAACCCACTGTACAGAAAATATATTCATCCAAACTGCTTCATAAAAGTATAAAGCTAACATATCAAGCAGTGGTTTTCAATGATATGACATTGAGGCCCAAGAGTCTGCAGGTTTTCATTCCAAACAAAATTACTGAACCTCAATGGCACATGATTGAAAACCACTGCTATATAGGATTATAATAATTAGCCTGAGCAAATTGTATAATGACATGAAAACAGTAATCACTCAGTCAAGTCTGGGACGCCAGGCTGGAGTTTGGCTAACAAAGTGAGGACCGGGTAAAGTGCGGGCTGGAGGCGCAGCCTGGCCTCCCCAGATGGGCCCTGGAGGTCTTGTGCTGCCCCCTTCAGCTCCCCCAGGAGGAAGGGCTGCAGCGCGGGGTAGTGGGAGAAGAAGGCAGGGGGGGACATGCCATGCTGGGTAGGGCTGCCCTCCTCACCACCGGGCCGCTGGCCAAGCATTCGCGAGCACAGAGAACCTGGAAACCGATTTTAATGGGTATCAGGGGTCATAACAATATTTCATATTGTGGATACAGACTAAATGAAAAGGTTTGAGTGCATCCAATAAATGTATAAAAATGTGTATATAGGAAACTGAAGTGTGGTGAATATGCCAGCATTATTTAATGTCTTACTGTAGAGTTGCAGAGCAGCATTCCTCATGGCCCAGCAGGGAGAACTGAGCAGAGTGAGGGACAAGATAGCCACAGCAGGAGCAAACTGGAGGACAGCTACTCCCAGCCCAGAGCCACGCACCAGGGCCTGCAGAGTGTGAACTGCACACACCTATCAGGGACGGGGAGAATGTGATAATATATACATATTATCCCTCATAATTGTTTGACTACATCTCTCTTTGTGGTTATACATTGCACCATTTTCCATTTGTGTCAGTGTGTCTATGAACCTGTGGCAGGTCCAGTGTTTGGTCCCAGCTCTGAGGCAGAGGTGTTCTGGCTGTCTCCAGTAAGGTGTGCATGCTGTGGGCTAGCAGCGGTCGCGCTTTACTGGCCTCCTCTGCAGACACAACACACAGGATGAGCATGGGCAACCCTGCTGCCCGCCGGGTCACAGACGTACAGCGAGGAGACTGCAGAACCTGCAGCCCCTGGAGAGAGAGGAAAGGACGTGTATCAGCCAGCCAGCAGTCCAGCTTCTCAATTTGTTAACAGTGGATAATGTATCCGCCCACAGGAACGCCTATGACAGCTCACTTGTTTCAGCATGTGGGCTGGGATGTCCTGAAGATCTGGGTTATTGCTGCTTAGTAGGGAGGCACAGAACTTGGTGAAGCCCACACAGCATCCTTCTACCGCCCCCTGGTGAACAGAAGCATGTATTTCAGGGAAGTGGGTGAGAGCGTTGAGGTGATCTGACTTGATGCCTAGGGGTGGATGTGTAACTCGTACCCAGTGGCGACATTTCAGAAGAATATCCTTGAACACTTTTGATGCTCTTCTTAGGTCCTCCGTCGTTAGAAGGGACTCAGTGGGTTTGGATTCGGCAAGAATTCTCTCCACCAGAGAACCTAGAAAGATTCCTATTTCCTTATGAGGATAAAACAGAAGCAAGTAAGAATTAAGAATATATACACATACAGCATGGACTAGTGTAACCCTTCCATCAAAAGGCTGTAATGTAAATAAAAAAATAACAATACATGGTTATAAACCCAGGGTGTTAACCAGGGTATTACACTAGTGTCTGTCAGATTGTTGCAATTCCCCATCAAATAGGACTGCTGGATGCACAGATATCTTATTATGCATCTGTATGGTGCATGTTGTTCCATTTTACCTTGAGGGAGACCCAGCAGCAGGTGAGAACCAGGCTGTGTTCCTCCGATAGCAGAACACACTCCTCTCCCTCCCCATGGCTCCCCCCAGCCGCCTGGGCAATCAGAGAGCTGATGGCATTCCCCATGTCACAGAAAGAAGGCGGGGCATCTAGGAAATAATGGAGCAATTTAATGTGTAATGTAGTGTCGTGAATATGAAATGTAGGATCCCTCATCCCCAAATCTCTCTTCTGTCCTGCCGATTGGTACTTTACCACTCTCATCAGCACCAGTGTCCTGGGCTCCATACAGCACACCCAGCAGAAGCAGAGAGATATTCTCCAGCAGGCCCAGCAGCTCAGTGGCCAGACTGTGGTCAACTATGTCACATACACTGCTGGGTGCCTCAAGCAAACACCTCTCAAGGGCACTCAAAATACCTGAAACATAATTCATGACAAGGTTTTATATCTCATCCGAAGTAAATATTCTTCTGAGGTTCATCGTGTGTGGTAGTTGTCAATGTGATTGATCTCTGGACTCACCATGTATAGGTCTGGTTCTTGCAGCAAGCATCATGTCAGCCTTGGCTGTGAGGTAGTGCTGCTCCAGCTCCTTCACCAGGTATCTGACCACACTGGAGGTCTTGGGGTTCCCTACACTGCTGACAGCAGCGTTACTGTCCAGCCAGCGCTCCTGGAACTGGTCTTCTGATCTGCAGACAGAAGAGTTAACAACCGCTTATAACTTACAACTACAGCAGGCCATATTCTGAGGGTATGTAGGACGCAAAGCTTACTTCTGAAGAAGGACCTTCATCATCAGAGCTCCCATCTGAGCCTCCTGCACCCGAGGGCTGCACAGAAGCTGTTTGGTTCGTTCGAACAGCACAGCGGTGATGTCATCTGGAAAACTGGGTGGGAAAAACCTCAACAATAACCCTGCGGAAAGCTCTCGAATCTGGAGAAGGAAAAACATACTTAAATATCTTCAAACTACTTATCTTATTCCCTTTATTGTCAGTACAGTTCAGTACTGTTTTAGAACTATAAAGAAGAAGTGTGAGGCAGGTTGAGGCAGCACTACCTCATTGGTAGAGTCTTCTAAACAGCCAATCAGAACGAGCTGTTTTGCCCTGCAGAAGAAATCCCACTGTCCTCTTTGTCTGGCACAGTTAATAAGAGATCCCATGTTCTCTGCAAAAATGATTTTATCAAGTAAAATTCCACAGCATTATAAAAGACATATGAACACACATATAAACAACCTGACACATATAATGCATAGCACCATACACTAGCGTATAGACTCAATTTTGGCCTGCATCCTCCATTCGCCCGGCTGCTGCACTGACCTGGAGGCTGCCCCTTCTTCTTGTCTGGGCTCCAGGTGTCTGTGCAGGTCTCCAGGACTGCAGACAGCAGCAGCAACGCAGTCTTCTTCCTCTGATAACTGTGTCCTGCTGCCAGATAGCAGTATGGAAGCTGGCCCAACCATTCCACAAATCCTACAAGGAAATATACAGGATGTTTCAAAAGTAGGAATACAAATGTTATTAATAACAATAATAATGATCATAATAATCATAATGATGAAAAACAAAGCTGTATGATTTTAGTCATTTTTAACTTATTTACACTGTATAATTGTCATTTTTAACAAAATAATTCAACATTCAACAGCATAAATAATAGGTGTACATGGAAATAAGAAAAATATTTAATAATACAGTGAGAATGAATAATGTATTTAAGAATGTATACCTGCTTTTGAAACAAATGGTATATACATACATAAACCAGAATTTAACTATATATAGTATGATACATTTCTGTCAATCTGTCCTGTAGAACAGCTTTTTTTACAAAGGTAAAAAAGCAGCTTTCATCCATCTCACCTATTCCCTGGTCCAGTATAACTTCTGCCTTCTCGCTATGGCCGGCATCTCCATTCTTTTTGCCCTTTTGTCCCCCGCCATGCGCCAAGCAGCTGTCTCTGATGCGCACCAGAAACCTCTTCACTCCTACCTGGAAATGCTGGCGGAAAGGTGAGGACTCGCAGTTTAGGTTCTGAGGAATAAATGTCCTCATTATGGACAGCTCCTCGGGGGTCGGAGCCTCCTTGGTCTTTGGGCTGCAGCACAGGAGGTTGAGGGCAGCGAGACGGACTTTGTCATCCCCAGATCCCAGAGCGAGCTCGAGGGTCTCGAGGGCGGAGTCACCCTGCAGGGCCCAGGGAGAGCGGCCGCTTGTGGCCCGATGGGAACTCATGATGCAGGCCCAGGCGTGGAGGTGGCCCGGGGCGGCCGGGTCCAGCGAGGCCAGCAGAGGCTCCACAGCGGAGGGGAAGACTTGTAAGGTGCAGGGTAATAATTGGGTCGAGCTGTTGTTCTGTAGAAGCGTCACCTCGGAAGTCAAAGCCTCAAGAAGGACGGGCCGCCAACGCCCTGCCCACTGATTGGCCAGATCCAGCTCGGTGGGCGGAGCTTGCTTTGCTGAGCCATCGCATAGCTCTCGCCTCTGCTGCTGCATCAGACACTTGTAAAGCTCTGATGCACATGGTGACAGGTGATTGGTGGACAAGCACTTCAGGAGATGATTGGGTAGTTCAAGGTATTGATCCAACACCTGATTCATAAAAGAAACATGCATCAAAGTCATCATCGCCACCACTGCCTACACTACATTATTAATACTGTAATAACCATTAATCCTCACCGTATCAGTACCCAAATATGGGAGTAGAGCACAAAGGGGGGCGTATTTGGCTTTGGCCTCCCATGGGAGTTTGGTTATGCGCTGAAGCAGAGTAGAATTAAGAGTCTTCTTTGTGTCACCAAACTGCTTACAGTCCATCTCATAGAGCTCCAGCAGCAGACAAAAGGCACTGCGCACAAACTCTGACAGACCCTCTACCTGCCAATGAACATCAAGAAAGATATCATTGAACAATAGTAATACTGTAAGTGCTTGGAGTAGCCATGGGTGAAATAAAGCAGTACGCTATTGTTAAAAAGATTGTTAAAAAGAGATTTCAGACAAAAAGTTTTGTCGTTATGCTAGGTGTCAAGTTGAAATGATTGGGATATATCTAGGTCCTGCTTTCTGTTTTTTGACAAGTTTCTGATTTAGAATAATTTACTGAAGTTAATCCGACTCACTGGGCTTTCAGCATTGGTCCAGATAACCTGAATGAGCTGCTGTTGCAGGCTGCCATCATCGGGCAGAAGGCGAACACCTGTCATCTTCCAGAGATCAGCCAGACTCTCTTTAACTTTCTTCAGCCATAGTGTCAACACTGCAACAAAATGTAATATTTAAACAAGTGATTTTGCAATTTAACATGAATAAACAAACTGTGGACATTACTCACCTTCGAAGGCATAGTAGTGACAGTCCAGCTTCTCCTCACACAATGCGAAGACCAGAGGAAACATACCTCCCAGCAGTAAACACATCTGAAACAACAGATGTGATGGATCATTTTTGTTTGCTAATAAAGGGAAGCACAACAGACAGGTAAAACATGCTGTACTTGGAGAGAGTTTCAAACATATTTACCTCTGTGTTTTCCACACCAGAACAGAGTAGGATGTGCGGTCGGCAGCAGGTCAGAAGGCCCCGGCTCACAGCCAGTCTGTCCACTCCATCCTGCGCTGTGGGGTCGCACTGCACCTGGAGACCACCGACAGCCAGCAGCCACGACTCTGGGAAATAACATGAATAACAGCTAGTCCGTCAGGAATCTCCATGCATTCACATTCTATAGCAGTGAGTTTGTTTTGGTAGTTTTACAGGATTTCTGCTTTATTGGAGAGTAAAAAAACAGGAAACACATGGGGAATGAAAGGGGATAACGTTTGGCACAACTTGAGAGACTAAAACTCAACCTTTCTCAAACATTTCCCTGCATATTAATGTTCTAATATAAGCTGTACTACACAAATTTTCCTTTTTTTTTAATTGGGTGGTGCGGTGATGAAGTGTAAGACTGTTACTTTCACTGCCAGACAGAAAGAGAGAGAGAGAGAGAGAGAGAGAGAGAGAGAGAGAGAGAGAGAGAGAGAGAGAGAGAGAGAGAGAGAGAGAGGGAGAGATTCACTACTTAAACAGCTGCATGGCTATCTAGCTCATGCACTGTACAGTAAGGCCATATACAACTATATTTCACTCAGTATGAACCATAATCAAAGAAAACAGTACTACTACATTTCATTTTCCAGTCAGGCAATGCAGAACTCGGTTGTTTCAGCACTAGTCACAACACAGACATACGATCCAGTTCCATAATATTGACTGTCATCCAACACCCGGGTGTGCAATCCAATACATCCATGGTGCAATCTGACTGCTTTGCATTCTCTCTTCATTCTGTTTCTCAATGCTTCTGCATTGAGTTTCTCAATGCTTCTGCATTGAGAAACAGAACGTGAAAAGGACCAATTCCCCATCAAGAATTGGGGAAGAGTAAATAACAAGTTCTTCTTAATTGACTTGCCTGGTTATTTATATATACAGTACATATATATTTATTAGCAGCATGAAAAATCTCTCTGAAAAGGGGAATTCGAGGAACCTCATGTCCTTGAAGGTGGAGAACGGTAAGCAACCCCATAGTAGTGAATTCCAAAATTTGATTTGCTCATTCTGATAATGTGTATAGTGTTGACGGTTAGATACCTGAATGCGAGACCTGCAGCAGACTCCAGGCAGCGGCTCCTCCAGCCTCGCTCTCTGGCGCTGTGTTGATCAGCATGGCCACAGCAGTGCCGGCCAGCAGGCGCGTGTCCCTGTTGGAGCACTGCAGCACAGGAGAGAGGCATGGACTGGTCAGATGGAAGGAAGGCAACAAGTGAGCAATAATTTGCAATTTCAATCAGGTAAATTGCACTGGTCAATTAGACAGAGACCTTCCCAAGGATTATGTCCATAAGAGCCTGCAGGATGCTCTGCACTGCTGGGCTCCCACGCTGATCCACCCACACCAGAGGAGCCACTTCACCAGGCAACAGCTGAAATATCTGCAAACACACCTGGGGAGACCACAGTTCTCAGGTCAGTAACAAAAGATGACACATGGATCTGTGACACATGCATAGGATTCTTCAACAGTCTTGTAGTGTCAAACATCAGCCAATCATGAAGCTCTGGATCTACCTTAACAGCAACATAACACAGTGGTCCATCTCTCCACCCCTCTTGTTGCAGTACAACAGGGAACAGCTCAGCCACTTTATTCAGCAAGGACGGGTACGTCACTCGCCACACCTCTCGACCAACAGCACTGTCCTCCAAGAACATGCAGGCTGAAAAGGGAAAAGTCAATTAAATGAAAGGTTAAATATGGTAGCAGTGACACACAGAACTATTATATAGCCATCTTTAATCTACACCAACCTCTCTGCAGATCCTCAATAGATAATATCTGAAAAGAAAACCAGTTGAAAGTTATCAGCAGTGCTTTTATAAAAATATCTGGCAAACAATGGTAAATTAAGTCTTCTGTACCTGGTCAGTGTGGACTATGGTGTGCAAACAGTGACAGGTTTCTCTAAAAACCAGCTGGTGGTCCACCTTTGCCAGATGTTGCAGCATCTGTAAAGGAAAGATGAAGTCTCAATAAGATGCTATTTTGCTTTTAAGCATCAAATCCAGTCAGAGCAGACATAGAGCTGACCTGGTCCAGCTTACGACTGGCTGTAGAGATGTTGACCATCTGCAGCTGCATGGAGATGAGGAGTCTGACGAGGAGCAGCAGGTGCCTCTCCTCCAAAACATGAAGCTGTGCCCCTGGGATTTTTCTCAAGAGCTGGGCAGCCTCCTCCAAACAGCGCTCCTTACATCTTTTCACACTAGTCCTGTTCATTTAAGCATAAACGTTCAGTCAACATTACAAATTATTAAGAAAACTATCTGCACAGGACAAGACAGTAAGACTTCAACTGTGTACATTTAAGTCACTGATGCTGTGATTGGTTACCCACCTGGAAGATTCATCCAGTTTATTAATAAAGAGCTCGAGTGCTTGGCTGACATCTTCTGGTGTTTTGTCCTCAGTGATCATACAATCTTGTAGACTTGTCAGCAGATCTTCAAACGGTAACATTGTTTTATTAAATCCACTTTTTAGATCCTGCTGTTGTCACACACGTTGTACTTGTACTGTTGTACTGGTCACGTGACAAAACTCTTATTCTACTATTGCTGGAGCGGCGAACACAGAAGTACAGCGAGATGCTGCTGCCACCTGGCGACAAGGTCGGTACAGCAGCAGATCAGGGGTCTCGACCTTGAACCATGTGCCATGGGGGGCCAAGAATATGCAGATCCATATTTGGTAGGGTCCTGATATCAAAAGCTGAGGGAATATCCATCTTAATATACCCATTCTATGCTTTACATATCTCTCCAAAACCAGTTTTTATGGAGAAATAAGACACTAAAGAAACCCCAATTTGTAAATATATATGGAGGTCTAAATGTATTTATATGAGTTTAAATCATTGGTAGGAGCTGTCAAAATTGACGCTTTAGTAAAACAAATCCATGTTTATGCTGAAATATCAGTCTTTTAATGTTTATCACGATGTGCTGTCTATCTGTCTTATGGTGTGAATTGTTGTAAAGTTTTTTTTGCGTTCGTTAATGGGAGAATAACGAAGAATATACATTTTCTTAGCCCAATGCACTACAACCATAGCCTACAACAGGATGGCGTCCGTGTTTTCCTTGTAGTACCACTCCAGACCAATCGGTGTCGCTCCTGGTCGTTATAAGCGTGTTTCTTCTGGCTGCACGAGAGCAAGAACATTTCTAGGCTGTGATTGGTTAACGATTCGTTGCCTAGACATCCCAAACAGTTTACAAATATGTCGACGGTCTGAAGTGAACCAATGGCTAACGTGGCTAACGTATTCCTTTCATCATCTAATTCATGTCGATTTATATTAATATTTCTGTTCATTTTCCTGTCCGATACCAAAGGCATTCTCGGTAAGACCTTCATTGATTCGCACAATTCATCTGTTTTTACATTTAACTCATAAACGAACCCCAGCAAACTTAACTCCGAGCTAGAAAGCCATGCTATCAGCGTCTCTGTACACATTGTAACGACTGCTAACGTTTACGTTAACTTAAATTTGCAATAGATTTTATGTAACTATTCATGCAGTAAGCCATAATATTGTGTTCAATAGTTTTTCAGCCGTCCTATATCACTGCAACTGGACCCACGCTCACGGCATTCCTGCTTGGAAACGCCTCTGACATCTCGCTGAATCTCAGGACAGTATCTCCATCCAATACAACAGGTAACGTTAGCTAAAGCGTTCCTATAACCTGAATCCTTGACTTTTTCTTTCTTTGGAAGACCAGGAAACCAGTTTTAAAAGTTGAACTCTTGTTGACGTAAGATATGTGTCTGTAAATATTTAACTGACAGATTTCACCATGCTCCAGTTTGACTTTGATTGTGATTGCAATGATTGTGGCTAGAGATAATTCCGCAATTCGTTGTTGTTTTGTGCAGATTTGATGGTTTTGGTTGCTTTTTACAGGAAGCCTTTCTCCACCATCATGTGTAGCCGAGTCAACACAATGGACTCTCACAAGGGAACAGGTGGGAAAGGTAAGAGGCCAATTTTGCCTTGAATTGTAATGTCAAACATATACCAAATACTATGACTGCACTAAGTGGCAAGTATTGGGTTATTACAGTAACAAAGAGTGTCCTACATTGTAATAAAACAGACCTCTTATCTTCTACCTTAATGTTCGTCTCCTCCTTGGTGCCCCAGACTGCAGTTCGAGTCCAGCTGCGACTGAATCAAAGCCTGCATTTGTGTGATGACAATGAGACAGACACAGACTGCTGTCCAAAGCCACTTTGTGTGCTGGAGACTCTCCAGCTGTCTGCTTGTATGGGAGGCAGGCCTCAGGCATCACTGCTCATCCAGGCCAAGATATATGCCCTGCTGCTTCCCACTGACTCTGGATCAGGTAGGTCCAAGAGGATCTCGAATCTCATCACAGTGGGATTTTATGCATATTATGTAATATCTACTAATTATACTAAATTCAAATCTCCTATCCATTTCAGACAATAAAACGATCATTCCCAACCAAGTGTACCAACCACTGGGCTCCTGCCCCTGTGACCTCACACTTGAAGCATGTGACGTACGCTGCTGCTGTGACAAGGTATTCATGTCTTTCTTTACATCTTCTACAACAAGAGTACAAATGTATTTGACTGACATATGTGTTTCTATATTACCTGACATTTGTCATTCACGTTAACAGGACTGTTCCCCTGAAGATTTGAAGCTGTTTGAGTCCCACTGTCTCCCCGGGCCGTTCGGTGGCCATGTCTCTCCTACTCCTGACTATCAGTGCTCTGCCCAGGCCTCTGAAAATTCCCCGGACTGGTTTCCATTTTTATGTGTCAACTCCCCACCTGAGAACAACCCCTACCTTGGACTCTTTTACCAGGGAGACACTATGTGAGGGACAAATGCAGCAATGTACATTTATTTGTGTTATGTTTGTTAGATTATGAGATTTATTGATGTTTTGTGTTGTGTACACAACATATATCTGATGCTTTAAACTCTACTTTATCCAGTATACCAAAGCCTGGTCCATCCTTCCAAAGGCCTGTATTGTCAGCACCGCTGTCAACTAATCTCTATAGACAAGGAAGTCCCATTTTCACCTTAGATGATCAGTACTTCACTATTCCTCAGGTATGCGTATTAATTTGTACACAATCACAGCTTATTCAAGATTACATTAAGTGTTGCGTCTACTGCCAATGCTCTCTCATCTAATGCCCCTCATATTGTTGTTCCACAGAAATCTCTCGCTGGACAGTGTATAGACAACACTCCTGTGGCATTTCTGAAAAACTTCAATGTCAAGTGTGTAACCCTGCTCCGCTCCTGCCCAAATGAACAGACCACACCAACTGATTTGAGGGTTCAAGTGAAGAATGGCCAAGGGGGTATGTTGCTAATCATAGCATTGGTTTGGGAAGTATCAAAGGACTTTCCATCCTTACTACTATTGTAACTTTATTTGAGCTATTTGATTCCACAAGTCTTTATTTATTTGTTTGTTTGTTTATCATTTTGCTGGTTCTATTTCAGGTGTAGTTACAGTGGATGTGGTAGATGAAGTGGCCGTTGACTTAAGTCATTTTATCTCAAGCACAGATCCTGTTGACTCTCCAGGTATGGAGGTTACCATATCTTTACCATTACTATAATAACTTCAATTGACAATTAACTTGAATGTTCAGATTTGTTTGTTTGTTTTTTTATTTATTCATTCATTCATTCATTCATTCATTCATTTTCACTTCCTGCGATTGCGTAACCCGTTGCTGAAGATGAGATGCAGGTATGTGAGAATGTGACCTTGGCCTTGGATTACAAATTCTTCTGGCAAGGAAATGGCATCACAGATATCACAGTAACACGCACGGTTGGGATTATCACTTTGAATGGAAGCGGTAAGTGGCTGTAACTTTTACCCATGATTTGGTTGATGACCATTAAAACTTGATGCATGTGTTGTGTGTAATGAATTGTGGGCTTATCTTTGCTGTTCTGTCTCTTTAGCAGTGGCGTTAACTGCTAGGTATTCTGCTGTGTTTCTGAATGGAGAATTCATGGGTGAACCGAACTCAGGGAAACCAGGTGAGTGCAACATTAGACACTTTTTCCTGACAAAGCTTGTGGGACTGAAATATTCTGTCTGCAACATTGTGGAACCCGTTACACTGGTTTACATATAAACATTTTAAATGGCCCCAGGGTATCAGGTGGGAAGGCCTGTTATTGCAGGGTTTGTGGACACTTTGGAGAATAATACAGGATCCATTGAGAGGACCTCAATCAATCTTTGGAAACCAGGTAATACCCATTTTGCCAGGTAATAGGGTGACCTTAAAATATTATTATTAGTATTGTGATAACAAGCTCATTGCATAATGCAACATAATAGTGCAGTGTGACTGAATAATGTATGAAAAGCTGTGGTGTTCTTC
The DNA here is from genome assembly GCF_048128805.1 of Centroberyx gerrardi. NCBI lineage: Eukaryota > Metazoa > Chordata > Actinopteri > Beryciformes > Berycidae > Centroberyx > Centroberyx gerrardi. The sequence goes on from NC_136004.1 coordinate 17,325,984, forward strand.
ACTGTCTAAACTTGTAAAGCCCGCTCTTGTTTCTGTTAACAGTGGGTGATGGACTCTGTTCCACCGCTGAGAAGAGCCCAATTCTGTTTGGGGAGAATTCAACAGCAGGATGTCTGCTACCTGTCAGCCTGCAGAAGCTGACTCAGTGTAACTTCCTGAGGTGAGTCACTGAGCATGAGTTCATGTTTCATGTACAAGTCTCTATTTGTCTATGTAAAATATTGTGTTCTGTCTCCTGTAGAGAGACTGTTGCTTCTCTCCAGGCTGCTTTGATTACAGCAACATATGTGGCTAAGAGTGGAGACCCAGATGCGTTAACCATGGCAGACTGGGTGAACATAAGCTGTGAGTAGGCGGTCCTAAATTGTAGTTTTCATTTCACAGTACAGACCATGGATCTCTAATGAGATCAGGCCTTTGTTAATAATAATAATAATAACCCTGTTTGTTTTTATTTTTCTAGCAGTTTTCTAACTTTGGTAAAACACATTTTTACAAATTTTACTTTGGTTCCAACTAATGTTGCTCACAACATCCAAATTCCAGTTGTGACACTGAACTCAAGCAAGCCTGTGGAAGACAACACCAGTTCATGCCGTGGAGTTCCATCCCACCAACACATCCATGTTAGGAGTATTATCACAGGCGTGGTGCAGGCCAAACCTCAAAGGGAGATCCACGCTCTGCAAGTCAGGTGTGTGTCAACACATTGTATTGTGGTTATACTCATTACACAGCATAGTACAAAAAAATCTCAATTCAGATAGACCTGCTGATAATTATAAGTCACTGTATGTCCTAAGTCTCATTAGATCTATGAAATATTGTAAGTCACTGTGAGTCAAAAGCCTCATGTCGTTTGTTGCATGGACATTTTTCAGTTACAGTCTGTCCACTTGGGAACTGGAGTGTGGAGGAGGTGACTCTTCTCCATGTGTGGACCTAATGGAGACTCAGTTGTTCCCTGTCACCTCCTCAGTCACCTTCACTGACATCCCCATCAACACAGGACCACCCAAAACCAGGTGCTCCCTCAAACAACGAGACCGTCCCAACAGCGGTCGCTTTGAGTCAAATAAATTACTCTTGTATGAGTTGTCAGATTCTGACCTAGAGTGTGATGCTCTGTTCTGACCTTGTGTTTCCCAGGTTTCAAATCAACTTCACAGAGTATGACTGTGACAGGAATGATGTGTGTTGGCCTGAGCTCGCCTTCCCCATCACCAGGTATTACACAGGTGAGAATTTGCCCTCTCCTAAGGAGACTGTACTGTATTCTACACAGTGTTTCCTTTACATTAATTTAGCTGGAAATTGCCTCCATGGCTAGAAAAATTTAAATACAGTGAAAATCCATCATCTGGGCTTACTGCTCAGACCACCAAAAATAATTATTATTTCAGTTGCAACACAATTGTCTATACATAATCATATCAATAAGAGCCAGTCCTATGGAACTGCTCCCAGAATGAGCCCAGGAGCAAACCTGGGTCTTCAAACCAAAACACCCCCGACACCCCATAGCTATGAAACATTCTGCAGGAAACACTGGTTTCATATGAGGATGGATACTGACGGTAGCATTAATGATATATCCTCCCCTCTCCCTCCCCAGGTGAGCCATATTCCCAGTCACTGGCCAAGGGCCTCATCTTGGTTTTCTTCTTTCTCGCTGCCTCAGTTCTTGGGACTCCATGGAGACAAATCCGACAGGCATGGAGCAGCGCCTCTCTCTAAAATCCAGGGTCATGCGGAAATTTGATTTAAAAAATAAAAATGTATTGGAAGACAGACAGGTGGATTGATAGTGAGATGTGCATCTTCTGGTGCTACCTTCACTCAAAATTATGTATTTATTTTTCCAGTGTTTCCAAGAATGTTTTTCCAAGAATGTTTAACATGTTTATTGTGAGACTGTAAATAATGATTTAGTAAATAATTGTGGTGGACCATTTTGTAATAAAGTCTTTCGTGTATGATGTCAGTTTTTATGATGATATCTTACAGATGAGGGACGGCACAATGGGTAACTTGCTAAACTTCTCCCCCGAAACACAGAAAGATGAATGTGCCCTGACCTCTAGAAAACAATGGACAGGGTGACTGTGACGCCCCCTTTGACATTCTGTTGGCCTGTTTGAAGCCCAGGAAGAGGGATTTCTTGGTGCCAACATGTATTTTTGGAGCCAGTTTGCACAGTAGAGTAAAAGGGTGGAGCAGGAGCCAAGATGACACCCACAACAGCAGGAAAAGCCAGCCCATATTGCCTTATATGGTCATAAAGCACGCCCACATGTACTCTGGACTATGTGGACACGCCTTCTTACTAGTGGTGCATGATTCCGACTCCTCAACTCCTACAGATTAAACCATAGGAAGCTACATTTGAGACTGCTGTGTATGCGGCACCCAAAAGGCTAAACCTAAACCTAATCTGAATGGTGTTGCAAAAGCAATAATAATTTTGCACCATTTAAATTAAATCTTTAATTCTTTGACCTTTATGGATCTCTATCAGCGGCTAGTATAATTGCAACAACTTCGATAGAACTTATCTTCTCCATTTTCACAGTAGAGATGATTAGCTAGCTCAGTGGCTATTTTACCTGGTCGTTAGTTACATTAAAAGGCTACTGTAGGCCTAGTCTATTCAATTTTACAGGCTACCCCTGCCTATGTATTAGCTACTTGGGTGATTTGTTTCATCTATGCAGAATAAATTGCATATGGTTATTTCCTAAAAGTTAACACATTTAACACATATTTTAATAATCTGAACATTTCATTCTCCTGGATGATTTCCCCTAAATTACATCTGCCTTTTAAGAACAACATAAAACTAGTGCGATCAAAAGCATGAATCTATTCGGTAGTCCTCCCCTCTCTCCCATGTCTGTCAAACTCACGGCCAGTGTTGCCAACTCTCTTCCAAGGAAAGTCACTGGCTGCTCAAAAAGTCATTTCAAAACGTTGCTAGAAGCTGCCAGATTACATCATGTGGTAATTTGCATATCAACGCCGTTATATTTGTCTCTGCTCTCCGCGGAGGGAGGGAAGTGCTGTGTTGCAGACATCTACAAGGAAGTAGCAGAGTCAATACAGTTTCAATGTTTAAACTTGCTAATACTCGGAATGTGTTGCTAGTAGGAGGGGACGCTGTTGGGGGCGTTTCCTGTCCTTCCAACTGCCTCGTGTGTCTGTAAGACAAACTTGAGGGTTTAAAAACCCTTTGAGTTTTTCCAAGTGTCAAAATGTGTCGTGCGCAGAATCCAAGAGACGGTGATCATTGGTCAAACGGGCAATTCACTGTCATGCAAGTTGATCTGAATCAACAGTGAGTGTGAAGTGACGTGGAGCATTGTCGACATTGTGAGCTGTCTGCGAAAACCTAACTTTGAAAGGAGTTAAAACATCTACAGTTTGGAGTGTGCAACGTTAGCGCTACTTCTGGATAACTTAACTGATGTGGATTCAACTCTCAAGGAATAAGCTTTTCACCCTGTGATCAACAAGACGGCGCTCGCCGGCTAGCTTATAGTTACTAGCTAGCAGGCTCAGCCTTTGCTGTAACGTTAGCTAACATTAACGTCAGCGTTGAGCAAGTCAATTGAATTCGTATCAGACGGGCCTAAAACAAAGCAGAAGTTATAAAAATGTTAATAAGGTCCCGTGATTGCCTAACGTTGGCGTAACGTGAAAAGAAATTGCAGCCAGCTAGCTAGCTTGCTAATATTAGCGTACCCATCGGCTGAAGAGGAATATCGGAGCGAGCTGTCAAAATGGGCTCGCTGCTCCGAAGTGAGGAGATGTGTTTGGCCCAACTGTTTCTACAGGCTGGATCAGCATACGACTGTATCAGTGAACTTGGAGAAATGGGACTTGTTGAATTCAGAGATGTAAGTCCCAAATGACCGGTTGCTATCTCTTTAGCAGCTGACGGTATGATACAAACTTTCACTTACTGTTGAGTTAGCTAACAGCCAAAGTACAAACACGTCTACGACTACTAACGCGAGTCTAGACATTAAACTGCGTGTGTACGTTAACGTACATATCGTCTGAGCTTCGACACCCTTTGTCATTGACGTTTACCTTATCGGAATAGATAAGTTAGTTGTAGCACTTTTTCTTGTACAGAAAGCAGAGTGATTGACTCCACTGATGGTTTATGATGCTTTGCCCTGTAAATTGGTACTTGAGGTCATGTTATGAAGTTAAAGACAGTGGTGATGAAGACATTGATTGTCAATCAGTCCATTCTTGTCTGAATGTATCTCTTGCTCCTGTTTCAGCTCAATCCCACTGTCAACTCATTCCAGCGAAAATTTGTCAGTGAGATCAAAAGATGCGAAGAGATGGAGAGGATCCTTGGTAAGGATATATTGATCTGTTATTATGTAAGAATATGCATAATAATCATTGAAGTTTTTTCATTTATTTACTTTAAGTGCTCTTTACAGTAAGGTTCCTTGTCTATCCAATGAGCAGTATTCAAGGAAGCAGGAGTGTAATTGGAGGCCATTGGCAGGAGGTTAAATTCTGGCCCCAAAGAAAGGAGAATGAGCAAGTTGTGATGTGATTCTAGCAGCAAAGAAGGGATAAATTAAGCTGGACAAGGCATTCTCAGAGGAATGCAGGAGTTCCACATTGAATTGAGAGACAGTGACCTTTGAGTCTTAAGAAATGTTGTCTGGTTATAGATTAGGTTCAACGAAACCCTGTCCCAGGTTCAACTGAACTCTGTTCTTTTATTAGAGGAAGCAAAGAGACAAGACTTTTTGAAACACTTGCTTCAATCAAATGTTACTATTCAATGGCTTGCAGTGTGTTTTGGAAACACTTGACTGTTTTTGTGTCTCATAGGCAAGAGAAAAGATTGCCTTTGTGTCTAAGACAGTTTTGCTCTGTATTTCTTACAGGATATCTTTTGAGGGAAATAAAGAAAGCGGACATCCCACTGCCAGAAGGAGATGTGAACCCAATTGCTCCTTTGCCCAAGCATGTCATGGCTATAATGGTTGGCTACCTGCTCATGTCTTATCATTTATTGTTTCTGAATTTGTACTCTTTATGTCAGTAATTTGCAGCTAAATGAATAAAGCAAACACCGCTCTATGTAGCATGTTGTATTTTATTTTGTTCTACTCAAATTTAGATTTAATCAAAAATGTGAATTTGTTTATCTCACAGATTGTTGTAATGCGCCCTCTCTCATGCTGTCAATCACAAACCTCACAAATTACGGCAGAGTTTATCTGTGTTGAGCGTATGGTCACCGCTGTGGTCTTTGTGTGTGCAGGAGCAGCTGCAGAGGCTGGAAGTGGAGTTGAGTGAAGTCACCAGGAACAAAGAGAAGCTGCAGAAGAATCTCCTGGAGTTGACAGAGTACACACACATGCTGCGCATCACACGCAACTTTGTACAGCGAAATGCCGAGGTTAGTGTATCGTCCTACAGCATAGCTCGATCCTTTACATAATCTGCCACCTTTTAGAGTTTCCTCTGTCGGCTTAATTATGTAGCAGAGAATTGTCTGTATGTGTTATCTTGGTGTGGTGACACGCAGCCATGGGAGCCGTAAGTGACACATTTCACTCCTCTACACCTGAGCTGGTGCTGAAACGATTTGTCGATTGACAGAAAATAAATGGATTATAATTTTGATAATCGATTAATCGTTTTAGTCATTTGTCAGCCATAGAGCTGAGATCACATTCAAATAAATTGATTAATTGGGCCTATCTTATGTATGAAGGTGCTGTGGGACCGGACAGAATCTGTACTTTGGCTCTGATTTTGAAATATGTCTTTTCCTTTTTATCCTACCTGTGTCGGCAGCGCGAGCCTCTACAAGTACAGTACGAGGAGTTTCCCTTCTTGGAGAAGGACACAGTGATGGACTACAACAGCATGCAAAGGCTTGGAGCCAAACTGGGGTGAGGGACTATATTCTGCAACCTATATCAGCATCAGATTTATGTTATTGTTTGGACTCATGTAGTCTGGTTTATTTTAGATGTGACAGTAGGCACACTTGTTGGTCTATTTCTGATTGTTTCCCTTCCTCTCTCCCACAGCTTCATCTCTGGGCTGATTCAGAGGATGAAGATAGAGGCCTTTGAGCGGATGCTGTGGAGAGTATGTAAAGGCTTCACCATCCTCAGCTACTCAGAGGTTGAGGAATATCTGGAAGACCCTGACACGGTAGATTCCTCGAGTCTAACTTAATCACTTAGTGTTAAAATGCTGTTGTTGTCAGTTCCCTGCATTACAGTGTGAAATTAAAATATCGGCAAGGAAGGGAAAATAAACATCTGCATGAATTGCATAACAAGAGAACCTGCTCAGTATATAGTCAGGTTGTTATCTAGATATAAGGTCTACAATGCAATATATCAGGAAATACACTGAAACCTGTAATGATTCTGCATGATTGGATTCAGCTCTGTAAAGTGTGACAAGACACACTGTTTTGATTAAGATTAGTTTCACATAGTTTTAGCTTAGATTTAGTTTAGTTTTACATTGTTGGTTTTAGTTTGGACTTACTGTTCAGTCCTTTTAACATTTTAATTTGGTTGATAGGTATACTATACAAGTTGACAGTTTAGTCCAAAGCCACTCCAAGACTCTATACCACAAAGAATCAATACCTCAAGTCCTTTTTTTGATAAATGACAAAGCCAGTTTGCTATCTACATTTTGATTTCTTTATTCCTTGTGTTGCTGAAATGGCTGTCACTTCATACTGCTTTGGTTAAAAAAACATCTGATTAATGTGTAGGGACATTTATGGAGAGTGCCAAGAAACATCAGAGAGAGAATGTTGTACAGCAACATCACAGATAAGAGAAAGGAAAGCAGGCTAAAAGCATGTGTGAGTCTGAGTCTAACCAGAGCAAAACTGAAACTGAATGCATGTTTAATAAAGTCTGTCCTATTACTGTTTTAAGAAACACTGAGTGCTGCAATTCCTGTCCATTGATATTGTGAGTAGGGGTTTCTGGCACAACTTCACCTACTTCCAAGGTGCATGGGGAAGGGAAAAGGTCTAAAAAGGTCAAACCTCCAGCAACACTCGTAGTATAAAGAACAACTTTATTGTTAGACCAACACGTTACGGCTTGATGACCCTGATGAAGGCCACAAGCCGAAACGTGTTGGTCTAACAATAAAGTTGTTCTTTATACTACAAGTGTTGCTGGAGGTTTGACCTTTTTAGACATTGATATTGTGACACCAGTAATCCATTTCCACCAAAAGACAGACAGGTAGCCACTAGCCAGGGCTATGACTGATCATTAACGGGATGTATGGACATCACCTTTACACAGCACAGGCATATATAATAGGAGGAAGAAAGTAGTAGAACAAGTATGACTGATACATTTGTAGTATAACACAAAAAAACGTGACTAAGTGAAGAAATTATTCATTTTATGGGATCTGGCTGGCGCCTCAGGTGCCTGTCGAGTTGGTGAGTGTATTGTTTAACAGGAAAATCCACTCTAAAACAGAAGTTTTAAGGTGGATTCAGTCAATATTTGTGACCATGTACAACTGTGTGCCGAAGCTAGAAGTCAAAGAAACAATCTGCCTGTAATCTGTGAAGTCATCTAGAAGACATTTCATGGAGCTGCTTTGAACAGAAGGCTGACTTTATGCTTTTTTTCCATAGAACTAACAGTTTTAAACCAGAAAATGTACCCATACCTTGGAAACTTACCCAGGGCCCATAACGCCATTTTATTTATTATCAATGGAACAGCAGGAAGTGTAGGTATATGACACTTCCTGTTCTTTTCTGTGTGCAGGGTGAGCCTACTAAAAGTGTGGTGTTCCTGATCTCTTACTGGGGAGAGCAAATCGGCCAGAAAGTCAAGAAAATCTGCGACTGGTAATGTTTTCAAGCTACTTCTTCCTGTGGTCACTCTACCAATGACAAGAAATGTCTTGAAAAGGGCTGATGTCTGTGTTTTATTTGTTGTTTGTTTTTTAATTTTAATATTATTAATTTCGAATAACACATTTGTATTCCCCCCCCCAGCTACCACTGTCACTTGTATCCATATCCCAGTAGCAATGAGGAGAGGAATGATGTTGTGGAGGGACTTATAACTCGCATTCAGGACCTTCACACGGTATGTGTTGGATTTTTGAACGCTTCTGGTTATGTATATACTTAATTGGTGACAGAAAAACTAGCTGAGCGTGTTTTAGTCAGGTCAGTGTATTGTTCACCCACTAAAGGTTTACTTGTAAATGTCTTTGCCATCATCAGCCAGTTAAAATATAAGCTGCATAGATCTCTAGGTTTTGCTTTTTGGCCTGTGGAATATCTTGTGTTCGATGAAGCACCTTATAATATGATTATTCTTTTGAGCCATTTTTTTGTGGTCAGAGAACAAAAAACAAAACAAAACAATTAAATGGCAGTTGTTTTTTAAAGATTAACTCATGCTTCTTTTTTGGGAGCCAGTGCTGGGAGTCCTGTAGGGTCAGTTGAGTTGTTGTCTGGGCCATTACTCTGCTCCATGAATCGCTGGGTGGTTTTATCCCACCCTAACTGAGACACAGAATTGCATTAACCTCCTGCAGCACATGATCAACACGAGGCCTCAGCTGAAAGCGAGCCTGCTTTTTCCTCTCTTACTCTCATGTTTTTTTTTTCTTGCTGGACTGTTTCTCTCTTTTGCCCTCTCTCTTTGTCTGTCCCCCTCCCTCTCTCACTCACACACACACACACACACACACATTCATTCTTCCTATTGACAATGTAAAGTTTTATTCATCTCCTCTGTTAATATTCCCTATCTAATCATATAAACTGTTCAATTTCTTATCTGTTTTGAATGGATTTGAATGTCTCTTGATGTGCGATAGCAGACTAAGGCTCTGTTTGACCCTTACTGTTCCCAGGTGCTCCATAGGACAGAGGACTACCTGAGGCAGGTCCTGAACAAAGCCTCGGAGTCAGTCTACACCTGGGTCCTTCAGGTCAAGAAGATGAAGGCAATCTACTATATCCTCAACCTGTGTAGTTTTGATGTCACTAACAAGTGTCTGATCGCTGAGGTGTGGTGTCCTGTCAATGACCTTCCCACCTTGCGGAGGGCACTGGAAGAAGGATCGGTGAGGAAACTCTTAATCAGCATGGCTCTACTTTTCACTTTGGCTCCACTGCTGGTGTCTCTATTTGTTTATCAGCCATCATAGTTCGTTTGCAACTGCTTCATGAACTGGGGTATTGTTATTATAGAAACAAGTATTAGGCATTGATTTTTATCTTGTCCTCTTTAGCTGTGTAGATCTGACAAGTCATACGTCATGTGGGACCTCACTTCTTTATGAACCCAAAGAAATTCTGTTAATTACATTACTTGTTAGGGGCACTATAAGGCCACTGTTCATTCAGTCTGTGAGCTACAGAGGACGAGCGTTAAAAAAAAAAAAGCGCACACACAGGATTTACTGTTCCCATAGTGGTTTATTCAACATTGCTTTGACCGCAGTTGGTCTTTTTCATGGATACATCAGGCCAAAACTGCTGAATAACCCACAAAGGGCGCTTTAACCACAAAGGGAACTTTAACCCAGTGTGAGGGTATCTTTTTCTTGCTATTCATACCAAAAACCTGCTTTTGGATTTGCATGCAAATACATGGAGATATTATTTCATTGATGGTAGTTACATGACGACATTTTGTAACATTGTTATTTCAGAGGAAAAGTGGAGCAACAGTTCCTTCTTTTGTCAATCGTATCCCCAGCAGCGACACTCCCCCCACCCTCATAAGGACCAACAAATTTACCTCTGGCTTCCAGAACATTGTGGAGGCCTATGGAGTAGGCAACTACAGAGAGGTTAACCCAGGTTAGTGGGATCCTTTCCCTTTCTCTTTCTCTTTCTCTTTCTTTCTCTTTCTCTTTTTTTCCTGTGTGTGTGTGTGTGTGTGTGTGTGTGCACATGCATGCATCATCAGAGGTCCATAGACGGGGCTCTAAAGACAAAATGTAGACAAGCCAAGTCAAAAATGGAAAGCCAACAAACTAAAAATCTATTTGGACATCATTAAAAAAAACAGAGAGCAGATTCAGAGAGCAGTCAAGGATGTGAGGACAACATACGTATCTAATACTCCTAATAACTCGAGTAGCATAAACACCCTGAAGGATTGCCTGCTGGATTTTAAGTGCTTGATGTCCCAAAACGTCTTCTAACTGAATGATTAACAATATGAGGTTATTCTTTTTGGCCCCCAATCTCCATCTTGGTAACCTTTCAGCCTTTGTTAAGGAAGTAAGTATTTGATGAGCTTTGTTTTTGACTGAAGTAAAGAGGGTTGTTCAGTCATGGTTCATACAGCTAAAAACCAAAATTAAAACCCCAAATTAGACCTTGCCACTCCTTGGCCGATCTTGAAAAGGTAACCCATGCCTTTATTTAATCACGCCTTGAATATGAATGTAACTCCCTCTACTCCTGTCTAACCAAGAGCTCCTTCAACTGCCTGCAACTGGTGCAAAAGGCTGTAGCCAGACTTTTAACCAGGACTAGGAGTTGGGACCATATTACCCCAATTCTAGCTTCCCTGCAATGGCTTCTTGTAAATTTTAAAATAGATTTTAAGATCTTACTGTCAGTTTTTAAGGCTTAATGAGGTCTATGTTTTGGAACAGCCTGCCTGTGTCATCTTTTAAATCCATGCTTACCTTTTTTATAGAAAAAAACATTTTATAATAGTTTTATTTCACTTTCCTGTTGTGTTTCTATTGTTCTTATTTCTTACTGTCTCTCCTAGCTCTGCTTTTATTCTTGTTGTGTTATTTTGACTTATACTGACTTTTATTGGTTCCAATTATTTTTGGCTTTTATTTTTTATTTTTATGTTCTGTACTTTTGCCAGATGTTATTACATTTGTTTTACTTCCTTGTCTCTGTAAAGCACTTTGTAAATTTGTTTTGAAAAGTGCTTGATAAATATAGTTCTTGTTGTTATTATTAGTGTTATTAATATTATGTTGGTGTATTGATTTTTCTGCCATTCATTCTTCAGCTCCTTACACAATCATCACTTTCCCATTCCTGTTTGCTGTGATGTTTGGGGACCTGGGCCACGGTATTATCATGGCTCTATTTGCTTTCTGGATGGTGTTGTACGAGAACAACCGCAAACTGAAACGCACCAGGAATGAGGTGAATAAGTATTCCAAAGCTGTTTTTTTTACATAAATGTTATTCACAAACTTCTTAAGTAACCCACCATATGCAAATCCCTGGTAAAGGTCTAGTACAGTGTTAACTGAGTGATCTGATGTGTATGTGCAGATCTGGAACACATTCTTTGAGGGCCGCTACATCATCCTGATGATGGGCCTGTTCTCCATCTACACTGGCCTTATATACAATGACTGTTTCTCAAAGTCTCTTAACATCTTTGGTTCCGGCTGGAGTGTCCATGCCATGTTCACAGCTAAAGTGTGGAAGTGAGTACTTCATAACCACAGAGATTTTATTGTAACAATTAAAACACTTCAGCAGGCAAATATGCAAAAGTATTGTTTTTACAGTTTTGTAGTTGTTTGTTTTCATAGAATGCCATTTCATGAGAATCTTTTTAAGATAAAGCCATGTCTAGCCAAATAAATAGTTTTGGAAATGACATAAACTCATCATGCTTTGTTGGTTTTGCTGCACCTAACAGGGATGCTGATGTCAGTGCTAATCGTTTCCTTACTCTGGATCCAAATGTTACGGGGGTTTTCAGAGGGCCGTACCCTCTGGGAATCGACCCGGTGAGTAGCAGTACCTCAAAAAGAAAAGTCACAATGCGTGACATGATTCATGATGTGATGCATCATATGTGGAGATTTTCTAATTGTTTCTCATTATAGCAATGATAGCCAAGAGGTTGTGCCTCGCACCTATTTAATTGTACCCACACTCACTGTAAAGAACATCCTCAAGTGTATTATGTCTGTTGTTACCAATACATGTGCACTGTCTGAAAAGTTTCCTTCAAAGAGGCTTATGTGCATACATAAGAATGAAAAAACTGGAGAAAACAAGAAAATTTGCTCCTTGGTTACCACAAAAGATGGCATAAGCCCTGTCCGGATGGGATTAGTATGTACTATATTGCATGTGATTTTAATGAACAATCCGGATGGTCTATATGTATTACTTTATTACTCCCATAAATACCTGATTCCATCAGATTCCGAAATACGTCTACTGTGCAAAGTATTTGTAATACCACCAACATACCATTGATCCAGACAGCTTTGCAGTTGACAGAGGACAAGGGAGTTTGCTGAAAAACAGTAGGTTATTTACCTGGTAACTATTACTCCCGACTCCGACGATCAGCACGGGATTGAAAGCACTGAATCAATTCTGGTAAAAACACATACATACATACTACACCAGACCTCCTCCAGTAATACTAATGCCATCTGGACAGGGCTAAAGCAACCAATAAAACACAGTTAGCCATGCTTTATGAGAATGAACAACATTGCTGGAATGAGTCTTTGACTAATCAGATTGTTTGCTTGAAACTTTGCATGGTATAATGTATGTTATCTCATCTCTTCCATTGTGAAGATCTGGAACCTGGCATCCAACCGCCTTACATTTCTAAACTCCTATAAGATGAAGATGTCAGTGATACTGGGCATCATACACATGAGCTTTGGAGTCATCCTCAGTGTTTTTAACCACTTGTAAGTAACTGTGTTTTTATTTAAATTGTTATGCCTTTATATAGATGTCATATAATTGGGTATTTTCCTCTCAACCCTGCTTTACTTGTGTCAACAAACACAGGCACTTTAGGAAGAAGTACAACCTGTACTTGGTATTTCTTCCTGAGCTCCTGTTCCTGCTGTGTCTCTTTGGCTACCTGGTGTTCATGATACTCTACAAGTGGCTGGCCTTCACTGCTCAGGACTCCAGACTGGCCCCTAGTATCCTCATCCACTTCATAAACATGTTCCTCATGCAAGGTGATGAGGTGCAGGCCCTCTACCCAGGACAGGTGAGATGCCAATGTAAGGCTCCATTCCTACTACAGTGGTCATACTGTTGTACATATGGACCATAACAAACAAAGTTATGCAAAGTTGTGTTTTGCCCCCAGACTGGCCTGCAGGTATTTCTTGTGGTCATTGCTGTGCTCTCAGTGCCTGTCTTACTGCTGGGGAAACCGGTCTACCTTTATTGGCTTCACAACGGAAGCCATCGCCTAGGAATGTACAGGGTGAGGGTTTGTGTATGTGTGTGCACTTGTGCGTCCCTGTTTATGTGTGTGTAAGTGTGTAACATGTCTCCAAATATTTGTTCTGTGGTTGTAATAAATCGTGGTGTGGCTCTCTCTGCCCTCAGGGGTATGAGCGTGTGCGACGCAGCAGTGAGGAGGAGCTCTCCCTTATGAGGGCTCATGACATGGAGGAGGGCAGCAGTCACAGTGAGCTCTCCACCAGCAGAGAGCACCAGACAGAGGAGGTCAGCACCGCAACACAACTGGACAGTCACCCCACTAATCTTAAATTCCCATATGAGTCAATTGTGTTGAGTTTTGTTTTTGTTGTTGTGGTAGTTTGACTTTGCAGATGAGTTGCTGCACCAGTCCATCCACACTATAGAGTATTGCTTGGGGTGCATCTCCAACACGGCCTCCTACCTGAGGCTCTGGGCTCTGAGCCTGGCACATGCCCGTGAGTATGATGATGTGCCGCATAACACAAGCAGCTAAGCACACACAGATAATTTCTCTCTCCTTCAAATCCGCACTGGCACATTTTGATGGGATGAATAAGTTAATAAAAAATTACTTCAGAGTAGCCTAATGAAGCATGCATGGAGGGTTGCACCAGTTCAAAGAGCCACTTCAATTTCAGTTACAGTTTACTTGTCCTCTTTCCTCTTTAATATGTTGCCACACAGCTCATGCAGCATAATCCAAGTCTTCTAACGGCCTACATGAGTGGAAAAAAATACATTTTATCCATTAATGCAAATCGAGTCTTTCTCCATTGCATTTAGCTTCTGCATTACCAAATCTCACGAGGTCGCGCACTGTTGCACACACAAACCTTGTGTGGCCACGATGGCCTCGCTGGGTTTGGTAATGTGGAAGCTAAATACAATGGAGGAAGACTCGATTTGCATGAAATAATGGATAAAATTTCATTTTTTTTCACTCACAGAGCGATCGTATGTCGTCAGAAGACTTGGATTATTTTTGTTACTTTTAGAAGTCTAAAGATCGGTCCTCAAAGACTTCGTTTGTTTTGGAGAAGGCTGCTACAGAGTTGTGCTGGGAAGCTCCGGGACTGTTATATGGACTAACAAACTTCACCCATGTTTCAGCTGGCATGGGGGTGATTAGATTAGATAATGACTGAATTTTCATTTTTGGGTGAACTATTCCTTTAACAAAATCATCCTCATTTCTCAAAATGAGAGGAGAAAAGGCAGACTTATGAGCTTTAAGTAAACCAAGAGTGAATAGGCCCTCAAACCAAGTGAACCATTAACCTCTTGACAACGCTGCCAAACCAAGTCAAACCATGTTGGAAACACTGTGATGACCTGTGACATTTAGTAGAGTGTAGACAAAGGTGAACTAATTTACACCAGTGACAGACCTGAGATCAATCTGTCTCTCAGTATTAGGTAAAAGTAAAGTTTATTTATATAGCTCCTTTCAAAACCAACGTTACAAGGTGCTGTACAAGAGAAAATCCTCCCCCCAAAAAAATAGTGAAAGAAAGCAGAGATAATAATAAAATACAGAAAAACAAAAGACACAAAGACAACTAGACAGAACATTACATTTCATACATATGTTCATACAATACATTCTTGTCTCTGCTTTCACAGAGCTGTCAGAGGTGCTGTGGGTGATGGTGATGCGAGTGGGGCTGCGAATGGACACCAGTCTTGGGATTATATTCCTGGTGCCAGTGTTTGGCCTGTTTGCTGTTCTCACTGTGTCCATCCTCCTGGTAATGGAGGGGCTGTCTGCCTTCCTTCATGCCCTAAGGCTGCACTGGTAAGATACTCCCATATGTCCCATATACGCTACTCATGTCATTGACAGGGTAGAGTACTTAACAAATGTGTTTTGAATTACAGCAATGCTATATTTACGGCCACTGTTTGTTTCTTTTTTAGGGTGGAGTTTCAGAATAAATTCTACAGTGGGACTGGAATCAAGTTCTCTCCCTTTTCCTTCGCTCTCCTGCCCTCCAGCTTTGAGCATGATGGCTTACTATGAAGGGGTACAGGTCATACTGTTCAGTGGAAAACATAGCCAAAATGTGCCAGCAGGGTTCAGTGTTTGACCACTCCAAAGACTGACTCCACTTACGTCATGACCTGACTGAATTTTTTTTTTTTTTTTCACCTTTTTATAAATGGGTCATCTCCAAAACGGATGTACAATTAGCTTCACAAACCTTTCAAGGCAGTCAGAGGACTGCAGCATCCTGCCCACCCACCAGTTCCCTTGTTATTCATGATGACCTCTTGGTGACCACAGCCAGTAGTGTGTGCTAGTTAGAAATTATTTTTTTTCCCTCATGTCAAATTCATGTGACACAGGGTTTTGTGAGGTTGAAGTGTGAGGCTCACATGTAAAATGTAACTTAGCTACTTTAAACCAATTATTTGCTTGTGAGGTGTGTTTGGCAACAATTGATGAGGTCACTGGGGAGCGGGACTTTAAGCCACCTTGATGTTCAGTTTCATAGTTTATTCTAGTTTATTGTTTTACTACTGTCTACTTTTTGTTGCACTGACTGCCTTACAGAAGTACAACCAAATGACAGCATATCATCCTCCAGTTTCCCTTATATTCTAATTTTGGGCTACCAAAACATTGCAAAGGGTCTTTGACTTTTCAGTATTGAAAAGTGTTTTGGCAAGAATGTGATAAGAGATGTATATACTTTTATAGAATGATTGTTTAATTTATATTTTTTTAACCATTGCATCAATATAAATGATGAATGTTACTGGGATATGCTTTTTTGCTGACATGTATTCACAATGTTGCCTATGCGTCCATCACTTTATGGAAAACTTCACATTCCGTGCATGGAGAGATTGAGACATCCGTTTATCGACTGGTCACAGGCCCTTTATTTAGTCAGTGATTGGGCAGGTATAGCACTAGATTAGAAAGATTTGTGAAGCCTTAATAGTTTAACAAAATGGCCGGGCTGTATTAAATCTTATCAAGAGAATGTTGAAATGTATACTAAAATCAGGCGTTAGTTGTATTTGTTAATATAGTTTTGGTATTGGAATTAGTATTTGAATTAGTATTGAGAATCTTCCTAAGGGAAGGAGAGTTCATTCATTTTTATTTGTGATCACCATGCCATACTGAACATTATTGGGATGCTTGCACCATTTCAATGGAAACTGAATTTGCTGTGTTAAACAGTAAAGTGCTGGATGGTGTCCAAACTTGCTGATAAACTCTGGCAGTCACTGTTTTATAGGGGTGTGTGATGTATGATGAGCAACTGTTTGCCTTCGTAAATCATTGATAACACTCACTTGTGGTGTTGGGTGGTTGAAGGGGTCTTGTAAATGTAATTTCTTCTAATGCAGCCCTAATCTGGCCATTCATTTTAAAAACAAAAATGTTTTGCTTTTTTTCTTTTGTTTTTTTTTAAACTATTTGCATTGACAAAAACTCCATGCTCTAATTGTGCTGACACATTCCTCTGTTTCGGTTTGGTTTTGCTTTTCTATGATTATGGTGATGTTGTTATGATGTTAAAAATGACATGTCAATAAATTTGATTTGTTTGAATTGTTTTTTTGTTTTTTTCTTATAACTGCATACATTTTCACACTGCACCTGGGTTGAGCCAAGCTGTGTGTGATGAAGCAGCAATCTGTTAAGGCTGTCTGGAAGCCACCTACTTGTACTTGGCTGTCTAGAGGCTACCGCCACATTTGGCATTTAGCAGTAGTAATGAAGAATATCACTTAAGTATGTCTACATTCATAATCACTACAATGAGGGATACAACACAGAATGGGTAACACTTTAATTGAAGGGTTGTGCAGGCTGATGTCCATGTTTTTAACAGTCAATCAGTCAATCTTAGCTTGATGTATGTCTTTGATATGATGTTCCCAATGCATCTCACTCAGTAACATAAAACAAATATCAAGATTTGCAACTCTGACCATGTGGGACTCATCATTAGCTGAGGAGATGAGCAAGGCACAGTGTGCACAAGTGAAGAGTCGGGTTTTCCCACTGACGGCAGCCTTGGAGGAGGTGGCTGCCTTCCAGTCGTCACTCAGGGAACAGATTCTCTTGTGCGCGCGCACTCGGCAGACGGTTCACTGTTGCCATAGCAATGCAACACCGCTACAAGACCACTGCTTGGATAGAAGTTACAACTAAGTCACCTAACTTAATGTTGATGTAAACATCACCAGGTTAATCAGAAAGCAATGCTCTTCCTTTCCCCCGTGTTAACGTCAACTGAAAAAAGATGGTACACGACGATTTACGAGTGGAGTGGATCCGACAGCGGGTGTACTCCTCTTTCTATTTGCCGGATCCCGGCTGTTTCGAGGAGCTGCTCAGCCGAGGAGATGGAGAACATGAGGAGGAAATATCCCGGTTTTTGAACGACGTCTCCGAGGAAGAGTTGGCATCAGCCCTGCTATTTTTCAAAAGTCTCAGAGAAGAGGAAATTGAAGTTGAAACTCCAGTTGGTAAGTTGGCAAAAACGTATCTTAAACAGTTAGCCGTGTAATCCACTTTACCCAGGACAGGTGCATAATGTTATCTGCTTTGATAGTCAAATGTGTCTGCGTATTCTGGACAGGTACGTGCATAAATTCACAGTCAATAACGAATATACTGTAATTCATCCTGTACTGTTTTAGTCTTAGAAAAGAGGAAAGTGAGAGACTCTTCAGGTCCTGAAGACGACTCCCGGACCCAAACTACTGGAGCTGAGACAACCTGTGACTCGGAGGAGAAAAATGAACAGGCTCCCATCACTGTGAGATTTAACTCTAATTTAACCCCTAGTGTCTTAATGGTTGACATTGGAAATTGTGACAGTGTTTGAAATCTTTTATAGTTTATGATAAAGGTGATCATGCAACTTACATGCTGTTAAATTCAAAGTTTCAAGTAAGTGTGATTACTGATGAGGAAGAGAGAGATAATACATTGAAAACAATCAACATGCATTATTGTGTTTCCAGAGGATTGAGGTTCAAGTGGTTTATCACATTGAGCTTCATGTAGCAGTGAACAGTGTCCCAGAGAGATTCATGAAATCCAGTGTCCTCTACTTTCTCAGGAACACAAAAGGTGAGTTGAGTTCAACAGCGTTACAGAAAAGCAGGATAAAATCAAACCATTTATTACGCGTCATGCAGGAAGAGATTAACCAAGAGATGACGCTTTGTGTTTTATTTAGAGACCATCGTTGAGCCTGTTGACATGAACGAGGCCAATAACCTGATGCCCAGGGTGATGGAGATTGGCATGCTGAATGGACACTCCCTTCTTATGCTGAAGAATATGCTCAATCATGTTTGTAGAAAACACAACCACCATGACAGTGCACAGTGATACTTAAACGAAATATTATAACAGCAACAATAGCAACAACAATAGTAATCTGTATAACACTTTTGAAAACACAGTTGCAAAGCGCTTTATAAATGAGTAAATAAAAACAAAAAAGATCAAATTCAAAGTAAAAGCAAAAAGCAATGCAAGAAAAGCGTGATGGCAAGACATAAAAAGTGGAGGATGGGGGGTGGAGGTGTCAACATCCAACATTCACATCCTATATTTCTGATTGTGTGGTTGCAGAATCCTGGATGTTCATTTATTTCCCCTGTGTCTCTCATGTCAGGTGTACCTCCCCATGCTCTCGGTCAATCAGCTGAAGGTAACTGATGGCGGTTATCGAACCGGGGCAGTGTCCTCTCAGGATAAGGGGAGCAGAGGAGAGGGGGGCGGGGACAGGCCAGTGGTGTCTAGAGGGACGCTCATGATTCGTGACGAGCTGCTCAACAGTACTCACAAGTTTTTGGGCCACATGAGCGTGACTCTCCAACAGCTTGAGGGTGTGTTTTTATGCTGGTTATCTTACCACACCCAATCGCTGATAATGTGAATGACTGTGGTACAAAAAGAAATAGTTTAAGACAACAGGCCCATGCAATATTCATGCTTACATAACAGTTTATTTGCGTGAAAAAACACTACGATCTAAAGGTGAGCCTCTTCATTGCAGGTGAGATTAAGCTGCACATCCCCGAGCTAGGCCTGGAGCCGGAGGTGGATGTGCTGCTGTCCAATGCAGAGGTGGTAGAGAAGTTGGAGCAGTGTGTGATGAACTGGCAGACTCAGATTACCATTGTTATTGAGGAGCAGCAGAACAAGAAGCCACAGGTTTGTGACTGCGTTTAGTCTGAGTTTTTACCCACGGAGGCAGGGTGGTATAGCATTTAGAGAGCTTGTGCTTCAACCAGAGGACCTGGGCTCAAGCCCTGTGAGAGAATTTCCCTCCGATGATCCTCACAGTAACAGAAGAAGAATGCAGCTGTGTTGCATGGTACTCGATCCAGAAACCATTATGAACTATTCATTCTCCATTTTGTGCCAGGTACCTGGCCCTTTGGCTGAGATAGATTTCTGGCGGGAGCGTGCGGCCATCCTGAGTGCTTTGAGTGAGCAGCTCAAACAGCCTTTGGTAAAGAAGATCCTGGAGGTGATGACCAAAGCAGAGCCAGTCACTGTTCAGAACCTGGAGGTAACTGTGGCTGAGCTTACCAAGTACCATGTGGAGTCACTGGATAATGTGCACTTCCTCAGCACACTGGAGAGACACTTCAAGGTGAGCCGGCACAGCTTCTTACCCAACATTCTTACACAACACTTTTTATCATACGTTATTACTGAACATCATTTACATTTACCTACTCTGTTCTCCAATAATGGCCACATCCATTTCTAATCCTAAAATACAGCCCCCAAGTTTTTAATTTCTTGTCTGTATGTGCAGTTCTAGGCAGGGCTTAAACTGATTTGAACTCTTATAAACATCTAATATGAATGTATATTAAGATAATCTCTTTTTTTTTGTGATAAATTCTTATGTTACTTTTTTTTGTAATGTTATTTTTTGTGATCGATTCTTCAACTACATTTTTTTTTATTATAATAGGCTATCTAATACAAATGGGTGGCAAAAATTATAACATCAACAAAAAAAATGAAGACAGTCACATCTCAGCTGCAAGACAGATCGACAAAGCATATGTATAATATAATAAATATAATAAAATCCCATAGTACAGAGGTCACTGTAGCCTTCTTATCTTACTTATTTGTGCTTATTCTTGCCCAAATTATAGATTGTTTCTGCTTTAGTGTGACATTTAGGAATGTCAAAGTCAAACTCAACTGTGAGACAATTGGAGCTTGAATCCTATAGTGACAATTTCATCAATTTGTATTTTTTCTTTCTACATAAATTATATTTATCTGTATGTACACCTATGGTATCTCTCGTGAATGAATGTGCCATACATACAGTAACACAGGAAATGCTGTGCAGCTCCCAGATCTTGTAAATCATTTTGTATGAAATGTATATCGATATCAAAATATATGAATATCAAAATAGTGGGGATCTAATGTTACCACAGGCATGTTGTTACAACATAAAACTCAATGAGGCTCAGAGCTGCACATGCTCATATACTCAAAATCCAGCCCAATCACAGTGACCACGGAAATGTTTGGCCCCCAACATCTGTCAAAGTTACCAATCCCTGTTGTAGAACCTGGCTACAGCAGCAAACTTTGGTGTGATCCTGCATACCATTCCTTCAATGATGGTCAGCCTGCAAATGGTGTGGATTATCTCCAGCCACTACAACAAGGATGAGCGCATGGTCCCTCTAATGGAGCGTATTGCCTGGGAGCTGTGTGAGCGTGTGGCTCGTGTGGTTGATGTCTCCACGCTCTTCAAGTATGTGGGTTTCTACTTTGGCTCACATTTAAAATTTTACATGGGAGCATCATATTGTGTAGTTTGCATCTCAACTGTACCTTATAATCCAAATAATATCCAGCAATCAAACCGACTCCTTTATTTAAATGGTGTATTCTGTGGTGTTCAGTGTAACTGTACAATGCTCTGTTCCATGAACAGAGATACGAGCGAGGTGGCCAAATCCAAGTTGCAGGATGGTAAGCAGATTCTGGACCTGTGGAAGGCGCAATACTTTGAGGTGCGTGCCAAGATTGAGGAGTCAGGCAGGGATCCCCGCTGGGAATTTGACCGTAAGAGGCTGTTTGAGAGGACTGATTACATGGCTTCCATCTGCCAGGACCTGTACAATGTCCTGCAGGTCAGTGCAGACACACCTCACAACGACTGACCTCTCACATGATGACTGCACACTTCCCTATGAAAAAAAGCAACTTGATATCACAGTTTTTTGAGAGACTTCAAGAGATGCTGTGATAATGGATTTCCCTTGGCCTTGTGCAGATTCTGGAGGAGTTCTATAACATCTTTGGCCCAGAGCTGAAAGGTGTGACAGGTGAGCAGAAACGCATTGATGATGTGCTGCGCCGGGTGGATAGCCTGGTTGTGCCCTTTGAGGAAGTCAGCTTTGATATTTTCAGCATCTATAAGATGAGCAGCTGGAAAATGATCATGCAAGACTTCAACACTAAGGTTCTGGTGAGTTTAGGACATCCAGAAAGCAGAATTTTAATATGTTCCTTAGTTATCACACGTTTCTGATTCACTTCATATGTCTGCTTAGGCTATTGAAGGAGAGGCCATCAACTTCATTGACCAGTCTTTCAAGACACTGCGCTCTGCAGCTGCTGCCTTTGACATGCTGTTGAAGTTTAAACACATCCGCTGCAGAGAAGCCATCAACAACCAAATGATGAAAAAGTTTAATGACATCCTGGCTCAGTATTGCAAAGAGGTAATCAGTGAAATCAACAAAAAAATGCTGATTGTATTTGAGTCTGCATGCAAATGTGAATGAAGTGCAATTATAAGCTTCAGTTTTGGTGGGAGAGATAGTGAGTCCATGTGTGTGTATTGGTAAGAGTCAATGTGAGTTTTATTTTCAGCAAGCGTGGGCACCTGAATGACTTGCAATGTTATGCTGAATTCTAGTCGTGCATACAAACTAGACATTGTAATTGTCTATGACGTGTACTGCATATAGCAGTGATACTTTTAGAAAGCTTAAAGCTTTATTCTGTCTCTTTTGGGGAAGGTGGACATCATAAATGGAATCTTTGAGGCAAACAAGGACAACCCTCCGCTGAATAAGAATGAGCCTCCTGTGGCAGGAGCCATCTTTTGGGCGCGTTCTCTATTCCAACGCATCAAACAAACTATTCGTCGCTTCCTGGAAGTGCAGGAGCTGATGGAGAGCGAGCAGGGCAAAGCGGTCAGAGCAATTATTTTACAGTAATGTAAATATTGAACTGTTTAGACACCAAGATGTTATTTGAAGCAGTCATTTGACTTTCCTGTCCTGTATTGTGCTCAGGCCAAAACAAAGTGCATGGAGGTGGGAATGCAGATGAGGGACTACGAGGTTAAGAAGTACGCGCGCTGGCGAGAAGAGACAGAGCAGAACCTGCCATTGCTGATAAAAAAATACTTGCTGATCATGATTCCCAGTGGAAACCAAAGCCAGACAGAGGTGGTCTGTACCTCACTCATTAATTGACCAGAGATACACTGATAACTGTCAGTCAACAACATGTGTGACATACAGTTAACTATTGCGCATTTTCTCAAATTCCCTGGATTTCTTTTGATCTTTCTGATTTTAAGGCGGCCCCAGCAACTGAACACAACTTAGAGATGGGCATCCGATACATTGTGAACTTTGCTCCAGAGATCAACGAGATCATTTCAGAGACCAAGAACCTTGTGCCACTTGGCTACACTGTGACTGACCTGGCTCGAAATGTGGCTCAACAGGAGGGCAAATTCATCAGGTGATGATACTCCCAAATTACTTAATACAGAATATACGCTCAATCACAAAGTCACAAATTAGTGTCATTAGTGTCATTAATGTCACCTATTTCAAAATGATTTTAGGCATGTAAATGGTCTGAACAACCTTGTGAACCGCTACCACTCCCTAATGGACAGCCTCAGTGATGCCAAGTTCTTTATGCTGGCTGAACAGATCCAAGAGTTCAGGAGAATGATGCGCTTTGGATACCAAAGAATCAACTGGACTTCCTTGGGTATGGTACATACACAGGCTGAAACTTAGCTATAATGTGATTTATGTGCATTCTCTGTCTGATAAGATGACCAAGAATTTTGTCTGTCAAAGTGAAAACAGTTCTCTGAGATGATATGTGTTTGTTTCTAGGTATCTCTGAGTTCATCAGCCAAGGCACTCAGACTATCTCTAAGTTTGAGTCACTTGTCAGTCAGATTCAGAAGAATGAGAGGGACATTGATGCCAAGTTGCAGTCCCTGGTGATGGCCAACCTCTTCAAATTTCCAGCCCCAGATAAATTACATGACTTACCAGGTAGGATGTGAGAGAATGTGAACTAATAGAAAGATATTTTATATATATATAATAATCGTATGCCCGTCTCTTTCTCTATATATATACTGTACATATAATAATTAGATATATACGTTGTGTATTATTGGATTTTCGACATTTCACTCCTTGGCTCTTTTTTCAAGGTTTGAAGGAGTTCTGTGCGTTTATTGAGCGAGAGCGGACTAAGGATATGATTTTGCTGAGTAGGAAATACTTTGACATTGGGCCCATTCTCACGATGACGGAGCGTTTGATCATGCAAACCAGCAGTGGCAAAGCCAGTCGTATGACACGATATTACACCTACTGGGAAAGCAAGGTGTTTGACTCCCTCATAAAGATGGTGCTGAGGTGATTAGGAAAAATCTTTGCAAATGTTAATAAGTTGTCAATTTTATGAGCAATGATAGTCACTGTTGCATTGAATTACAATACAATATCTGTCCCAGCCACTGTAACGGCTTTCTTGTATACTTTCTCATTTAGGAACATTCAAGCCTTTAACATGGCTCTGATGGGGAGCACCCCTCTTTTTCAAATTGAAGCCATCCTGTCTGCCCCTGAGATTGTGCTGCAGCCCAAAAGCAATGAGATCTACAAGCTGATCATGCAGTGTGTCAGAGACTGTGTAGACAGCACCAAGGTGGGACCTCCACCCCCCTTCTTGTCTCACTATATTTCTGTTCCTTATTGTTTGTAATGTGTAAATGACAGTGCGACTTGATTCTGCACCTCTCCTGTCCTTACTCCTTCAGCAATTTGTACGGTGGATGCATGGCACCTGCATCGAGTGCCCTCCACAACGTGTGGCTGGAGAAGATGAGTTGGTAATATTGAGCTTCTACAGTGACGTGTGCCAGCATCCCCAGATAAACGAGAGCGCCATGACAGTGTCCCAGAATGTCCAGCAGCTGCTCAGCTCTGTGAGCCACTACCTCAACCGCTGGCAACACTATCGGCCCCTTTGGAAACTGGACAAAGCCATGGTCAATGAAAGGTTTGCAGCAAAAAAGCGGTCCTGTGTCATGTATGATGAGAAGCTGCAGTTCTATGCTCGCGTCAACCAGGAGGTGATGCTGGAGCCTCTGGTCAAGAATGAGCACATCATCCACCTGAACCTGGAGCCTCTGGCTTACACAGTGCAGGAGAATGCCCAGGCCTGGATCAGTTCATTGGGCAGACTGCTCAACAAGTCTGCCAGAGAGGATCTCTTCAGCCTGAGAGATGAACTAATGGTACTGAACATGCTAAGTATTGATCACTAAGCATATATTTGTGGTCGTACTTTGTGTTTGCATCTTACGTTTTTTTTTTACAGTAGAGATTGTGTGATTTTCATATGGGATTATGCTGCCCTTATGCTTATTTTTATGACTTTACTTTTATGAACAGCAACTCTCTGAGAACCTGAAGCAGAGCCCCGACACTTTGGAAGACTTGAAGTTTGTCCTTGGCACTATCTCAGACATCAGGGACATGTCTCTGACTGTGGAGATGAGGTTCACTGATATCCAGGAGAGATACAGAACCATGGCCATGTACAAAGTGGAGGTAGTGCCATATAGGTAGCAGTTTGTGTAAGGCTGAATTATTCTCTCTAAATGAATATAAGTTCATGTTGTGTCCCTTGTTGAAGTGTTTGTGCTACGTTCTGTATGTGTAGGTTGGAGAGGAGGAGCTGGAATTGGTGGCCGGTATTGGCCAGCTGTGGAGTGACCTCTTTGCAGAATCCAGACAAGTGGATCGGAGTCTGGGACGTGTCAAGAAATCGTTCACTGAGGTGAGACATCGAAACCATCGTAATCGTATCCCGAAACAACAGGAAGTGAAAAGTCTAGTTTTCTAGTCATGGACAAGACACGGAAAATGAGAAAAATGAAAGTTGTGATTGGAAAATGCTGGACCAAATTCAGAAAATTTTAGTTCCTTCAAAGCTATCAATATTAAATAATCAGAAATTTTATAATTTTTCTAAAATTATCATCCTAGGAGAGAATCCACCTAACCTCCCCCAAAGTTCTAATCAGCTCCCCAATGTGATCCAGGGCCAAAGAATTTATTTAAGTATCTTCAACATCATATCTAAATTATGCGCTGCCACTTCAACCATACCTTAGTTTTCTGTAAGGGATCCATAACTTGAAAAGCAGAATTATGACAGACTTTTAAAATTGAATATATCCAAAGAACCCAGAAGTAATGCAAAGATTAAATTTACTGGCTGTTGCTAGGAAATACATTGCATCAACATGGAGAACAAACTCCCCCCCTCTTTATTGCGCAATGAATATCTGAGATGAACACGTGTACCTTTAGAAAAAATAACATATGTCCTAAGAAATCGATACTACAGCTTTTGTAATATATGGCAGCCTTTCATTGACTATATAAAGACATTGTCATTGTCACTAGTGAATGCTGTAAGTTGTGAACAAGATCCTTTTGTTCCACTGCACATTATTGCTGCAATATCTCCATTATCATTATTGTCAGAATTACAAAATGAAATCATGTTTTTATAACCTCCGTCATCCACGCCTCATGTTCCCCTCTCCACGACTCTCACAGATCACTGAGGAGCAGATTGAAGAGTTTAAACAGCAGTTGTCTATTTTTGCTGAGAGCTTCAACATGCATGGACCTGGAGCTGTGGGAGACAATCTGGAGAAAGGTACTGTTGGATGCAGTCCCTGTCTTTAGCTGTAGTATCCACAACAATATAATACATCTTGAGATTTAGTCTTACTTTACTGATGGATGAATCTCCCTCTTCTGTTCTTTGCAGGACTGACCGTTATGGAAACATATGAGACAGAGCTTACCAAGATTGAGGCGGGACGGCAGGAGCTGGCCAATGCTGAGAAGCTGTTTGACCTACCAATCACCATGTACCCAGAGCTGCTGAACGTGCAGAAGGATATGAAGGGCTTGAGACAGATCTATGAGGTCTACAAAGCTCAGAAGGTCAGAGTTGCTGTCAACTGAAGGATTGTAATGACTATGTATGTGAGTGTGTCTTTGTCCATGCATGCATGCATGCATGTTCAAGTATTTAATGTTTGTGTCCTTCTGTCTTCCAGGCCTCTAAGACCGAGTGGTCCCAGACCCTGTGGGTGAACTTAAACATCCAGCTGCTGCAGGAAGGTGTGGAGGGTTTTATCAAGAGCTTGAGGAAGCTGCCCAAAGATGTGCGGGCGCTGCCTGTGGCCTTCTTCCTAGAGGGGCGCATGAAGGAGTTCAAAGAGTCTCTGCCTCTTCTGCTGGACCTGAAGAATGAGGCGCTCAGAGAAAGGTCGGTCTGTTGATCGACACCAGAACCTGTCTGGAATAAATTTGACACCCAAAACAAAATGCCTACTACTGATACAGTATGAAATATTGAGAATGGAGCCTGAAATTTAAACCAATGAGAAGTGTCACAAGATCAAATGAAAAGAAGAACACAAGCAAGAAAAACACTAATGTAACTTTTAATATTTCGTCCCACAGACACTGGAGGGAACTGATGGAAAGGACTGGCACTAGCTTTGAGATGAACCTTGACAGCTTCACTCTGGAGAACATGTTTGCCATGGAGCTGCACAAGTATGGAAACGTCATAGGTGACATTGTCACCTCCGCTGTCAAAGAGCTGAGTATTGAGAAGGCAAGCTTCCCTCTTTATGAATTACCTTAAGCCGGGGGTTTTGATCTTTCTTTCCCTAGTCATGTGTTTCAATTGTATCCATTGATCAGTGAAGTCATAAACACTTATCACAAAATGTTATTTAGTAAGTAAGTGCATTATTTGTGTGTGCCTGTGTATGTGCGTGTGTGTGTGTGTGTGTGTGTGTGCGTGTGTGTGTGTATGTGTGTGTTTGTATGTGTGCATGCATGTGTGTTTGTGTGTGTACGTGTGTGTGTGTGTTTGTGTGTGTATGTGTGAGCAGGGAGTGAAGGAGGTGGTGGAGACCTGGGAAAACATGAGGTTTAGCGTGCAGCGCTACTTTAAAGGCACCCAGGAGCGTGGCTCTATCCTGGGCACAGTGGACGAGATCCTGCAGAACCTGGACGACGACGCCATGAACCTGCAGAGTATGGCAGGCAGCCGTTTTGTGGGACCCTTCTTGGCCACCGTTCAGCAGTGGGAGAAAAACCTGTCCCTCATTAGTGAGATCATAGAGGTCAGTCAGAGAGGCTACACTGTATCTCCAGTCACACTAATAGATCTGTCAAATCTCTACTAAAAAAAAAATATTTCTGTACAGGTATGGATGCTGGTACAACGGAAATGGATGTACCTGGAGAGCATATTCATTGGTGGAGACATCCGCTCTCAGCTACCTGAGGAGGCCAAGAAATTTGATAATATTGACAAAATGTTCAAAAAAGTGAGTGGCTGCTATTAACCCGACGAAAGCAGTACTGCATGCTTGGACATCTCTAAAGTAATATCATGTCCTCCATTTTTTGTATAGATAATGAGTGACACAGTGAAGGACCCAAGCATTAAGCGGTGCTGTCTGGTTCCCAACCGGCTGGCAGACCTGCAGGGCCTGAGTGATGGTCTAGAGAGGTGCCAGAAGAGTCTCAATGACTACCTGGATTCCAAGCGGAACGCTTTCCCTCGCTTCTTCTTCATCTCCGATGACGAACTGCTCAGCATCCTAGGGAGCAGCGACCCTGCCTGTGTCCAGGAGCACATGATCAAGGTACCAGGCCACTGCAGTGTGAGGGGGGCTGATAGGAGAGACATAAGACATAATTCTTCAAAGTAGGAAGATCGTCACTACTTGCCATTTAGATGTGTGTGTGAAACAGCAGATGTGTGTGAAACAGCATTTTCCCTGATCTTTCTCTCGTCCCTGCCCCGCAAGATGTATGACAACATAGCATCTCTGAGGTTTGACGTGGGAAGCAATGGGGAGACAGTCGCCGGAGCCCTGGTGTCCGCAGAAGGTGAGGTAATGGAGTTGAAGAAGCCCATCCCGGCAGAAGGCAGAGTGGAGGATTGGATGACCGGAGTATTGCTGGAGATGAGGAGGACCAACCGACTCATCACCAAGGAAGCCATCTTCCGCTACTGCGAAGACAGGAGCAGGTGTGTGTAGATGTGTGTGTGTGTGTACTTTTGTCTGTGTCTGTGTGTGCGAATGCTATTATAATACTCCCATGTCTCCCTCAGGGTGGACTGGATGTTGCTGTACCAGGGCATGGTGGTGCTGGCTGGGAACCAGGTGTGGTGGACCTGGGAGGTGGAAGACATCTTTAACAAAGTGAAGAAAGGAGAGAAGCACGCACTAAAGAACTACGCCAGGAAAATGCACCAGCAGATCGATGAGCTGGTGACACGCATCACCCAGCCCATGAAGAAAAACGACAGAAGAAAGATCAACACTGTCCTTATCATCGATGTCCATGCCAGAGACATTGTTGACAACTTTGTCATGAACAGGTAAACACTATTAGTTCAATTTAGTTTAGTTTAGTTGCACTATGATAAAAAGAAATCCCACACAACAAACAGAAAAGTCTGTAAGGTGAACTCTCTGAACTCTCTCTACAGTATTATGGACGCCCGTGAGTTTGAGTGGGAGAGCCAGCTGAGGTTCTACTGGGTGCGGGAAGCTGACGATCTGTTTGTGCGTCAGTGCAGCGCTACTTTCTCCTATGGCTATGAATACATGGGGTTGAACGGTCGACTGGTTATAACCCCACTGACTGACCGCATCTACCTCACCCTCACACAGGTCTGGCTGACATTGCAGATTTGCTCCAACAAACCTAATTACTAAGACACCTGAGTAGGCAGATGTTAATTCTTTCTATCAGCTTGTGTTGACAACATAATGTGTGTGTATATGTGTGTGTGTGCATGTGGGTGTGTATTTGTGACTCAGGCCCTCTCCATGTACCTGGGTGGAGCTCCTGCTGGACCGGCTGGTACAGGAAAGACAGAGTCCACTAAAGACCTGGCCAAGGCCTTGGGCCTACTCTGTGTGGTTACAAACTGTGGAGAGGGAATGGACTACATGGTGAGAAGCTTCCTCATGCAGAACCAAAAGCTGGCAAAGCCTTTTTCCTATCCTAAAGCTATGCCTATTTTCCGGAGAAAGGACACTAATTTGTTTACATTTTCATTTTCACCCAAAAATACAAAAAAAAACAAAAAAACAAAAAAAAACTATTAGATACATAAATGTCACCTCATAAAACAATGTTTTCTTTGTAAATTGTTTGCATCCTTTTTCTGACATGTTTACTTCTTTTTCCAACATAATATGTCACACTGTGCTCCCTAGCACCAATTTTAAAACTAGTGGCCAAAAGTTGCACTGCTCAGCTACTGTTGCTAAGTCTGCTGGACTAAGTAGGCACTCTTAATGTGTTTTCATTTTCATTTGTCACTAACTTTTATCCTTGAATCCCTTCCCTCTTTGTGTGCAGGCTGTAGGGAAGATCTTCTCTGGCCTTGCCCAGTGTGGAGCCTGGGGCTGCTTTGATGAGTTCAACCGTATTGATGCCTCAGTGCTGTCTGTCATCTCCTCCCAGATCCAGACCATCCGCAATGCACTTATTCTGCACCTCAAGAGGTTCCATGTAAGTCAGTTATAGATAAAGCACAGGACCAGCAATGAATGCATCAAATGAATGCAATTTTCATAAAGCATTAAAAGGGTACAGAGGAGATTTCACTGCTGATAATAAGGTTAAGGCTTGCCTTTTTTAAAAACTTTAAAAGAGTTGTTGACTTTTATCCCCCTCAACACTACCTTCTGCACATCAGTTTGAAGGCCAGGAGATCAGTATGGATGACCGCATGGGGATTTTCATCACTATGAACCCAGGTTACGCAGGGCGCACCGAGCTGCCAGAGTCAGTCAAGGCCCTCTTCAGACCTGTGGTAGTCATCGTGCCTGACCTGCAGCAGATCTGTGAGATCATGCTCTTCTCTGAGGGCTTCCTCTTGGCCAAGGTGAAGGACACGCACACACCAACACAAACACACTTTTTTTACATTACATTTGAAGTATTTAGCTGATGCTTTAATCCTGAGTGACCTACAATGAACTAAATAGTAGAATAAGCTGGGGTAAAAATATGTAAGTTCACCACTACACTGGAAATTGCTTATCGCTGAGACAGGCGTCACCAAAGTATTAGTAATGTTACTAGCCTGCAATCAAAGGTATAAAACAATGAATCATATGTCTGTGATACTTAACTGAGGTATGGAAAAGTATTGAATTTACAAGTGGGAAATGTAACCATATCCCTGTGACCCTAGAATGATTATGTAAAGAGAGATGTGCTAGGAAAAGAAATATGAGAAATAAGAACTAAGAACACGCTTTCACACACACACACACACACACACACACACACACACACACACACCACACACACACTTTATCTGCACATTGTGAGTTACTGATTCAGGACTTTACCTGAACTCCTCTTCATTCCAGATACTGGCAAAGAAGATGACAGTACTGTATAAGCTGGCCCGTGAACAGCTCTCCAAGCAGTCTCATTATGACTTTGGCCTGCGAGCCCTGAAGTCTGTGCTAGTGATGGCAGGCGAACTGAAGAGAGGCTCACCAGACCTCAATGAGGTAGAGACCAAAGTGCATTTTTGGAAACTCTTGCAACTCATATGTTTCATTTCCATTACAAAAATGGCTTGCGTTCAGTAATGGGACTAAGGGATTGTTTATGATCCTCCAGATATTGTTCTCTAGGTATTAATTAATTCTGTTTTCCCCCATAGGATGTGGTGTTGATGCGCGCCCTCAGGGACATGAACCTGCCTAAGTTTGTGTTTGAGGACGTGCCTCTGTTCCTCGGGCTGATCTCAGACCTGTTCCCTGGGCTGGACTGCCCTCGTGTTCGCTATCCCAGCTTCAACGATGCTGTGGAACAGATCCTGCAAGAGAACAAATACGTCATGCTGCCTAACCAGGTGTCTCATCTGTGTCTGCATGCTAAATTGATTGTCTTTGTGATGCAGGCTTTGTTTAAATACCATGAGTAGCAAAGATTTTGCTAGAGCATGTGACGATGGTGATTAGATGTTGACTTGGTCTATACTATCTGTGGTTTCAGGTGGATAAAGTGGTGCAGATGTATGAGACTATGATGACCAGACACACTACCATGGTGGTGGGCCCCACAGGTGGAGGAAAATCAGTTGTGATCAGCACATTATGTCAAGCTCAGACCAGGTCAGTGGCAGTTTACACCACCTAGCTTTACACCACGTTCCCAGATCTTTGCTCGTGGAGTAGTCCTAGTTATAGTGATAGTTGTTTTATGCCCATATCAACAGATTAGGATTGCTGACCAAGATGTACCCCCTGAACCCTAAAGCCATGAGTGTGATTGAACTCTACGGCATTCTGGACCCTGTCACTCGAGACTGGACTGATGGGATCCTGTCCAACATCTTCCGTGACATCAACAAGCCCACTGACAAAAAAGAGAGGAGGTAAAAAAGAGTCTTTTAAGAATTAATAAAGATATTTTACTGTATGGTGTTGCACAATATTTAAACAAACAAACATATCTCAGGTAAATCTAGTATTCATTTTGCTGTGGTGGCTCCTCACAGTTGGAAAATTGCCCCCATAGCTAGAAGATGTAAATATAATGAAAATTCATCTGGCCTTATTGGTCAGCTCCCATCCAGAAAAAAAAAAATAGATAACAAATGCAATTATAGCACAATTGTCCATATATCATGAGATAAGTATCCAAACCAGAGCCATTCTTAAACTGAAAACTGTAAACTCAGATCCATAGTTACCCCGACATCTACAAAACATTATACAGGAAACACTGACCTCTCAAAGGAATTCTCTGAAATGCTGCATAAAGACATGAACTTCAACTCACAGGTACATCCTGTTCGATGGGGATGTGGACGCCCTGTGGGTAGAGAATATGAACTCAGTGATGGATGACAATAAGCTCCTCACTCTGGCCAATGGAGAAAGGATCCGTTTACAGGGTCACTGTGCCCTGCTATTTGAGGTTTGTCTGAACTTCAAGATTGCTGTGCTCAGTATACATTTCCCTACACATCACTATACTTTTCTGCAGCCTGCAGAGCTCATTGTCATCATGCGTTACAGGTTGGAGATCTGCAGTATGCTTCCCCTGCCACTGTGTCCCGCTGTGGGATGGTGTTTGTTGACCCCAAAAACCTTCGCTACACCCCATACTGGCAGAGATGGGTTAACAACAGACCTCACAGGGTATGAGAAAATCATCTATAGGCTATGCTAATTGTAGTCTCTCAGCACAATTATAATATAGTTTCAGAATGTTTCAACTTTCACCTGTCTTTGTTTTTGTCTAGGAACAACAAGATCTGAACAAGCTGTTTGAGAAATATGTGCATAGAACTATTGACATGATTGTGGATGGTATTGTTGATGGCAAACAGGGGCAGAAACTGAAGACTATTGTCCCCCAGACAGATCTGAACATGGTTGGTTAATCCCGTCCATCTCAAATGTCCTCCCATACCCCTATTGTTGTATTGTGGTATAAAGAATTATAATCCAACATAAACTGTGTAGTAATTAATACAGTCCAATGTCCAGACTACTGCATTCATTCTGTATATGTGGGTGGTGTGTTCAGGTGACTCAGCTGTCCTTGATGTTAGATGCCCTGCTCGACACCGAGAGCGACAGCGCAGATGTCCTGGAGTGTTACTTCCTGGAAGCTCTTTACTGCTCTCTAGGGGCCACATTGCTGGACAGTGGCAGGACCAAGTTTGATGAGTTCATTAAAAAACTGTCCTGCTTAACCACGGTCCATGATGAGAAGGCTATGGCTGGACCTGGAGAGATCCCAGGTGAGAGGAGAACACAAAACAATGCTTACTTCAGATGATTATCAAATGAGCAAGTACTGACTAGAGTAAGCACTGCTAACCTCATCCTTTTTAGGTAAAAGTTCATGGTGGGTAAGAGTAATTTTCCATCATGATTTAAATCATGATAATAAGCTGTGTTGCGCTTGACATCCGTCTTCTTGGGTTTGACACCTTGCTGAGGCTGAAGGAGCAACAAGGATCATGATGGGAACAAACCCAGCACTTTTTCCTTGACATTTTTGTCTTCACATGCATACATGTTTATGTGTTTTAATTTTATCAAAGAAAGAAAGACAAATATTATATGATATTATGGATAACAGCATGTCTCTATTCATACAGGTTACCTGCCAACTCTGTATGATTTTCATTTTGATGGGACAGAGGAGAAGTGGGTTCCCTGGAGCTCCCTGGTCACCAAGTACATCCACAACCCTGAAATGAAGTTTATTGATATTCTAGGTAAAGGCTGATTCAGTGAGCTGTCAGGCAAGGACAGAAAAAAATGTCCTGCATACATATGGATTTCAAATTTTGTCTTTCCAAGCTCTTTCCACCCATTTGTTTTCTGCCTGACTCCCTGATCCTCCATCTCCCCTCCAGTCCCTACTGTGGACACTACCAGAGCCAGCTGGATGCTGGAGCAAATGGTGAAGATAAAGAGACCAGTGGTTCTGGTGGGAGAGTCTGGCACCTCCAAAACTGCCACCACTCAGAACTTCCTAAAGAAACTCGATGCGGACACCACTGTAAGTTCACTGTACAGCCATGAGTATGTAAAGTAGTTACTCCAACAGTGTTAAAAACATTTATTAATTGTTTTTCTCTCTGCTTCCAGATGACTCTGATCATCAACTTCTCATCCAGGACCACCTCGATGGACCTGCAGAGGAACCTGGAGGCCAGTGTGGAGAAGAGGACCAAAGATACCTATGGCCCTCCCATGGGGAAGAGACTGTTGGTCTTTATGGATGACCTGAACATGCCAAAGGTACCTGCTCCAAGCTCTCAACCAAGTCTACTATGTCCTCCTCAATCTTGACCTACCTTACCGTGGTCACAGCTCTTGTATGTTTGACTGTATTGTGATATTATTCCTGTCCAGGTGGATGATTATGGCACACAGCAGCCTATCGCGCTGCTGAAGCTGTTATTGGACCGAGGAGGCATATATGACAGAGGGAAGGAGCTTAACTGCAAAATCCTCAAGGACCTGGGCTTTATTGCTGCCATGGGGAAGGCAGGAGGTGGGAGGAACGAGGTGGATCCCCGCTTCGTCTCCCTCTTCAGTGTCTTCAGCATCCCCTTCCCTGAGGAGGAGTCCCTCCACCTTATCTACGCTTCCATCATCAAAGGCCACACTAACGTGAGCAGCATCTACTGCCTCATAAATCAGTGCACATTAGAACCTCAATAATCCAGATCCCTCAGAATTTGACTTTGTTCAATCCAGTGGAATGTTTGAATGAGTGAAATTGCAAAAAAACATTGCAATACTGGTGCAATTAATGAACCATGCATGTTCCTGTTTCCAAAACACTTTATTCTAGTCTAATTTTAATTTGGAAGTTTTAAAATTGTAGGTCTCAATAAGGAGATTCCAATAGCTGCACACAATTAATAGTATGTATTTTTAGATAGTTATATACAGTATATACATATTTTGATCATTCTTCCTGTTTGGAAGTTTGGAAGTCTTGGTTTTGGATAATTGAGGTTCTACATGTATCAAACAAAATACATCTGAAATGACTGATGACATGGTATGATTTAATAACCCTGATCAAATCTTTTAGCCATTTGAGGAAGCCATACAAAAGGTTTGTGATAAAGTGACCTTCTGCACAATGGAACTGTACAAGAACATCATCAAAGATCTGCCACCCACTCCCTCAAAGTTCCACTACATTTTCAACCTGAGGGACCTGTCAAGAGTCTACAACGGACTGACCCTCACCAAGGCTGAGAGGTCTGATCCTGCACATTCACTTCATTAATAGATGTCACTTTTCATTTAAAGGATTGTGTGTTCAAGTGTCTTTGTTTTGGCACATTTCCTCTGGCAGGTTTCTGACTGTCACCCAGTTTGTGCGTGTTTGGAGGAATGAGTGCCTGAGAGTATTCCATGATAGACTCATCAATGAAACTGACAAAACCCTGGTAATAACAATAATAGTAGTTATTTTATATATATGTTCACTTTTTCTATTGACTGCAGTAACAAGTATTGTATTGTACATTATTATTATTCTACATTTATGCTCTTGATATCCACTGTCTACTGAGTAGTTTTATAGTGTTGTATTCAAGTTTTCAAATATACCCTATGTTTGAGCCATTTTCCATTGATAATCCCTTTGGAATAGATTCTTAATGGTTTTCTGCCATCAGGTCCAAGGCCATATAAAGAACCTGATTGATGAGCATTTCAAGTCAGACCTGGAGGCGACCATGAGGGACCCCATTCTGTTTGGAGACTACAGGACAGCCCTCAATGAGTCTGAACCAAGGGTCTATGAGGACATACAGGACTATGATGCTTCAAAAGCTCTGTTTCAGGTACTGATGAGTGGTCTCAATCAAATAATCTTTTTGGTATGCTGTAGTATACAAGTACATAGATTGCTGTCATTATTTGTCACAATTAGTCAATGCCATAATATATCTTTAAAAGACATTGAAAGACCATTGTATCTTTGCACCCTGCAGGAAATCTTAGAGGAGTACAATGAGACCAAGTCGAGGATGAACCTAGTGCTGTTTGATGATGCGCTGGAGCACCTGACCCGGGTGCATCGCATCATCCGCATGGATCGTGGCCACGCCCTGCTGGTGGGGGTGGGGGGCTCTGGCAAGCAGTCCCTCACCAAGCTTGCTGCCTTCGCTGCTGGCTGTGAGGTTGTAAAACAAAAGTAAAACATAAGCACAACAACGAGGCAAAATACTAGAAAAAAACGGGAACCATTTCTAATTCAAAAAGAGTTCTTCAAGCTTACAGATACAAAGTTACCTTCATAGTGTTGTTTATAGAACTGGTTCCCCATTCTATTCTTCAGCATTTTGTAATGGAATCTACTTTCCCCAGGTGTTTGAGATCACACTAAGCAGAGGATACGCCGAGTCCAACTTCCGTGAGGACCTGAAAACCCTCTACCTGAAGCTAGGCATTGAAAATAAAAAAACAGTGTTCCTGTTCACTGATGCCCACGTTGCTGAGGAAGGCTTCCTGGAACTCATTAACAACATGCTCACCTCTGGTTGGATATCAAACTCACCTCCTGGCTCACACTCTGCATTTATCTCTCTTCTGACATGATAGCTGTAGAACTTGCAGTCAAGCTGTCTCTTGATTTTCAGGCATTGTTCCTGCGTTGTTCCCTGATGACGAGAAAGAGTCGGTTCTCAACCAGCTTCGTGATGAGGCCATCGGGATGGGAGCAGGCCCTTCCAAAGAGAGTGTGTGGCAGTACTTTGTCAACAAGAGTGCCAACAACCTACACATTGTCTTGGGCATGTCCCCAGTGGGAGACACCCTGAGAACACGCTGCAGGAACTTCCCAGGTGAAATACTGTGCCAGAGACTGCTTGGTTTTAATATCCTCTCCAATTTTTGCATAATTTTATTTGGCTAAGTTCTGTTTTTTTTTTCTTCTCAGGACTGGTGAACAACACTGGGATAGACTGGTTCCTGCCATGGCCCCCGCAGGCATTACATGCTGTGGCACAGTCTTTCCTCGGTCTGTAATTACACACATTTATATGTTCAATGCCCTTGCTGTGAAAATGTTTGGTATAGGAGAGTCATTTGAGTGCTTCCTTTACATGAATTTAGCATAATTCTACTGGAAACACTGAGGTTTTTATTATACTTAACTTGCAACATGGCATTTAATTCTACAGGTGAGAGTCCAATGATCCCTGAGTCACATTCTGCAGCAGTGATAGCCCATGTATGCATGGTCCATGGCTCTGTGGGAGAGTACAGCAAGATGTTCCAGCAGAAGCTCAGACGCAGTAACTATGTCACTCCAAAGAACTACTTGGACTTCATTAGCACTTATTCCAACCTCCTGGAGGACAAGGACCAATATATCCTGGGTAAGAAGAAGGAACGTGTGATAAGCAAATTTAGCTGCTTCAGTGGGAAAGGTCAAACTGATGCCATACGGTGTACTGTTTGTTAATAAGTGTGTGTGATTATATGAGAGAGTAGTGTTTTTTGTTTTGTTTTATGGGAGAGTTAACTTGTCCTCTCCTGCCCCAGCTCAGTGCAAGCGTCTAGAGGGGGGTTTGGATAAGCTGGAGGAGGCCAGTGGGCAGCTGGCTGAGCTCAACACCAAGCTGGCCGAGCAGAAGGTGGTCCTGGCAGAAAAGTCCTCAGCCTGTGAGGTCCTGCTGGAGGAGATCTCCACCAACACTGCTGTGGGTCAGTGAGGACACACACTTCTTATCTTGGCATTATCAGGGCTGACAGAAAACACAACGTGGCCTCACAAAACCCACCACAACAACTAGGCTGTTACAGACCAATTACTCTAAATACTTTTCCCTTCCAGCTGAGGAGAAAAAGACTCTGGCAGAAGACAAAGCCAAAGAAATTGAGGAGCAGAACAAGGTGATAGCTGTTGAGAAAAAAGATGCTGAAAGTTCCCTGGCTGATGCTTTGCCAGCCTTGGAGGCCGCCCGCATGGCCCTGCAAGACCTGGAGAAGTCTGACGTCACAGAGATCCGGTGACCCCTCCCTCTGATTCAGAGC
Organism: Centroberyx gerrardi; assembly: GCF_048128805.1. NCBI lineage: Eukaryota > Metazoa > Chordata > Actinopteri > Beryciformes > Berycidae > Centroberyx > Centroberyx gerrardi. Next base: position 17,364,237 of record NC_136004.1, read on the forward strand.
ATTCTTTTTATTCTGTTGTTAAAATAGCTAGAGATGATGGCCAAATTCATTAGAATTAATGGATAAACACAGCGTTCCAGAGTCTGAGCCAGCAATCAATGGTCTTGGTCTAGATGTCGAATTCTGTAATGCTGACACCCATGCTGAGCCTCTGCAAAGAAATGGAAAACTTAGAATAGATGATGACATCAGAACATGTGGAGGGTTGATTAATATAACACAATAGTTCAGGGGGTTCTAACACTGAGCCAGTATCCAGGACCAGGACTTGCCATTCCTGGCAAATCGCAAAGTTACACCAAATACAGTATAACCCTTTCAGTCTGACACAAAAATGACCACAGACATTCAAAACACAAATGCATGTCTTTCTGACAACATTCACTGGGAATACGTGCTTTGTGTTTTTATGCCATTTGTTAAAGGAGCAAGTAAATATGATGGTGTGACAAGTTGCTTTTTTCTAGCTGTCATTTACTTATTTCAGCAATCCTCAAAAGAGCAGAAATCTTTTACAACAGCTGTGTTGAAAGGTTTCTTACGTTTTTCTTACGTACAAATCTTTCTTTAGCTGAGGATATTTTGACGCCTTAAGCAAATGCTGCATGAAGTTTATCTTTACATCCATAATATTTGTTGATTATTTTTCTATGGCTCTGTCTGTCTTTTCCTGCTGGTCTGCTGGTCCCTTGTGCAGATCCTTTGCCAAGCCACCCAAACAGGTGCAGGTGGTGTGTGAGTGCATCCTGGTGATGCGTGGCCACAAGGAGATCAGTTGGCAGTCAGCCAAGGGGATGATGTCAGAGGCTAACTTCCTGCGCTCACTCATGGAGATGGACTGTGATTCCATAAATGCCAGCCAGGTCAAGACTGTCAGAGGTATGACTAAGTCTGCAGTCACACCAAAAGCATTACAAATCATGACAACCATTTATGTGATGATGACATTTGCATTTGTCAAGTATTTGACCAATATTTGCCTTGCCATTTCCCATGGCCAGGCTTCCTAAAGAACCTCCAGACTAGTTTTGAGGAGATGCAGGCGATCAGTAAGGCTGGCTCGGGAATGCTCAAGTTTGTGGAGGCTGTCATGGGTTATTGTGATGTTGCCAGGGAGATAAAACCCAAGAGAGAGAAGGTAATGTGACATATGTATAAATACTGTTGTGTCATGCTGTATATGAAACAGAAGAGAATGAACAGCTGGATGTGCAATGATTTTGTTAGGTGGCACGTCTAGAGAAGAACTTCTTCCAGAGCAAGCGGGAGCTGGAGCGCATTCAGAACGAGCTGAGTACTATCCAGAAAGAGCTGGGGGCTCTTGGGGACAAGTACCATGCTGCCATGGCGGAGAAACAGCTGCTGCAGGAGGAGGCCGAGGTCATGGAGAGGAGGCTGATAGCTGCTGACAAACTCATCTCTGGCCTGGGATCTGAGAACAAGCGGTGAGGCTGGAGGGCAGATCATGGATTCACAACATTTAATATGGCTCTCACTGGGAACCTATGGCCAAAGGTTGCTGATCTGTCCCATTTCCCTCTCTCCTCTTCTTCATCATTTTCATGGTCCCCCTACCTCTCTTCACTACTCCCTCTTTTTCCTCTTCCTCATCATCCCTGTTCTCAGTTGGACACTTGATTTGGAGGAGTTGAAGCAGCGGCGCGTGCGTCTCCTAGGTGACTGTCTCATCTCTGCTGCTTTCTTGAGCTATGAGGGGGCTTTCAGCTGGGACTTTAGGAATGAGATGGTGTACCAGATGTGGGAAAAGGACGTGCAGGAGAGAGGCATCCCCCTGAGCCAGCCTTTCAGAGTGGAGAACCTGCTGACTGATGAGGTGGAAATCAGCAGGTGAGATAAAGAAAAAGCCTTGCGCATGCATGTATGCTGCAAATAAAGTTGATTTTGAGTCTGATTCTAACAGCAGAGGACAGTAAGTGCCTGAAAGAGCCTGGCATGTGTTAAATAAACCTTGTGTGACAGATGGGGCTCCGAGGGCTTGCCTCCAGATGAGCTGTCGGTCCAGAACGGAATCCTCACCACCAGAGCCAGCCGTTTCCCCATGTGTATTGACCCCCAACAGCAAGCCCTCAATTGGATAAAGAAGAAGGAGGAGAACAATAACCTCAAGGTTTCATATTTATACTTTGTTACGTTTTGTTATTTTTCTTCTTTAGTGTTCATACAGTGGATATCCCATCTACCTATAATCACCTTTCCCGCCAGATCACCTCCTTCAATGATCCAGACTTCTTGAAGCAGCTAGAGATGGCCATCAAGTATGGCTTCCCATTCCTTTTCCAAGATGTCGATGAGTACATTGACCCTGTGATTGACAACGTCCTGGAGAAGAACGTGAAAGGAGCAGAGGGCAGGCAGGTCATCGTGCTGGGAGACAAGGAGGTGGACTATGATCCCAACTTTAAACTCTACCTCAACACCAAGCTGGCTAACCCAAAGTATTCCCCCTCTGTGTTTGGGAAAGCCATGGTCATCAACTATACTGGTGAGAGCCTTTGGTATGGCAACCACATTTTTGTCTCTGACATTTGAACTGTAGGCGCTAATAGCTGTTTCTGTCTGTGTCTATCCATGTATCTATGTTACTCGTAGTGACCCTTAAGGGTCTGGAGGACCAGCTGCTGAGCGTTATCGTGGGATTTGAGAGGAAGGAGCTGGAAGAGCAGCGTGAGCGTTTGATCCAAGAGACAAGTGAGAATAAGAAGCTGCTCAAGGACCTTGAAGACTCCCTGCTCAGAGAGCTGGCCACATCTACAGGCAACATGTTGGACAACACAGAGCTGATCCTCACACTGGAGGAGACTAAGTCGAAAGCCAGTGAGGTCAGTCTGTCTACAGCCTGGCCTCAGCACACTAGAAATACCTATCAAGATGGGGTGCACAAATATTGTCAATGTTTTTAGTAATAATACCCAAGAGGAGGTTCTTTACTGTGATTATGGGTACATTATGGGTGTTATGGGTAACAATGAAGCTGTTATAATAGACCACTGAAGACATCAAATACATTTTTTTGTCTCTGTTTGAATATGTGCTCCTCAGGTATTTGAGAAACTTAAGCTGGCTGAGAAGACATCGGTGGACATTGATAAGCTGAGAGACGGCTACCGTCCTGCTGCCAAGCGCGGTGCTATCCTGTTCTTTGTACTGGCAGAAATGGCTCTGGTGAACAGCATGTACCAGTACTCTCTAGCCTCCTACCTGGAGGTGTTTGGCTTCTCACTGCGCAAATCCCTGCATGACTCCGTCCTGCCCAAAAGGCTGAAGAACATCATGAACACTCTGACACACAATGTTTATAACTATGGCTGCACAGGTAAAGTGATTTAGAGGGTAAGATGGAATGGATGGAATGGGACGATTTCTTGAGATACAGCACAGTGTTTAAGATTACGTTGCACATTTTATAATCTGGCCTGTGTATCCTTAGGTCTGTTTGAAAGACACAAGCTGCTCTTCTCCTTCAATATGACCATAAAGATTGAGCAGGCAGAAGGGAGGGCACCTCAGGAGGAGTTGGAGTTCTTCCTCAAGGGTGAGATGAAAACAGCTAGATAGAGCTTTCCTGAAACATTAAGTAGTGATCACATGCAGACACACACACACAAACATGTGCATGCAGACACACACAGTTTAGCAAAGCATATTTTCTTTTTTTCCACCTCTTCTGTAAAGGTAATCTATCCCTGGAAAAGAGCAAGCGCAAAAAGCCGTGTACCTGGCTTCCGGACCAGGGCTGGGAGGACATTGTGAAACTAGCAGAGCTCTTCCCTGAGCAGTTTGGTTCTCTGCCTGATGATGTGGAGAAAAATCCCAGTGATTGGAAGTCTGTAAGTGACCCCACTGACAGGAAATACTGCAGGCATTTTTTTGAATGGCTTGAGGGATTAGCCCTTGTTCCTTTTGTCCTCAGTGGTATGACTTGGATGGGCCAGAACAGGCTCCCTTCCCCATGAAGGAGAACCTCACAGCCTTCCAGAAGCTGCTGTTGCTGCGCTGCTTCCGCCTTGATAGAGTCTACAGAGCCGTCACTGACTATGTCACTGTCACCATGGGCGAGAAGTGAGACTGTTCTCCATTCCCTTAACACGTTAAAAGATACATGTAACTTTGTCAACAATGGTGTTGGTTAAGTTGCCAAAACACATAATTATTCAAACATAGAGTGATCAAGACTAAAGTGTTTTTTTTCCTTATACACGTTTACTCTTATTTCTGCTCAGATATGTGCAGCCTCCAGTGATCAGCTTTAATGCCATCTATGAACAGAGCACGCCTACCTCGCCCATTGTCTTCATCCTGAGTCCTGGCTCTGACCCAGCCAGCGATCTCATGAAACTAGCAGAGAGGTCGGGCTTTGGAGGCAGCAAGCTCAAATTCCTTGCTATGGGGCAGGGCCAAGAGAAGGTACCAAACAGCTCTTTTCCAAATCACAGCAATGAAGCTTTTAGTGTGGTCAAGTCACGAGTATAGGGGTCGCTCTGTAGTCAAACGTGATCTTGGTGAGTTAAATAGTTGAGGGGTATTGTCTCCTGTATGTGTGATAAAGGTTGCGCTGCAGCTGCTGGAGACAGCAGTGTCCCGCGGTCAGTGGCTGATGCTACAGAACTGCCACCTGCTGGTGAAGTGGCTGAAGGAGCTGGAGAAGTCTCTAGAGAGGATCACCAAACCCCACCCTGACTTCCGCCTGTGGCTCACCACCGACCCCATCAAGGACTTCCCCATCGGCATACTGCAAAGGTCTCTAAAGGTGAAACAGAGTTCCTCTTCACTCACGGCAGTGTTCCCTGTAGATTTTTTTATAGATGGTGGAGGGGGTTTACTTTGGTTCTGAGACCCAGATCCAGTAAGTGTTGTAATGTAAGAATGGCAAATATTTGGATATTTATATCATAATGTGTGGGAAATTATGCTGTAATTACAACTGTAGTTGTTTTTTTTTTCTTTTGCATGCATTCTCTTTTTACATGCACCTTACTACTCTGATAATATTTTATTTTTGACTGCCCAGGTAGTGACGGAGCCTCCCAATGGTCTTAAGTTGAACATGAGAGCCACATACTCCAAGATCTCCCATGAGACCTTGATGTCCTGCCCACACCCTGCCTTCCGCAGCCTGGTCTATGTGCTGGCCTTCTTCCATGCTGTGGTGCAAGAGAGGCGCAAGTACGGCAAGATTGGCTGGAACGTCCCCTACGACTTCAACGAGTCTGACTTCCTTGTAAGTGTAATTTATATTGTGAATAATGCAGTTTGTTAGACAATTTAACTGACCCTATTGTACGGTATACCTCACTGTTCTATGCTTTAACAAATGTAACTGTGCTCAATAGGTGTGCATGGAGATCCTGGACACCTATCTGACCAAAGCACACAATCAAGGAGACAGCAATATTCCCTGGGGAAGTCTTCAATACCTTATTGGAGAGGTTAGGCTAAATTCATTGTTCTTTGTATAATGTAATATTTATGTTATCCTCTGACCACCACAGTCCTACTAGCTGCTGCTGTTTTCTAGGTGATGTATGGTGGGCGAGCCATAGACAGCTTTGACCGCAGGATCCTGACTGTCTACATGAATGAGTACCTAGGAGACTTCATCTTTGACACCTTCCAACCCTTTCACTTCTTTCACAACAAGGATGTGGATTACAAGATCCCCCCCAATGGGCTCAAGGAGACATATGTCGGTCAGTTGTTATTTTGGTTCTTTTACTCTAAACGTAAGGAAACATTCAATTTCATCACTCACATCTTTAACTTCCCTGTTTTGTGTTACAGATGAGATTGAGACCCTGCCCTTGGCAAACACACCAGAAGTATTGGGTTTGCATTCCAATGCGGAGATAGGATACTACACACAGGCAGCTAGAGACATGTGGACCCATCTAATAGAGCTGCAGCCTCAGACTGGTAATATTTGGCATCTCTCATCTTCACTTCAGCAGGGCAGGTGCTTGCTGTCACAGGGGGCTTGAACCTGTGCCCTGTGGTTGAAGGATGATCTCCTTACTCACTACTCACTATACCACTCTGCTACCAAATATCAATATCAATACCAAAAATCTTACTGCCTTGACATGCTCTGCTCTCCTCTCATGCCTCAGGTGAGTCTGGTGGAAGCATCAGTAGGGACGAATACATCAGCCAGGTGGCCCAGGACATCCAGAACAAGCTGCCCAAAGTGTTTGACATGGACGTGATTCGAAAGAAGTTTGGCCTGGAGATCTCCCCCACCTCGGTGGTGCTGCTTCAGGAACTGGAGCGCTTCAACAAACTGGTGGTCCGCATGCAACGCTCTCTGGCTGAGCTGCAGAGGGTGAGGAGGAGGCGCCGAGGAAAGAAAGACAGAACAAGATGTTGGAAAAACAAATAGACAAGCTTTGCTTCTCTGTGCATCACACAGGTTGAGATCTATTCTGATTGTGTTGTGTCTCATAGGCCTTGGCTGGTGAGGTGGGTATGAGCAGCGAGCTGGACGAGGTTGCTCGGGCCCTCTTCAACGGTCACATCCCTGCCATCTGGAGGAAGTTGGCACCCGACACTCTCAAGTCCCTGGGCAACTGGATGATTCATTTCAAGAGGCGCTATGAACAGTACAGCTCCTGGGTAAGGAAGGGCCCACACTCTCACAGGTCACCTCTTATATAGTCAGTATACTAGCATTACACAAGGATTTCCGAAGCAGTAGAGTGTATAACTTGATGTCTGATGGCGTGAATCTTCTGTTGTGTCCACCAGGTGGATGAGGGGGAGCCGAATGTAATGTGGCTGTCAGGACTCCACATCCCTGAGTCCTACCTGACCGCTCTGGTCCAAGCCACATGCAGGAAGAACAGCTGGCCTCTGGATCGTTCCACACTCTACACACAGGTGACCCAGTACCGCAGTGAGGACGAAGTCAGTGACAGACCTGGACAGGGTAAAAATCCTCTTATTGCCGTACACAAAAACTTTAATTGCACTGTACTAGCAGTAAGGTACGGAGTCTGATGATTTGTTTTTCTCTCCTGCAGGCTGCTTTGTGTCTGGCCTGTATCTGGAGGGAGCAGACTGGGACATGGAGAAGGGCTGTCTCGTAAAGAGTAAACCCAAAGTTCTGGTAGTCCAACTGCCCGTACTCAAGGTCATCCCCATAGAGACACGCCGCCTCAAATTACAGGTGTGAACCACAGGCACTCCCTGTACGCCTGTATATAGATAGTTATAGTTCTCTATTTTGATGTATTTTCTTAACTGCATTTTCATGTATTTTTCACCACAGAATACGTTGCGGACGCCAGTGTACACAACGTCCATGCGGAGGAATGCTATGGGCGTGGGGTTGGTGTTTGAGGCGGACCTGTTCACCACCAAGCACATCTCCCACTGGGTGCTGCAGGGTGTCTGCCTCTGCCTCAACTCTGACTGAAGACTCAGTGGACTGGTCAGCTTTCACACAGTCTGTTCTTACATCTTAATTAATAGCAATGATAAGATGAGCTTTGATGTCTTTGACTTATGGATATAAGAATTGTTTCTACAAAATAAATAAGTTGTACTGAAAGGTATGTTTAAATGTATGTATTTAAATAACAAAAATAAATTGATTAAAACACTTGGGCAACCTCCAAATTAGTGTAATGTAAGGGCATCAAAATTAGTAGAATGTAAGGGTGTTCAATTTCCACATAAGAAACTATAAAAGCGAGGAGCACACACATGGATCTATTTTGGGTACTCTTATTTATTTTCACTCTTGCTTAAAAAATGTGCTCAGCAGAGCTGCAGACAAATTAAGTGATTACAGTGAAAAACAAAACACTGAACAAAATCAATTATCCAGCTCTTTAAAGTGGAAGAAAGGAGGAAGAAGAACTCGGAATACATGTTTCAACCATTAGTGTTGATTATTAAAAACATGTAGCCATTTGGCCAGAGGGGCGACAGCATTAGGAAGACTGTCCTTCAACTGGAGGTTCATACATTTCATATTTTCCTCACTAGATGGCAGCACACAGCAGTACTGAGCTGTGTGCTTATGGCAGTGGACTAACTCTGGTAAAGTGCCAATATACTGTATATCAGGGGCCCCTAAAGCCCTTACCTCTGCTATTTTTAATCTCTGCAGAAAGATCACTTTATTAAATTCTGTGTTCTCTGTGTTCACTTTGACATTTCTAACGCCCAGAATCTGCACTCTGTTAGGCCTGACAAAATGAAGGAGCAAGCAAATTCACAAGGAGAATAATGTCTTCTTTGTGTTTGTTTTAATTAAAATCTTAACATTATTTCTCCAGGTTATATTTCTTCTTCCCTTCCCCCTGCGTATGCTTGTGTGTAGGAGGAGGCTCTCATCAGAAAGAAAATCTCTGCAGACATTTTTAAAATGCATCCCTACACATGATATTTTCGCTTTATGCCTGAAACTGATTTACAGATATGTATACCTGCTATCGCCATGTGTTTGCACTTTAGTTCAAACATATTTCTTTTTTTTTTTCATTCTTAATCTGAATATGTCAAACGGAATTCAGTTCATTTTTAAGTCGCTGGGGTATATTTTCTGCCGATGGAGGCTGAAAGGGGATTATACAGTGGAAAAAGTACAACACTGACCAAAGTTTTCCACTTTACCAAAGTAGCTTTTCAGCTTTTGCCTGCAGTATAGCTTGCAGTGTAAGCTTTATCATCGGTCTCGCGTTCAACAAATAGACCAACTGCAGCACTGAGTAATGTATTGAGGTCGGCATGCCAAAGCAGGTGAGGTGAGACTATTGTGAAAATCAGACAGAGGAGCTGGCAGCTGGTGCGGCCATGAAGTCATCAGGCTGTAGCCTACATATACACACACACACACACACGCACACACACATACACACACACTGTCTAAAGTTGGCCCAGTTTTGAGCTATATAATGCAATACATAATCTAAAAGTGGTGAGCGTGCAGTTGTAATCAGTGATGTGGTAGTTTTGTAAACTCTTTTTACTGGGTTTTCATGTATCAGTGTCAGTACAAACAATTAATCACAAATCCTTTATACATAGCCTACAGCACTGGTGGTACAAGACAACAATGAGATGTACACAAGGAGGAAAGAAGGTACATTGACATACCTTAAATAAATAACCTAATTTGAGATAGATATTATATAAACAAATGGCATCTTATGCAACACAATGTCAGAGTCATACATAATTCAACAATTTAAACCTAACCATTCCAATGGCTTCTCCCACTTAAGAAAGATCTGAATTTCACCCATAAAGAAGTATCATAATCTCTCTAAAGACAGAACATCAATGATTAGAGATTGCTAACAGTAGTGGTAATTAAAGAGGTGGGTAAACTGTGACCTAAACAAAAATCTAACTTGCATCAGGTTTTATATGCAGGCCTATAGGCTATATGTAGGCTATAATGTGTAGGCCTAGGCTTCTCTGAATGGGCAGGCCGAGCCGGGGAGACCCGCAGCTTTCACTGGTGCGACTATCATAAAGCAGAGCGAGGATCGGGAGACACTTTCATGAGCATACACAAGGAGGGAGGAGGCTGTAAAAAAAGTGTTTTGTTGCCACTCCATAGAAAACAGGAGAATTGGGTCTACTATTTAATGAACGCACACGGATCTTTAGTAAATGCATATCTACACAGACAATAGTGGAGCTCTTTCTGTTTGCACAGCAGAGGGAGAAGAAAGGGGTGAGGAGGGAGAGTAACTAGACAAGAAAGAATAAGGTAAGAGAAAAAAAAACCCCTCTCAATGAAAACGACCCCCGCTCCCTCCTCTCCTCACAGGCCAAGATTATTTTCAGCTGCTCGGGACTGGAGGGATTTACATTAACCCTAAACTGCTCCAGGTCCTGCTTGGCACCGTCGCCTTGCGCCTGTTGCCTCGTAAAAAAAAATGCCAAGGGTGCCCTAGCTGAAACAAGAAATACCGACACATCACTTTCCAGCCCCCCCAAAGCCCCTCCCCCACCCATCCCGAACAGTTTCGTTTTGTTGTGATTGGGAGCAGGTGGGCTTCACTGGGTCCCGTTCAAGTACATGCAGGCTGCCCTGTTTTGTCCCCGCTGCCCGGGCATCCTGTGCCAGTTTGAATGAACACCATCTCTCTTATTAGCGCAGCACTTCATCAAAACTATATTATCCGGGCTACAGACTCTGTTTGCAGCCTGCAGCATCTTTGCAGCTGGCGAGACTCGCAGCTCTGCCCACCAAGAGACCTGAGAAGTGTAGTCACCCCAGCCACAGATACAGATCTTGGGCCCCGGCCCCTGCTCGCAGTGCCAGGTGTTTAGCTTGGAGCAGAACCACGGCCCTGCGGTTACTGGCTGCTTGCACTGTAACCCTACAGGTCCCACATCCCACATCCATGGGCAGAGAGAGGTTACTGTCTAACCTCAGCTGTTCCCCCTGTTCCCCTGCCCGCGGAGAGGCTGCACACCACAGCCTCTGATAGATAGATAGATAGATAGATAGATAGATAGATAGATAGATAATGATGCATTATGTTTAATCATACAATAGATGTTAACATACAACTGTAGTGCAAAGTAATCACTTAATTATTTTATATAGGCTACCTATCCTTGTTGAAATGGCATTATAAATCTAATAGTCCTTGATGTGATCCTGCTATTTCAGGAAAATGCATCATCAGATTTAGTCATGATAGGCTACAGCCAACAATACTGTTCATGAAGAAGAATTACGCTCATACAATGCCAATGATTTCAGAGGACCCTTGGCCATCCCAGAGAAGTTCATAGCCGATAATTAATTTACAACAAATGCAGTGCGTAATGTGCCGCAGCCTGAGCGCATTGTCCTCGGTGAGAGGTTGAAACGGGGCAGGGTGAAGGAGCCAGCAGGCTGTGCTTTTAAAGACCCGGGGAGACTATAAAACTGGTTTCATGCCCACTGGTGTAAAGGCTCGACTTGCAGTGCGCACAGACGGAGGTAGGCAGAGCCGACAGAGAAAGGAGGACAGACACACACACACGCACACAGCACACACACACACACACACAGTACAGTGCCTAAAGTGGTTTGATTTGCGGCTGTCGGATCACTAACACATAGAGACATACGGGAAGAGAGAGGCGCACTCTTGGGGAAGTCGGCAAGAGTTTAGGGCGGCAGTTTCCTTCATTTCATTGAGATTTTTTGAAGTATTTCACCAGGAATCTGTCCGCCTTGAGTGTCAGAGATTGATTTTTTTTTTTATATATATATATATAGGAGCGCATGTTTGCTTTAGTGGATGGGATGCGCGTCTTCTCAGTAACCAGCCAACCCGGTGGTGTTTGACTCATTTCCCCCCTGAGCTGGACACACTAACCGGTTTGCTTTCTATAACCGGGGGAAGTTGAGCTTTTGAAAAAACTTTTCAGGCCGTAGGCTACTTTTGACGCCACGGAAATGGGACCGTGTCAACTGGAGTGCGTGCCCGCGCTTTACCGAAAAAGTTTGCTTTGGACTGCGCTGCTGCTGTGGCTGACCGCCGCTGTTGACGGGACCTGGAAGACGGGACTTTACAAAACCTACTCAACTGGGACGCAACTGAGCAGAGACCAGACGGCAGCCTCCCACACCTCAGTCTATCAGAAAAGGTAAGATGGGATAATCAAATCTACTTTAATGAGAGCTTCACTTTAATGAGGACAGATGCGCTTTGGATTGCTTTAATGCAGTCCATTTATATTATTAAATTACCTAGACCTCGTGTGTACTAAACCTCACATTTTTGTCTTTCCATATGCTAATAAACATCCTGTTTACATCAGTGTTTAAACCCTACTTTTTTCTCCTTGTTTACACAATCAATAAATGCCATTGCAGAGCTACTCCCATCCCAATCCATTTAGCAGGTCTCATTGTCTTCCTGACAGTCGATTTCCTTTTTCCTGTTCTGGCAGCACACTTTGCTCTGCTGACTCCCATCCTCATTGTTGTCCCTGCTTACCCACCTACTCTCTGTGTGGCCCTTATGGCTCCTGAGAGCCCCGCTGTCTCTGAGCTGTTGTGCTCTGCTGGGCTCTTTATTTGTCCAGCAGCCGCAGCAGCAGCAGCAGCAGCCCTCTGCTCCAACATCTGCTCCCTGTCAGCTGTCAGTGTGCTCCTCAAAGATGTGCTCCGACCCCTCAGAGGATCTAGCACTAAGCTCCACACGAGACAGGCACAAAGCACCAACGTAGTCCTGGGATCTGCCAGCATAAATCCGGCTCTTATGTGGCTCCCAGCAGTGAAGACAGAATGCATCTTGAATCAGCGTTACAGACAGCGAATGGGGAAGCGATGATTTCTTTTTTAATAAAGTGCAGCTTGAATAATAGCTGAGAAAAAGGTCAGTGAATGAATAGGGACATGAAAGGAGTGCCTCTCCCTGGGCGACAGGCAGCACAGTTGTTGATGAGGGCGGATCTGAAGGAGAGCCGTCAGACTAAACACAAAGGGAAGAACACCGGCCAGCTTTGCTTCCCTCCTGGATAAAGCGCGTGTTTGTCTCGGAGGCTGGCCAGTGCAACGAAGAGACGACGTTTCCCATCACACAAATATTTATGCTGTTAGATTCAAAGTATGTGTGTGTGTGTGTGTGTGTGTGTGTGTGTGTGTGTGTGTGTGTGTGTGTGTGTGTGTGTGGTTATGGGGGGTGGGGGTGATTGCAGATCCTCCTGCCTGCCTGCTGAGGCCTTTCTCCTGGGCGTGTCCAGGTGGCTTGGCGAGGTCCCGGCCTCGGTCCGCTGGTTTACCTCCCCCTGTCACTCACCGGCAGAGGTTTGCGGACATGTTTACTAAACACATGCAGCTGGGGCTCCGCAGCATCTGGGCTTGTTTTGAGAAGAGGAGATGAGTTTACAGTTTACTCGGTGTGCTGCTGTTTGAAAGTTGCAGTTTGGGGAAAACGGAGACGAATGGAGGGACGGATGGATTGCGAGCCGCTGCTGTGAGTCAGGAGGCAGAGAGGTCAGCGGGTTTTGAAGTGACATTAGAGGAGCTGGAAGTCTCCGTCCACCTGCTGTCTGGTCTGATCTACAAAGACAGGCGTGTTTATGATGTGTCAACAAAAGCCAAACAGTGGCAAGTGGATTTGGAGAATAGGAGGCTCTCAAATGGGCAGAGCATGAGCAATTTGACATTCCTGAGTCACAACGCCTTCAGCGCCTAAATCATTGGGATTTAGGCACTGAAGGGGGAAATAAATATTATTTTGAGAGAACTGGGAAAGGGATCTGTCACAGGAAAAATAATAACTCAGAATGTCTTCCCAGACTAGCCCAGACTTCACACACTGATTACCCAAACGAAGAGGATTAACAACTCTTGAGTAAGTTCTTGACTAGTGCAGAATAGCCAATAAAGCGTTCATTCACCCTTGTCCTTGTTAATGACTATATGAGCTCAGCACAGCGAGGGGTTAAGAAGGTAGCTGCTTCTTTATTTCTCATCTGGCCTGCTTCTTCTTCTCCTGTGGAGGACCTGTCATGGTCTGACAGGCAGTCTGAGCCCTGTGAGCCCCTCATTCCTCACCCATCAGCACCTTAACCATATCCACGTTTCTTTAACCATGGGAATGGAGATGACAGGGATTCCAGCGGCTAAGACTTGTGTAGCTTAAAGGGGAACGTCACCAAATTTCGCCATTCAAATAACTTGCTCAAATATGTGCACTTGCTTTGTGTCAACATTCGGAAACATTCATCTCTGTCTCCCCCTAATCTGTGATACCAAACGCATGTACAGCTCCATAGATAATGGAACAGATGGTGATTTTCTGGGAATGAGGGCATATACCAGTACCACCATTACATACAGCTCATTTGGCTCAGACAAACATTGCAAGTGTCCACTCCACAAAGTCAGTGTCTCATTCATGGTCAATGGAGCAGCTCTAAGCCGCACGCTGGCATGACATCACAGCTTAGAGTCCTAAACGTCTTTGGTTTCTTGCTATTGGAAACAATCAGTTCACATTCATGAACCCCAATTGGGCTGCATGAGGCCGTAGGTATGACATGTAAATTCTTCAACTGAGTGGAATTCCCTCAAATAATCTCAAAGCAGTTGCAGTAAAACGTGGAGATGCCAAATTCCCTTTTCTCCTGAATTATCTTTCTTTTCTTTTCTTTTTTTTTTTTGACCTCCAACCACAAACACGCAGGACAGAAACAGAGACGCACATACCGAACCGCACACAGACACAAACACACTCAGAGCTCACAGGTGTTCCAGACCCAAATGCTCAAAACAGACTCGCTGTCGAGCTCAACGGCGGAGGAGAGTTTTCCCAGTTTCTCTGTGAATCACTTAGCCCGGCCCTTCAAGGCCTCGCTGCGGCGCTTTGATGAGCTCTCGATGTTTGCTTTGTGGGTTCACTGACCCTGCGAGGGGATTTTTATCGGGGATGAAGAAGCCCCTTTTGCCAGGACTAGTAGGAAAGCTATGCCTCTACTTTTCATTCACCACAGACCCTGACATGATGGCTTTGAACTGCAGCACAATGGGCCACCCCTAATATTCTCCATTAGCTTCTCATTCAGCAGCTCTATAATGCTTTCGAAATGTAAACCCGACTAAACACACCGCTATTACTTGAATCTGTTTTTGTTTAATTCTCCCTCTCTCTCTCTCTCTCTCTCTCTCTCTCTCTCTCTCTCTCTCTGTCTCTCACGCTCCTGCTCCTGTTATTTCTCAAATTATACGAAACATTCTTTATTTTACGCTATTCCATCAAACACTTGAAGGAAGTAAAAGCTTTGGCGCCAAATCGTGTGTTTCATTGTCCTCTCCAGGCTAATTCTTATATAGCTCTCTCTGTTTTTCTCAGCAGCTGCAGATTATAACTCGTGGAATGTCATATCCCGCTCTGTTCATTAATGTCACTGTTTCTCTCTCTCTCTCTCTCTCCCCCATTCGTTGCTGCACCACATTTATCTCATGCCTCTTCTCCATCCCGTGGGACCCACAGTGCATCATAATTGTCTTTCCTTTCCCTTCCTTGTTCCCATGGGAAGCTCCCTTGTGTGACCCCTATGGTAAATTGACCTTTGTCTCATCTCCTCCTCCTCTCCTCCTCCTCTCCTCTCCTCTCCTCTCCTCTCTTCTCCTCTCCTCCTCCTCTCCTCCTCTCCTCTCCTCTCCTCCTCTTCTCCTCTCCTCTCCTCTCCTCTCCTCTCCTCTCCTCTCCTCTCTGGCCGTATGCCACATCTGTCTTTTGTCCTTTGTTCTCCTCAAGTATGTTTTTCCCACAGCCAGAAATCTAGAGAAATTCCTTCAGATTTCTATCATACTGCAATTCAAACATATTTTTGAGCGCTCAGTCCACCTCCTACAGCAGAAGAACGGCCGGCTGGCTGTAAAGGGCGTCAGACTTTTCAGCTTCGTCCCAAAAGCAGGGAGTTATTGAGAGGGAAAAAACAGTGGAACAGAAAGCACAACAGGGATTGCACCTGGACGTTTTTCACCACAGTGTCGTTCTGCTCCGAACCAGCGTTTCGCCCTCCGTCAGTTTCACAGGGCTTGGCTCTCAGCTTCCACCTCCCTGCACAGCCAGTCGCTGGAAGTGCACTAACCTAACTCAATAGTCTAGTGTGATCATGAAAGATGCAGACTGCACAGTGTACGAGTCCCGAGCCACGTCGAGGTGAGCGACTACTCCTTAAAGGATATAAGCTTTTTTTGACAGGTTCATGAGCTCTCCATCAGCATTAGCATTCATTTGGGGTTCAGCACGTTTTTGTTTCCCCCAATGTTTTACTGTCTTGGCGTCAGTAGTGTTGAGGAACAGATGGGCCAAAGCTGTGATTTTTCCATCCCTGAAGAATTAAGGATTTTTCTCTTAACTGTTGGCTGTGATGTGTGTGACTGCTAGAGATGGCTGATGATTTATTTAGTTTGGGCCCAGCTTTCTGAGTGCGCCATGTTTGCATAGAGACCTGATACTCACCGAAGGCCTGCTTGGTGCCTTTGCCAGTGAAACAGCATGGTGCTGGTGGGTTTCCCACTTCACAGCACAAGGACACCTCCAGCAAGAGGACGGCGTTGACTATAAAACATTTTAGAGAGAAAGAATGAGTGCACCTGTGTCCCTTGACATGCATAAAGCCAGGCAAAATCCAATGGACCATTATACAATAGTTCTCTCTAACTAAGTGAGGACAGTTATTTGCTGTCAGGCTAGTAAACAAGTGTGATTTCCAGATCAGCTTTGGTCTCATGGAGATAGTGTAGATAGTTGATAGTTACCTGTGCTCAGTTAATACAGTTATCTCTAAGCCCCAAGGCCAAGGGAACATCAAAACAGTCTCCCTCCCATCCTCCATGAGGTGAAGATATTAGCTGTTTTTCTCACAGTCACATACTTATTATGTATAGTGTGAATCAGGGTCAGCAAGTTATGTTTTGCTACAGCACAAGGCAAGTCAATTGGCAAATCATCATAAGCTCTGTTATGCAAACTGCTTTTTGTTATTCCATTCATTGAAATGGCACTGGTTTGCGTTTCCTCTTTTGTAATTACATAAGTGCAATGCAAAGAGAGAGGGAGACCATAAACCCACCCCCACTTCCCCTTCTTCTTCCCCCCTGGTGACTTTCTTAGCTGTTCCCAGGTGAAGCTGTGGCCTCCCCTCAGCCTGGGAAACTCTGATGTTTATCTGTTGGTTCTGGAGGATGAGTGGTGGGGAGGAGTTGGGGTTCGCCCCCCTGCTCCCGGCGCTACCTGACCACAGCTCCTCCAGTCTGGCTTTTTCCACCGATGCTTAGAGCAATTTTTTTTGGACGAGGGAAAGCAAACACCGAGTAATAATATAGATCCGTGTTCGTTTTTGTAGCCCTTATGGATGATGGATATACTAAGTTACATTAAGGGAGGGTCTGTATTTAAATAACACTCGCAGCAGATTTATTACCCACTTGCTTTACGTGACAGTGGTTTATGATTAGAAAGTGCAAGCCATATCTTACTTTTGCACATTTTCCTTATACTTTTATTCCTCCCTGGAATATTGTCAAGACTTTACCTACAACTCAAGCTTTCTTCACTGATAACTGTAAACCGGCGAAATAGCTTTTTTCAAAATACAACAAAGAACAAAAAATAATATTATCTTAATCGCCCTGTTTTTGTTTGTATGCATATGTGTGAGAAGTATGATTTTCATGCTTATGTAAGTGAAACAAAAGAGAGTTACATCACTACATAGACAGCCAGTGAAAGTGGCTGACTCTTCATGAAACCACACAGGTATCTTGGCCAGAAACCATAAATGTTATATCAAAGAGAAATATCTCTAAAGCACAGAAGGGCCCAGGTCTGTGTGCGGGCACCGCAACATGTGGGGATTGTTAATGGGAGCTGGTTCAGGGCTGCTCTGCATCCTATGCCTTTGGCAGTTTCCTTTAGTGTAAACGCACTCTCTCTCACACACACAAACATATGGTCTCACATATTGACAAACAGACTTTGGTGGAAACACCCTCCCACTCTTGCAAACACACTGGCAGCAGAACACACAAAGTGTCGTTATGTGCTAAGAGGCACACAGTCTCCTTTGTGGTTTCCACATACGGCTCTCTCTCTATACATGCTATTGATTGTATAAACACAGGCTACAGTAATTGTTTTCCATGTTCCTCCTGCAGCTATAGCCATGTGAAGGTAATCATGGTATTTGTACACTTCATTGTTAATAAGAGACTAGTAACACATGTTAGCTCTAACAGCCTCTGCAATTTTTCCATACATTAGAGCCCTCTAACTACCCTTCAGTGTTTCCTTGATTTGACGAGTAGAGGGATGAAGGGAAGTAAAAAAATACCACTATCTCCAAACAGACAGGA
This sequence comes from Centroberyx gerrardi, assembly GCF_048128805.1. Classification (NCBI taxonomy): domain Eukaryota; kingdom Metazoa; phylum Chordata; class Actinopteri; order Beryciformes; family Berycidae; genus Centroberyx; species Centroberyx gerrardi. Next base: position 17,382,085 of record NC_136004.1, read on the forward strand.
ATGACATCTTTGCAGGTCTGTGTTTCTAATATTTACTACGGTAAACACATTTTGTTAATTTTCAGTAGGCACTGGTTCCCATCTATTCACTGAAACTCAGAAACTGCCCTCTCAAGCTAAACCTTATTGCCATGTTAGTCTGTGAGAGTTTTCTTATGGTTTCTCTGGCCTGGTTTGCCAGTGGCTTCATTCTATCAGAAGGGCCCACAATTTAGGGCAACTTTAATGAATACCATAATAAGATTCCCTACTTCAGTGAGCATTATTTTGCTTGTTAGCATTCTTCTGACCAATAATGCTGTGATTGAAACCATACCGTTGCTCCAATGCCAATCAGGATCAGATATCTCTTCCCGTTAGAAGGCTAGTGGAGCTGAGAGTTCTTGGTCGAGGATAAAACTGAGTTTAGCTCTCACTCTGCTCCACTGAATCCCTTCTCTATCTAATTTTGGTGACTTTTAGCCCAGTGGAGGCCTCGGATGCTATAACAGGAGCGTTTGACATTGCGAAAATAACTCATTGTGCTTCTAGAGGCCTAGGAAAGAACTAGGAAGTGAATATAAGGGAGCATGCTCCAATAGACCAGCTCTAACAGATCATATCCACACTATCAGATCTTCACCCCTGACCTTTACATAAGCTTTTTTTCCTGGCAGGTCAGTTCCTTCACAGCCTCCCCAGCTGTGCAAAGTGAATCCTGATAAAGTCTTGCGAAGTCTTCTCTGGGAAGGGAGTGGACTCATGACCCAGCACTAGCCCGTGTAGAAAAACTCACTCTAATCTCAGTGTGGGACCCCTTCTTCCCCCTCCATTCCCTCCTCAGTGACTCTGCCTCTTCGGAGACCCACAGAGACGAAAGCTAACGGATGTGTATTGATAGGGGAGCGACCGCAATGTAAATACAGCCTACAATGCACTCCTGCAAATCTCATGGCCGATTGAACCCATGTAAACACCATAAAGGAGTTTCAAAAGAAAAGGGTGGGGGGAGGGGAGGAAAGAATCAAAACCCCTGGGTAGAGAAAAGCGTATTGAGTGTGAGCGCATGGCTAATTTCCTTTTGTGAGTGTGCTGTAGTGTGAGTGAATGTGACTGAGGGAGAGATGGTGTGGCTCTTTTATATTCTATATGGAATGGCCTGTACCTTACTTACAGCTTAAAAATATCAACTGTTCTTCCTTGATTTAGTCACTTTTAAAATGTGATTTTCATATCAATCTCTCTCTCTCTCTCTCTCTCTCTCTCTCTCTCTCTCTCAGGAACTGGTGTCCTCATACGGTCACTAAGACGGTGACTTGCCAGGTACAGAATGGGACACTTCTGCAGCGGGTCTACCAGACATGCCGCTGGCCACAGGGATGTACAGGGGGCAGGTGAGAAGGGGGAGGGCGTAGAAGAGGCACCAATTTCTCCACCAACAGTAGCCTCAATAGACCAGAATGCAATGCAGCCACAGGACATGTTGCATTTCGAATAAGGGGTGCGACTTTTTCTCGACTGGAAAGACTCGCTCTCCTGCTGTTACTATGCTAGCGCTATTGCTCTCTCCACCTTCCACGTAAAACCCACGGATGAATGTAACAAATTCATGCCCATTCTCAGGGGGGGCTGTCAAAAGGCATTCTGGGAAATCACTAACTGAAGTAGAAGTAGACGTGGCAGGTTGAGGGAAAGTGGGCAAACCAAAAATTACAACACTTAATCACAGAATAACCTCTGTAATGATGCATGACAGTGTACAGTAAGAGTATCCCAGGGTGGAATTTTCCTTTAATTGTGCTTCAGATTCACAGATCACAGATCACATGCCACAGAGAAAAACAAATTATCACAGTCACATAATTGCACAGTATATACATAGGCAACAGTGACTTCTGCAGTGTTTACTTGTGTGTGACAGCAGTGGGTTTTGTACATGTCCCTCAGCTACAGGACGGTGGTCAGACCTTCCTATAAGCTGGTGTACCGCACTGTGACCTCTCTGGAATGGAAATGCTGTCCGGGATTCAGCGGCGCCACCTGTGAAGAAGGTAAGTCAAAACAGGAGTTAACGCAGAGGGACCAGAGGAATGAAGAAGGGTCAACGGGCGATGAGTCACAGACACATCCACACATTATTTACACAGCAGCAGATAAAAATAAAAGTTTTAGGACATGGTGTTCTGCTGAAGCAGGAGAACCTAGCAGATGATTGATAGTTTGAGCAGAGGATCCAGTAGGTTTCCTCTGTGATTGGTTCTGGGTCTGTTGGAGCCTCTGAGACGGAGCCAACATCACAGTCTAGGACAGAGAAATGGTTAAGAGGAACGGGATGCCAGGACGGCTTTGGCTCCCGTTACTTCTCTCTTCCTCTCTCCGCACTCTCACTGTCTCCCCTTTCCCTCGCTTTCCTCTCCGCTTCCTCTCTTTTCATTCTTTCTCGCTCCAAGTTCGCTCATCTCAGGTTCTTCCATCACCATTTTCTTTCCCTGTTCTGTCAACATCTGCATCCCTCTCTTTTGCGTTGCTATCCTCTAACCCGTTCCAGTAGCTTTGTGCCTTCCAATACACTTGTACGAATAATCCCTTAAGACAGGACTGATTTCTTCCCCCTTCTTCTAAATAGGGTGAAGAAAAAATAATCCGTCAGCATCTTCAGGCTGAGCCAGATACCTCGACTTTATTAATCAGTTTTTATGTTTTCATTCTAAGAGTCATTGTAGTACAGAGGGGTTGATTCTTTTGTGTGGTTTTGAATTTTATGGTCCAGCTGGAACCATGTTTTCGTCCTCTTAAAGTGGCACGCTGGCGCTGCTGTTTTCATTTTCGACTACAGTAGCTACCCACCACACACTCACGTACACACAGACACACACATACACACAGAGGCAGACACACACACACTCCCGCTCAGTGCGTAATGACTTCCCCTGGCACTGGCCCCCGTGTCTCGGCAGTCTGGGGAAAAGGGTGGAGCGTCTGTTTATGCCGGGACCCAGGACTTGGCTGGGCGTAACCATAAATCTTTGGGCTTTGTGACACCAAAGAACAATAAATGTTTACTGTGGTTAAAGCGGTCACTTTTTTGTGGTGTTGAAAAGAGAGGCTGTTTTTCTCTTTCGTGCGCCCACTCCCAGGTGAGCTAACAGCCACTCTCAGGCCTCCCCGGTGGCCTGCAGTCTGCTTTAATGTGGCTTCGACGGCAGAAATGACTCCGCTTTTCCCACTCGCATCACACATGCCTGGACACACAAGGTAAATATGTGTACTGTGTGAATATTATGCTCTACACCCTCTAGACCTCCCCCACTCTCAAAAACACTGAACAGTCAGACAGCCCAGACTTTACTCACAAAAGCAGAGGAACACACAGTCAAACGGGGAAGAATTATCCAATTAAGTTGTTGCTGGAGGAGATTCCCCTCTGGTTGTCATGGCAGTAGGGGGCTGTCGAGCCAACGGGGATGCTGGGATTAGCCACTTATCTGAGCGCCGTTCCGGGTGGCTCAGATCACAGGCGGTGCTGAGTGGAAGTGACAGGTCCCATTCACGCGGCCTTACTCTCCCGCACCATGGACGGCATCCAGGGCCACCGGCGCTTTGTTCTGCTCCTGCCGCGTGAGCAGAACCCCTTGCCAGCGCAGAACCTGATACCGCCTCATTCCCCGCTTTAAGGAGAAATAAAACCTTGCCACGCGGGCGAAGCTGGAGACTTGATTGTACTTAAGTCTGTTGCCATAGTGTTGCCAAGCAAAGTTAAAGCTGCCCTCATAGCTCAATGGGTGCAAGTTTCAAATCCAAGCTCCGATATCTCTGTTTGGCTCCATCGGCACCTGTATGACATTGAGTTATGTGGTCATAACTTACAACTGAACTTACAACTTTTGAAATTTTAGGCAATGTAATATCTCTAAAATGTTATCATGAATTAAGAAGGAAAATTAAGCTTCTCTGTAAAAAAAACAAAAAAAACGTGTCAGACACCAAAAACATATTGCTTGAATCTCATAAACCTCTCTCCCATAAGAAAATAGCTAATTGCGGACGCGCAACTTAAATAATGCATCTTCAAAGCCCCCTCTCATAGTTCTAATGTTGGGTATATACCTTCACTCCCATCACCCCCTTTCCTCTGCTTGTCTGCTTTTCACAGACTGTGGAAAATGTGCATGATCCACTCATTTACTCCCTCCCCTGCCTCTGCCTCCACAGTTCTCCCACCAGCCCCTAAAACCCCCTGGCCATGTCTGACTCCCAAGGCTGGTCTGCATTACAGCAGCCCTTCCCTCAACAATGCCCAGACCAGCAGGACTCTGGGGCTCGGACTCCGGCTGGAGGTGTAGGATCACGAGGAAATACAGTACATGCTGGGAACACGGTTACTGATACGGCTACATTTTGTCATCGACTCGCTTTCCACTTGAAACCCTCTCAGCTATCAATCAGTTTCTTAGTCTTTTCTCGCTTGTCTGTGTTTCTTCGTCTGTGCTTCATTCTAACCCTTGGCCTGCCAGCAGACTAGTCGACACAAATCAACAAGTCCTGTCTGGAGTGGAGATAACGTGTCTCTGTTTTAGTTTTGGGACTGTGTGTTTTCAAAACCTCTCAACCAAGGCAGTAGTGCAGAGTGCAGGCATGAATGAGCGAGGATTATGCCGTCTTCCAATCACATATAAAGGCCTGCGGGATCTTTGGCCTTTTGGCCCTATCATATTCAAGCCAAGGGCTCCAAAAGCAAAACATTACATCACACCCAGGCTGATAACAGGCAAACCTACTCTGTCAGAGTCAAAGTGGAGTAAGATAACACTCCATCAGACAGGCACCCTTCATATTTGCTCTCTTTTTTTTAGTGTCCCACCCCAACCTCAGGACTTGGCTGGAATTCCAGACCAATGGTGTAATTACAGGGTCCTAATTGTTTTCTATGAGGTTTGGGAGATATTGTCTTACTTCTGGACCTGGAACACAATGGCCTTTATCTCTGATTGAGCCTGAGAAAAAAAGAAGTCTAAGTATTTGCAGATGGAGGCACTTTCAAAGCCTGCCAGAAACAGGGATTTAATGTATGCCTGGTTGGCTTTGGCATTCCACGGAACTAAACTCTTGTTTTCAGAGGGGATATCCCAACTTACAGTACATCAAACAGAAATATCAAAATTATACCTCATTTAAAGGCAATTTTGGTATACAAGAATATCAAATGTATCCCACGAAGGCAACATTATTATATTAGAACTAGCTGTCAAATACTGTATCCCATACAGGTTGCATGAGCGTCAACTTATAGTAGTGAGGGGAGATTGCAAACTCAGCAGTCATAGAAATCTGTGATATTCATAGATATTTCCCTCAGGTGTATTTTGGACTATTGCCCTCTCCCTCCTGCCTTTCCCGATTTTGATGAAGTCTTAAAAGTGTGAGGAAGACACTAAGAGACAGCCGTTGATATCACGGTCCCGACTTGATTTATCGAGGAAAGCACTTAAAAGAAATATGGCTGCAGCTTATCGCAGGAGGGGGGCCGCGCTGCAGCGAAACATATGGGGGGACGTAGACTTGAATTAGCACGGCTGTCAGAGAGCTGCCGCGGGGGTCCCCATCAACCCGTATCTCGCAGCCAAGCGGAGGCTGCGGTTTCTGGGTTGCAATTACGGTATGGCTGCGAGGAGGAGGCGCGGTGTCTGTAATAAGCCGCAGAAATGTAATCTGTGTTTTCACAGCTCAGCGCGGCTTATCAGAGGCCTACACACTAAACCCCTTTGCTTTAAACATCAGTAGGCCGCGGCTTGCCATTAGCAAAGCAAGAGTGGGAGTGCGTGGATGCCGGTGTATGTGTCTGTCTGTCTGCCAGAGTATATGTGTGGGTGGGAGAGCAAGGTGTTGAGGATTTGTACAGTGAGGGATGCAGCTGTTCAGTGTGATTAGCTGCTTTAATGGCAGCAGGTTTTAGTGGCTGTAAGTGGAGGGACCCCAGCGCAAGGTCACAGGGTGGGTGGGGGGCTGAACAAGACCAGGTGACCCACACTCCCACTCCTCTTGGACCACACAGAGGAGCGCTATCAAAATCATTATGCTGACCCAACATAGAGCCACCTTTCATACAGCTGTCACTGAAGTGGCCCTGCTCTTTTCTCTGAATCACATGCCTGGATTCCCCCGTGTCCGCATTAGCGGGTTGTAAATATCTCTCTCTTTCTCTCTCTCTCCCTCCCTCCCTCTCTCTCTCTCTCTCTCTCTCAGACACACACACACATTCATGCACACAAATAGATCTGATGTCAAATTTAGCTGTATTCATTGTTATTCACATCCACATGCAGTTTGTACATGTTGTCATATAGTGACACATCATATAATGTATGTACTGTATGTATTCATGATTCATGCATTCATAATGATAAATCTACACAGACATACAAATCCTGTGCAGGGACACAGGCACATCCTCAGCGCTGCAACTTGCAGAAAGGCCCGAGCAGCTGAGATTCATGGTTATGTAAATGGCCAGCGCAGCACAAGTGCTGAGCCCAAATTGGAAGCAGCTGAAGTTAAGGCGAAATGAGACCAGGGCCCCAGATGAGATTAGACATGGGAGCGTCCAGCCCTTTCAGCCCATGCTGCTCCACTCAGGGGAATTGTCAGAACGGCCATTAATTAAAATACAACACCATTCAAATTGCCTACCTAATTACTCAAAATTAACTTAACCAAACAGTGGAAGTAAGTTTTTTCTCTCTTCCTGTCTGCCTTTTTCTCATACTAAACTCTTGGTCTGTGAGTGTGTACTAGTTTCTGCACTGGAGTTGTTTTTAATTTATGAAGAAGCCCCTAAAATCATATGTCATATCAGGGTCCAGGTATTAAAAAGGTAGATACGAACAAATGTTATTCATGCACCACTTGCCCAACAAAATTCTCCATGCAAACTATACACAATACGTATGCAAATTTTGAAGTAAATGATGTGTGGGTCATGGAATAATAATGACAGAATCATAAGGATTACGATTATATATCGCTATGCCTTTATGTTTTATGTCTACCTTTATGAAACGGCCAAAGGAAAAGGAGAGGCATGATGACAGAATAACGTTTTCTATTGCAGCCAGGCTTATCTAGACAAGACAAAGCAGATGTATGACAATAAATTTTATTTGTTGTCATATCTTGCATATGTATCAAATGCTTGACTCAATCTAGGCAAAACATTATTTGTTATATATTTGGTTTTGTCCATACAGTAAGAACCATTGGGCATAATTGTTGCGTGCTGCTTTATGCTCCATTAGTTGACCTACATCTTATGATGTTATGTCTGTTTTTACATCTAAAATAAATGGCAGTGAACTTTAAGGAACACAGATGCGCGATGCTTCAGCTGAATCTTTTTGAAAGTTTTATACATCCTTAGCCTTGAAACCGCGTTAAGTTTTATGCATCTGGCCCCTGGGCTGGAAAAGCCTCTTCTGCTCACTGATTTATTTATTATTTCCCTACACTTCCCAGGGGAGTGCATTCAAAACTCTGTTTTTCCTGCAGTCAAGAAGAAAGAAAGTGGGCCTAGCCAGCACTGCAAAAAACTTTTAGGGATGAAAATAGGCACACACCCCCACAAATACACACGCACACACACACACATACACTCACCATGGCAGCCGCAGTGCTCTTCTGTCCCCACTAAAGCAGAGGCATTTCCCTTCACCCAGTAGTTGAAGTGGATTGGTGTGTTGACTGAGTGACTCACAAACCTACAGGCTTTCTCCATACCTGATCCTCGCTGAGCACGCGAACAGGGGGCAAAGAGAAAGGGGGTAGGAAGAGAGAGTGTGTCAGACGAAAATATAGTGAAGTGAAAGGGTAACTGGGCTCCATCATGTGGCGTGATAAAAAAGAGAAAAACTTTCAAAATCCTACCCTTTTTTTTTAAATCTCCATCACCAGTGGAGGTGTGTGATCTGCCTCCTCCCTCTCACTGGTCTCTGATCCGCTCGGTGACTGATGTCATTAAAGCTGCATTAACCCTGTCTGCTCCCTGCCCTTCAACATATTACCATCTCTCAACCCGGAGGTACAGAGCGGCCTGCTGTCGTTACTGTACAACACAGCGCTTCTGTCCTTAGGTAGGCGCGGAGAAGGTAATGAAGCATATTCTCTGCGTTTTGACGTCAGCGCCGAGACAATGGCAGCATTGACGGAGCGGGTACGCTGTTGCTTCCATACAGCTGTGATGAGTTCAGCTGGCCCATCGCTGCCTGCATCCCACTGGGTCTCTTTCACAACCATGGGCTTATAGCAAATCACCTATTTTCTCTCATTCCATTCGCCTGTCCTCCCTTATTCCACTTTTTTTTTGCTGTCAGTCAATCTTTCTCCTTCTCCTCTAATTAGTTCTTTACAGCTGTGCAGTGCATTTGTCTTGTCCGCCTTTTGCTTTGTCTTCATCACTCACACACGCTCGCTCTCTCTCTCTCCCCTTTATTTTTCTATTAGCCCTAGGCAGCTGCAGATATTAATCCCTATGAAATCCAGTTGTGTCCCCTTCTTAACATCTTCTCATTTTGCACACTCGCCCCAGTTGTGTCCACATGCACACACCGCAAAAACATAAAAGCAGAATGGAAACCATTGCTATTAGATTGGGTTAGTATGTATTTTATACTATGCATGCATACTATGTTTACTACACAGTATCTGTCTGCGGTTGCTGTACACTCCCAGAAGCCTTGATTGTCCAGCTGCTCATTTGTCACTGTTATGAGTTCATAAACATATACAACACCACATAAGAGAGGCTCGAGTGTTTTGGCTCAGTGGGTGGGGATTTTATGAAACCAACTTCCAAACCTCCTCCACTCCCCTGTCTACCAAACCACAAACAGACCACCACATCACAGAGATCTCGCTGTGGTGTGTTGTGGTGACATCATTTATGGCTCCTCGTATCACAGACCTCCCAAATTCCCCCCCCCCCCCCCCCCCCCCCCCCCCTCTGGTTCGGCCTCTGCTTCCCAGCCTTTAAAAGCTGCACCTTAGGATACGGCTCTTCATCGTATAGAAGTTTCATTTCGTTGCCCCTATCTGGGATTTCCTGGTAAAATAAAGGTTAAGTAAAAAATAAAAAAAATCTGACTTTTGAGCTCTACTTTGTGCAAGACTTTGCATATATTTCCATTTGCTCATGTGGTTGACATGGTGCTCAGCAGGGATGAGGGGAGGGGTGCTGATGGTTGTGATTAGTTCTGGATTGAAGACTAGAGTGGAGAGGAGGTTTGGATGAACTGCACCAGCAGACAGTCTAATTAGAGACATGCCTGGTCGGCTCTCAGAGCACAAGGCTGACAGAGGAGCAGGCTTTCCCCTCGAGGAACCAATCGCCTTGACCAAAGAGAAATTACCTCACTTGATTGGCTAGAAGAGGGAACCATGGAGGATAGAAGAGTGTACCTCAAGTTCAGATGTCTGATATATGAAGCTGAAGCTAAGTGCGGCTGGTAGAGGGGGACTGTATACTGTAGGCTGTATTATTAGTAGTATTATAGGTAGAGATAAGACTTTCACAACTCATAAGAAATACATTACTTTAGACGTGTGTGTTCATATCACTGTTGTCATGCGAAAAAACTCCAATTTTGTTTTAACTTCAGTCAAAGTTTTCAATGCTCCTCTATGGGTTGAGGTAGTTCTGCCACCCTCGCTCTTATGAAACCCTTTCAAAGCCCATTGGATAAACTCAAAAAATGAATGGGGGTCAATCTCAAAAAGTTAGTTCCTGAAAGGTTGACATTTTGGAGATACGAGAGCGATTTGTTAGACTTAGAGTGTTCTTCAGTGCAGCAGTATTTCACAGATAGAAAGTCAGAAAATCAGACAGACAAGGAGTGTTCCCAGCATGCACCATGCTGTTTACCCTGCACTAATAGAGCATGTAAGACATGCATCATTTAGGAAAGAGCTCGTATCTCCTCCTCTGTCCTGCCTCCTCCTCACGCCTCAGGGACTCCTCTTGACTCCATTAGACATCAACACCCATGTGGGCCTGCAGACACACACACACACACACACACACACACACACACACATGCCCACACACACACACTCCTGTCTGCTTTACAGACTGGTTTGGGCCTGATCAAACATGGCACTTTTCTTTTAGCCTCTTCTTGTTCAGAGGGATGCATGTTTTGGTCAGATCATCTCAGGGGGACGGAGCCTTCCGAGTGATGGGTACGTTGCTCAGGAAGTGTGGTGCGCTCCAGTGGTCCAGGATTCAGGTCAGGACGATGTGGTAGTGATAGTGGTAGTGGTAGTGCGGCTGGTGAGGCAGTGTCAGGGCCCGGAGCCAGAGAGGCCCAGCAGGGTGAACTCATTAACAACAGGACGTACCCCTGAACCTCTAAACCCAGGCCTGCATTCCGCCCGCTCCACTGCCCCCTGGGACTCATCCAGGGGGGCTTTAACAACCCCGGTGTTTTGGTTGGACCCTCGCCACGGCCAGAACGCAGAGCCGAGCTGTGTGTGTGTCAACCCCCCCCCCCCCCCAACCCCCTCCACCCAGCCTCCCCTCCCCTGTTTCCCATCAGAACCATAAATACAGACCAGAGAGGGTGCTTGTGTGTTCCTGCTTCCTCAGGTGTTTATGGCTCTCTCACTCCTTCATGCTGAGCTCACAGCCAGGTCCTGGCAGCAAACACACGCTCACACACATACAATCATTACTGCACACATTCTCAATAGCAAACACCTGCTCTCATATGCATAGGCACAAATAACAAGTTCACATGTACAGACAGACATAAAATAAAACCTGCACTTGTACACCAAACGATGACTCGGGTAACACTAACACAAGAAATGTATTTGCACCTCGATGAGCTGTACTTGCTGAAAGTAAGGAAGCGCACGCACAGCCACTCTCTCTCTCTCTCTCTCTCTCTCTCTCTCTCTCTCTCTCTCTCTTCCACTTCCACTATACATAGATCAGCTGCCCGTGTGCCCCATGACAGGCAAGCTGACAGGGCAGTAAATCATTCTGTTATAGGACCTCACTGCTACTGTGCCCCAGAGTGAGAGCCCTATCTGCTCTGTCTGCTGCTGTCATTGGCGTGAGGGGAGAGGGGATGAGGGGGAGAGACAGAGGGTGATGTCATGGCCATATTATTTCTGTTGGCTGTCCTCCATGTTGTCTGCCTAAAGGGCTTCATCTCACCTGATGGGGACTGCAGCCCCATGAGACCATGTCTGGCCAACTCTGTGGAGACACTGGGCCTGTCAGCCAGATAGCACTCATTTAAAAAGTCCCTCAAAATAACCCAATATACAGTTATTTGATGCTCTGGTGCTGCAGTTCAATGGGTAGAACGTGGCACTAACACTGCCAAGGTTAGGTGTTCAATCCCCACTGGGGCAGGCCCTGCTAAAAATGAATGCACCCCTGATACTGTAAGCTACTTTGGAGAAAAGCATCCGCCAAGTGGCATATGCTTCTCATTTTATAGAGCATATAACTAAAGTAGGTGAGGGAGTAAAGTATAGGGTTAGTTCCAGTATGTGTACATACTGTGGTCTAAAGTATGTTCACAGTGGTTACACATTTGCAGTTTTTCTCATTTGTGTACATGGTCTGAATACTTAAATCCCAGCCTCACTATAACCAATATCACCATAACAGTATCTATCTGAGATGAGGTAAATGCTGATATTGATATCTCAGAGACCACAGTTGTGCAGCTCGTAGGATCTGGTGTGGAACCGCAGACTGCACGCAAATTGGCCTCTCTGAGTCTTTTCAAATTGGTTACCCTCTTTGGACATCCCCCATCATTACATCCTATTTACAAAAGACCCAAAGGATTATTCTCGGTTAATGCGTTTTATATGAACCCTCCACTTTGCCTGTGTAAACCTAGCCACTCGAGTAAACAGAGACCCATTGAGGCTGAGTTACTGAATCTGCGGCCAGATGGGTCCTCGACCTGAGACAAAGCGGCGAATTAAGTTCCGAAAGTCCGAGCTCAGTTCTAGCTCTCCCTCGCCCCTCCCTCTGGCCTTGCTCAGGCGGGTAATAATCTGCTCACTCTCTCCTAGATGGCGAGAGAGATGGCTGTGTAAAATGAGAACGCCTGTACCAGTGAAAGGGTGGCGCAGCTCCAAAGGGACACGTTTCCCGCAGGGCTGCCAGGTAGAGAGCGCAGAGAGAGAGGAGAGGAGGTTGTGCTTTTCTTCCTCCCTTATTGTCAGAGCTGACACTTGGCAGAGGATTGGATGGCATTGTCATTTTAGCCAGCAGAAGGGAAAATAAGCTCATTGTAAGGGTCATGGAGAGAAGGGAAAAGGGAGGGTTCTTCTCAGCTGGAAAGGCATGTTCATGTTACTGTAAAAAGGACAAAGAACAGACTGAAGCAATAATCGTGATGAGCATCATTCATACATTTTCTTCAACCCGTGACCACAAAGCCCCGCTGAGATGCAGTGTAATTTTTCACAATGTTACTGAAGTTTATGTATTAAATTAGATTTGAGGCCCCCTTGCCTTTGTATGCAGACAACCCAAGCTCAGCGAATGGGTGACCCTGTTATAGCCACGCACCGCTTCCCCCTGGGTGTGGGTGGGTAGCGGGGGTGGGGGTGGGGTGGGGGGGGGGGGTGGGAGGGGGGGGAGCCATGGGGACGCCAAAAGGGTGAAAGGGCAGAGAATTGAGGGGTCCAGGGTTTGTGCTTTGCTGCAGAATAATGGCGAGCATTGTTCCTTAAGCGGCAGCCGTGTATCTACACTATCATAGGGAATTTCTTGACATACTCATTTGGTGTCAGTCTTAGATTTCGGAAACCCTTCATGGCCGTATGTTGTAAGCTTGAGTCATACTAATGGAGTACAATGTCTCCCTTTTAGCGCTCAGGTATCAGTAAATCAGAAAGATGATTAAAGCCAAAGAGAGGCATATACATGACTGTCTCAACATTTAGGAAGTGAAGAGGAAGATGAATGCCTGAGATAGCCAGAGAGAATTGAATCCACTTTGTATTACATTCATTTTTCTTTATAGCTGCGGTTTCCCTCTCCTTTTTTCTCCCGTTTTCCCTCCACTCTCCCATATTCACTGGAATGCTGTGGCCACTGTGGACACCTGCCAGAGGTGCAGAGATTCCTGAGGTCTTTATGAGTGACAGTTGAGTCAGGGCCTGTAGGACTAACACTCTCACCCTATCTTTCTGGGTGTGTTTGTATAACCGTGATGGAGGCCTCACACACTCTCTGATCCACATAGGGGAGGGAGAGGACACGCTGGGAGATGAATTACAAACACTGCTCAGGATCACTCATCCATCTGAGCAGCTCTTTTTGCGAAGCTGGAATTCCTTTCTCCTGGCTGCACCTGACAGTGCAGAAACCTTAGCCCGAGCTACCGCCGCTTCGCTCTGCGCTTTCCAAAAGTGCAGCTGAGTGTGCCGCAGCAGTCAGGCTGAGACGGCCTCTGTCAGCAGCGAGCAGCCGCCCTGCTCTCTGGGTTTGTCTGAAGGATCTACCTGTGGGACGGCGGGACAGACGGGCGGAGGGCGGACGGTCGTCATCAGCCGTTTGCCTCCGCTCTCTCCTGCTTTTGTGTTGAATGAAATTTGAGGTAAAATTGCTGATGACAGCTGGAGATGTTGAAAGGGAATGGCAGAACATGGTACAGTCGGCTGAGAAGACTGTATGGAAAGAAGGACGACTCAGACAGACCAATTAGGCACAGACAGCGAAATGGTGCATGGTCGTATAATGGCCGAGGAATGTGCGGCCATTTTAGAGGACCAGGTGCACCCTATGGTGCAAACACTGCTCCCTCATGATGTTCCCACACTCCAAGTTGATTATTCCCCCATAAACACTGCTAAACAAATTCAAGAGTGGTTTCATGAACGGCAGGGCGAAGTCAAACATCTCCCATACATGCCCAATCACCAAATCAAAACAATCAAACCTTTATGGGAAGTTCTGGAGCCCAGATTGCGAAGTAGATTTTTACCGCCTTCATCCCTCAGAGAACTTTCCTTCTTGGAGAACGGTCCGATATCCCACTAGACACAGTTCAGGACTTGTATGACAGCACTGAAAGGAGGATTGAAGTTGCCCTGAAGGCAAAGGGCGACCCTACTTCTTATCATTATATTGCACGTAGTCCACCGCTTCAGTAATGTGGCTATTGTGAGTTTTAGTGAGTCAGCCATGGCACAGATAGAAGGATTATCATTGAACTCTGTCACTATGTAACCAGCCCAGTCTCTCAAGTCTCAATTATGATAACGCTCCACACTCCCTGATTTCACCCTCATACCCACATAGAAATAGGGAGAGCGACTTAAGTGCTAAAACTGTACAAAATTACTTTCATTTTCCACTCGCCTCGCGGACTTATCATCTCACCACCAAGTGATGTCATCTGTAATTCTTAAGCTTTCATAAAGCTTTAAAATGAAATACTTTTTATAGTGGTCTGGTACAAAGACAGTTTTATGTAGATGGGTGTATAATGAGTTTTGAAGGCTGATTTGCCCTAAATTGTCGCTTGTGATTTTAACAGCTTTCATAAGTAGTTTAACAGTCTGCAGATAAAACAGAAACGGCCCGCTAAGTCAGCGACCTTGTCAGCATAACACCCCTTCATGTTTTCTTGTGTAGCGAGGAGGGACGGCTTGGAGACTTGAGCTCACAATCACATTTATGAATCAATTAAAACTTCATAAATAGCTGAGAATAGAGGGTGAGTAAAAGGATTAAGAGTTCATAAGAGGTGCCACTGATGGTTTTGGTTGACAGCTGGATCTTGAAGTCCTTAATCAGTTAAAGTCTGCGTCAAACCAGTCTCACTCTGCACTCTCTACTTTAAGGCTCGCTGCCTCGCTCACAGCCACACACCTTGTTCTGTTTGAACTTTCACACATAGGATTCTATTGTATTGTATTACTTTGAGGGAAAGAAATAGAGAAAAAAAAACAACACTTGTTTCCTCACACACTCTCTCCATATCTCTTAGCGCTACAGTTTGATATATTTCAGACAGTTTTGGGCCTGAAGTCAGACCGGGGGACACGTCCATCCATTTTTACTACTCTATCCAACGCCTGGGGAGATCAGGTCCCTCCTAGCCAAGACCTCCAGGCCTCCTCCAGAGCCCCGCTCACACTGCCAGATATCACGGATGAAGGAGAGGATAGATAGAAAACACACATATGCACTACATGCAGTGTATTCACACACAAACACACGCACCATAGACAGACAGACACCGCCTAACACACACAAACAGAGGTTCTATACACATGGGACAGATAGTGAGTGGAGACAGGCCGGCTGTTTTATAATATCTCTGTCTGTATGTGTCAGGTCGCTCCGCTCCATCTGACCGAGGAGTGTTAATCTCTGGAGCTGGGAGTTCGGCAGGTTTCCATTGGCGGCCGTGACTGGGACCGCTCTGATGAATTACTCCACAGTGACCATGGGGGGTCTCGCCTGCACATGATTTAGAGCCTGCGCACGTTTAGAAGCCAGGAAAGACCTCTTACACCATAAGTCTCTGACACATCATTACCTAGTGTGACTTTTCCCTCGTGACCGTCTTTATGTTTTATGAAACTCGGTAATGAAACTTTATCCTCACCTCATTGACCGTCTAAATATGAACCGGTCACCCGCTAAATGACTTTCACGCTGGTGTAATAATGACATAATTACTGAAATAACAACATTGAATTCACAGAATGATTAATAATGTGCTGATTATTGTTTGAGAATTAAAACACCAAATAATATAATCGCAAATTAATCATTTTATTCAGTCTAGTTCAGTGATGGGCAACTGGCATGACTTTTTACACTTGACCCAAGACCCTATTTTTCTATTCAATACTGCCTTATTATAGCATATATGAATTGGGAAATGATATTTATTATAAATATGAGTATATGCAGCATACTAGCATACACTTCCCAAAATCCCTACCCACCTCCCAGCCCCATTGTAAACACTGCATATCTTTTTGGCCCCCAACAAAGTTGCCCATCCCTGATCTACACCTACTACCACTTGTATCCCACACTTGAATTTTCTTTTTTTTATGCAAGAAAATAGACTTCCTACTCTAAATGATGCAATATGGGTCATTTTGGCATATGTGTGCATGCATGTTTCATGATTTGAATAAGGTAGGCGCTTGGTAGCTGCTTATGCCCAAAGGGTTAATTTTAGGGAGGTACTAGTGATGTTATTAAAGCGGCTAGCATGGAGTATTACTTGATGTTTGTACTTTTCCTAGATCAGCAGTTTCTCACAGTGTGGGTGTGAAGGAGTGGAGGGAAGGGTGTTGTTGAAAAACGTTGTGAATGCCGGTAGGGAGCAGCATGAGGGGGGTGCTTGTGTTTCTTTGTAATGCGGTGCTGAGATAAGGGTCCCGTCCAACACGTCAGCCCCTGCTGGAGTCCCGCAGGGTCCGCCGACCCCTGTTGACCTGGAACTGTGATCACACAGTCTGTTTTATTAGCTGACGGGGGAACATGATTGATGGCTCTGTATTATTCTGTTCTCCTTTGGCCTGTTGTTTCTCTCTGCTGTAAAGGCAGTGATGGTTCTCCTTGCATGTTTTGATCTCCTTTCCCCCTTTCCTCTGATCCTATAATCTGCTTCCACTCCCCTCCATGGGAGCCTCTCCTATGTGTGTGTGTGTGTGTGTGTGTGTGTGTGTGTGTGTGTGTTCTTTCATCCTTGTGTGCATGTCTTCACACAGTCAGCTCTGTCTGTGGGCATGTTGTGTTGAAGTGCCTTTCAGAGATAAGACCCTCATTCTGGTGCGATGGCAGAAGGGAAAAGGATGAAGGGAGCGAAGACACCATGAATAGAAGCATCTCTTTACCTTATCGCCCTTTTTCTCGTCTCTTTCTCACTCTTATCTTCACTCGTTTCTCTCCAACATATTTCTGGTTGCTCTCTTGAGTGATTTGCAGCAGAGGCGGTGAATTGCGGTGCACTTGCAGAGTGTGAGAGAGTTTTTGTGTCCCCATTATGGAGTACCAGTCACAGCCTTTAGCCTGACTGGGACTGAGAATGGATGTCACATTGAGGCTGGAACACTTCATCACCTAGCAGCATCAGTCTTGGCTAGGAGAGAGAGAGAGAGAGAGACAGCAGAGAGAGAGAGAGAGAGAGAGAGAGAGAGAGAGAGAGAGAGAGAGAGAGAGAGAGAGAGAGAGAGAGAGAGAGTTGGACAGAAAATGACAGAGAGGGAGAAATAGTCTGTCTCCAAGGAGTTTCCTAGACTGAATCATCCAGCGGCCCCCACTGGTGTATCTTAGCCAAAAACAGAGCAAAAGCCCAAATCCCTGCGTCTGCTCTGCAACTCTGAGAGCGCTCACCACACAGTTAATAAATCCGTCTTTGAAATATAAACTACCCTGAAGTAAAACCCTGTTGATTTTCATTTTTGGGCTCATTTCTTTCCTCAAAACTCTATTTTACATCATCCGTAGGCTTTCATGTTATAATTTGGGGCAAGATCCCTTTTATATGCGTAGTTTGAAAGGTCATTTGATGGCTGGTCATGAGTTTGTAAAAACTCAGTAAACACAGACTATATAAGCAGTTTTCATTTGTTACACAATGTGTGCCAATTCAAACTAGATTGTTTCTGTTGAGTGTATTTATTCAAATGCCATTTTTTTGGTAATTCTCTGCCAATTATCAAAGTTATTTTGTCAAAAGAAAAGAATAATTGAACCCTCCACAGGGTTCACATCACAGTGATGGATTGGACCTTTAGGTTGATGAGGATATCCAGGCAAACGTTTGGATAGTGGGCATCTCATGAGGAATGAAAAGTAATGGGACTATTAAATTACGTACCTCATGACATGCTGTATGCTTTTAACGACTTTGTAGGTGGAACGAAATAGCACCAGTACTTCTCTGTGTGAAAAGATCTGAAAACAATAACAATGAGAAGAGATGCATTTCATAAAGACATGGGTGTGTGAGAGACAGTGTATTTTTAGGTTCGATCTATGTCTGGACCTTGTTTTATTTGCCTTTATATAGGATGCTTAGCAATATAGTTCTGAATTTTCATTGAACTCTTACTCTTACTCCGCCTACTACTTACTACTCTCTTTTTTTTTTTTTAGCCACTTAAGTGTCCACATTGTAGTCTGTGACTGAGCAAACACTACATGACCCAGATCTGGAGAAGGGCTGTGAGAAGGACCCACTAACCCCCCCTGTGTCTGGATTCAGCCCTCTGGATACCTGTCTTTAGCTTATCATCCCTTTGTAGAACGAACACAGCATGCATACTTATCTCCAATGGTGCAAAACACAAACAAACCGTCAACCGTGGGCCCCCGCGTGCGAGAGAGCCCACTTCATTTCCATCTGCCAGAAGAAGCAGACGAGAGACAGAGCCGCATGTTTGGGTGATGTTGCCCAGACCTGAGTCGTCGTTGCGGGGTGCAGAAGAAGAGCGGGGGGTGGGAGGTGGGGGTGGGGGTGGGGGGTCGCTGTTCGTCCAGACAGAGCAGAGATAGAACAAGTAGATGCAAGATGACACCTGTGTAGAGATCAGATAAGAACAATCATGGATACTCTTCCATCTGGGCTGATAGCAGAAAGAGCAGGCATACAACATCAAGATAACTCACTGCAGCTTAAATGTCACACATACACACACACAATCAGTGTTTTTTTTTACTTTCCTTATTTATTTGATGCCAGCTTTGCCAGACCAGACTTGTCCGGTCTTGAATCTCTGCAGGGTGCTGAAAGACTGGGTCCTCCAAAGGTCATTTTGTCTATTATTTCCTCCAGTATGCACATGTTGTTGTTGTGCAACTTTGTGTGTGTTTGTGGTTTGTGTGTGTGTGTGTGTGCATGTGTCTATATATGTAAGTGTTTGTCACGTTACATTTTAGGCTAGGAAGAGATTGAGATGCTGCAGATACCCCCTGGCTATACATGGATTAGCCTTTGAAATTCCTGCACGCAATGATGATAGTGTCATGCACTGTCATGTGTACTGTATGTGTGCTCCTGGTGTGGGTGTTTTCCCCCTGAATACTGCATATGCTCACACGCTAATTTCCCATTATTATTTGTGAAAAGGGGGGATGTGAGGGTAAACTCAGTGTATTTTCAGAGTGTGCCTACGGGACTTTAGAAAGCCTTGTTAATCCTGCTGTTGTGTTTCTGCCGGAAGACCAAAGCGCTGCAATCTTTGCCATCTCTGTCTATTTGACTTGCTGAGGGCTATTTAGTAATTCATATTGTATGTCTAGCACTTTGTGGTGCCATGATAAAGACTTCCACCACATCCTCTGTGTTGTCTTAAGTGGATTAAGAAAAACCTCAAGTTTTTCTACCAGGGTAAAGGTCAAAAGCTATAAGGATCTGTTACATTGTTTTGGGGTCACTATGGACGTTCTTTCCTGCTGTGCAATAATGTCAGGGATCAATCCCCATGTTTGTTTTGTGTGCCTTCTGTTCAGCCAGTGCAAAGACAGCAGCGCAGTGCTACTGGTCAGAAGAATCAGAGATTGCTACGCAGTCTGGTGTGGACATTTTCCACATACATGTTTCATTTATATGTCTTCCTCATGAAAGGCGCTCCTTATTCTGTGTAAAGTGGATGCATGACAGAGGAAAGCCCTGATTTAAATCTCCATCGTTTGCGATTCCTGTTCTGTGTTTGTGTAACCTCCAGGAGCTGAGGTCCGGCATACCTCCATTATTGCCGGAGTTTAAGCCCAGATCCATGCCTTACCTCCCGTGGGCCGGCCATCAATCAGCGCAGTGTGGGTTTAGCGCTGTGCTGGATTAGTGCAGGTTTGACCCCCACCAGGTGTGTGCGACCTGTGTCACCGTCTCACGTCTCGGCCGCGGTGTCGTGTTCCCCGGTGCCTCCCTGTGAGTCTACCTGAGCATGGGCTCAGTGTTCCACACGCTATCACCCTGAACCCAGAAAGCCCAATCAGCTTTGATCCCGCCCTGCGGCCCCTGGAAGTAAGTGGGGTCTAATCCCCAGAAAGCCCTGGAAAGACACAGAGGAATGCCTGGCACACAGCACACCATTCACCCAAGGATTAGACTGAAAGCAGCTCAGCTTCACACAGCCATTTACTCCACTCAGTGTGTGTGTATATGTGTGTGGGTGTGCATGTGTGCGCAGGAGCATGTGTGTGTATTTCCTTGTGTGTTTCTGTACGCACTTGTGTGTAGAACATGTGTGCTTGCCTGCGTGCATACATCTGTTTATACAGTATTTACATCAAGAACATATTATAGATGTAAACACAAACATACAATACTTGCACATGTTTTTCTGCACATGTAGCTGGACCGTGTGTCTGAAATGAACCTCTATTGCCACAGTAATGAAATAACTGTCCTGCCATCCCTGTTAAAGTGTTGATCTGGAGTCTGAAGTGGTTTCATAGACATCTGATCCCATTTGATCACAACACTGGTCTAACTCTCAGCCACATCCCTTCAAAATCCAGACACTTCAGTATGCAGTAAACAGAGTTGTTTGATACTGTATTGATCCCCGATGGAGACACTCTAATTCCCTCTTAATGGTGCTGTTTTTTACTGTGATATGATGTGACTGGATGGGAGAAACTGAGATCTGGTTGATGAGGGTGTTATTCAAACTCATGTCACAGATGCAGAAAAGTGTCCTGGTCACTTTCTAGGCAATGCAGCCTCAAGAGCCCGGCAAACCAGATCCACTATACTGCCCTCTAGCTACCGAGAGCTCTCCTCTGACTCCAGTATTATCACAGCTAGGAAACAAGACCTGTGTGTGTGTGTGTGTGTGTGTGTGTCTGTGAGTCTGAGTGTATGCACTGGTGTGTTTCAACAGGTGCACAGTTGCACACGAATCTATAATGATGTGAAGACTGATGCTCAGGTTTGGCTTGGGGTTGATGGTGAAGACAATGAGGCAGCAGTTTGCAGCAGACACATCAATCTTAAGCTGAACCAGGAGTGTGGAGGGAATGATGTTGATCCTGGCACAGCGCCATTGCTTTGAGAGTTTATCCACATGTGGCTGTTTGCCTGTATGTAATAGAGTGAGTGAGCATCACTAGTTGGTTTTCATATGATCTAATGAAAGAGATGTGTCTCTGATGTCAGTTTAGTTGATGTTTTCTTCTATACTCTTACCTCGGAGTATTCGTTGTATCTATTCCTTCCTGTGCTTTTTTATGCATTGAGATTTTAGAATCGTTTTAAACTGTCAGTGACTTTTTTTTTTTTTAATCTGAGGAAAGCTGTCTAAATCAAGAGCTTTGAGACCCTGCTGTTGGATCCAGTCTGTGTCTATATGAGTCAAGACGGTCCACAACAAAGAATGGCGGAGACACACACACACACACACACACACACACACACACACACACACACACACACACACACACACACAGCCTGCTGCACTTTTATCAGCCAGTCTTCCATGTCTGCCTTCCTTTCATGCATGAACATACAGTATCCTCTGACAGGGAACTCATTATAGCTCTGTATAGGGTTAGTGTAGATGTAGCACTTCTGTATCTCTATAGGTCTATATTGCAAAAAGCTATTGACACCAATTTTGGATGGTTTTCATGTTTTTACTTGGATTGAAGGATTACATGGTTCTGTATGGTAAATCCTATGACCCTTGAGTTTATGAAACTTTTCCATAATCCCATTTATAATTCACAAACACAAGATTGTCATTTTCATTCTTGACACAATGACGCTTTGGAGATAAAAGGTTTTCACTCGACAGCAGGGACATGTATCCTCTATATCTCTATAGGCTGTTTATATTGGCAGACTCGCATATTTACATTGAAGACTGGAATATCTGATTAAAAGCTTTTGCAAATCACAAAGTAAAAATCATTCTCACAGACTCATGTCCTGCCAGCCTCTGTCTGGGTACGCTCCTCTGCCTCTGCCTTATTGAAAGGATGTGGTAAAACAGTGGTCTTTAGCTATTTCGCTATGCTACATCTAACATTTTTCTCCAAACTCTAAGTGGGGTTGAATACCTCAACAGTAAATGATCCAAGCTTATAAAGGCAAAATGGAGATTAGGGTGTTATGTGAGATGTCCCAATGGAACCTGACAAATCAAATGATTTGTTATGGTGGAGGGGAATGGACAATGCTCTCTGAGAGAAGCAGAATCGGGAGGAAAATTGAAACAATAGTGAAGAAAAGTTTGGCCCATTTCCTACCGCACATGTCCACTTCTCTTAGTTCATTTATAGCCCAGCAGATTAAGGCAGGTTTATGGTTTGCTATTGAAGCAGAATATCATCGTAAGGGGACTTGGAATGGCTACAGTCTGGCAATCATGGTTGGCTCTGGAGGACTGCAGTCACTATCATATAGTCATTGTATTAGACTGGAGCTTTTGTGTTTGGTTGTCATGGATCCTGTTATATGGTTGTCAGAGGGGACTCTTGGTTGTTTTTATTGTTTACATGGGTGGTTAAGGAAAACTGGAGGTTATTTAAGCCTTTTTCTTAACAAGCCCTGCCCTCATCTGTGCTCTCACACACAAATCACACCACGGTAGGGAAATTACGTTTGGCTGGTGTGGCAACAGGCCTCTGAGCCGTAATAAGTGAGCGTTCAGACCGACCTTGGGCAAATAAACTGTGTGTTGGAATGGACGTGTCCTTCAAACACTGAGGGCAAGGGATTTACTCACCCAGCACCGCCTGTATATAGCAGAAGACATGGGGCAGGATGTTTAGCTGAAGGTTTGTGGATTGGCCCGCTCTCTGCTTGGCTGCAGTTGTGGGCAGAGAGCTGGAGCTCTTGTCAACCTCCGTATGGTAATGAACGGGGTCAGACTAAAGGGTCCGCTGGCCAGGAATTTAGCAGCATGTTTTTGTAGAGAGCAGCAGTGTGTAAATTGTAGTTCTCCACCACTATTCCTATTACAGTTGGTCAGTGCAATAGATCTTTTTTATTGTCTAAACTTGTACATCTCATCGCACCCTATTGTTTGGAAAATTCTGACCCTTCTCAACTTTCTTTCTGTAACATCCAGCCAAGACGCTGACACAGCGCCTTCTTATAAATGTCAGTATTGTGAATAATGAGTCTTTAAAGGATAGCTAGCGTCATGCCCACATAAGCAAATAGTATTGTTACTGTGCTGTATTTATTTCACAGTCACAAAGTCCTATAAAGTGTAAGCTGCTTTTCAATAGCTTGTGTAGTGAACAGCAATAAGCTGTTGTTATTGGGTTATTGTTCATGCGTGTGTGGAGGCCAGTCAGCAGATCTAATTCTAGGCCCGATTGTTTTTAGGGCTGTTGTTTGTCGACCACTTGTGGCAGTGTGTTGGCTGAGAGGAGTGGGGTTTAATTACTGTGGTGTGTCGGGAGTGTATTATGCGGAGAGGTCGCAGACAAGACGGTCCCCTCCCTGCCACACTAAAGCAACAGCAGAGGAGCATGCGGTTTCATCCAGTCAGCCCTTGTCTGTAGCTCCGCAGTCCTGTTTTCACTGGTTTCCCTGGTGACCACAGGAGCGTTGTAGACGCAGAACAGGGGGAGGGAGGGATCGCACATCACAGGACACCATGACAACTGAGCTCTTTGAAAGGGAGAGTGTCGCCAAGGAGAAAGTATACAAAGATGCCTGCACCCAGGTCAACTGGGGTCACGCATGAGGGAGCTGGGTTTTTATCGGGTTTCTGTGTAATTGTGTCTCTCTTAATAAAAGTGAAGGGTGTGAGCTGGAACGTCAGCCTCCGCCACACGTTTTTACTAGACATCTGCTACTTTCAAGTGGAGGAAATGTTTAAAAACTGGCGGGTGGATTTGCAGTGCGGCCGATCCCAACCACAATCTATCTCAAACCAGCATGGTGCGATTCAACAGATGTGCCCGCCACTAATTTTAGCTACTTTACACAGACCACAGCATTGTTTGTTTTCATGGCATTGAGAAAATTGTTTCCATTTTGCCATACACTAACAATCCTCAGGTTTTTGGTGGGGATTATTGGGACACCAGCAAGTTAGAGTAATTCCATTTTTAAACTCACTAAAAAAAAAATGCTTAGTTTTGCATTTTCTCAGGTTTGTGCGAATACCAGATTCCACTCTGGCTTTCTGTTTTGTGGCTGTTTCTTTGAACACACCCTGACCCACTTACTGTTGTGGGCATTCAGGCAGTATTTTGCCCACTGAGCAGACTGACAGTCAGTTAGGGTTTTGATAAAAGGAGAGTACACCACCACACTCCTCCACCAAAAGACAAGTGGTTGACAAACAGCGGAGGCTGGCCTGCAGCGGTCAGTAATTAGAGGTGGAGGTGGTGAGTGATTGTGAAACAAAGCATAATTTTCCTGTAATTAGTATCTACGAGTGCCTTGCAGGTATTCTCGGCAGTCCAGACCAGTCCATGCTGGGATTAGATAGTTGTGGGTCTCTCCGATGAAACCTTCTGGAAAACACAATAAGCAGGAAGCTGGATGGGAGGGAGGGGAGGTCATGGAAGGTGAGTGCTGCATCCTGTGGAGAGGTCTACCCTCCAGCTGTCCGTGCCCAGCGAGGCCAGTCTCCTATCCCGGAATCCGAATGGGAGCAGATGTGTTTAGGCCACACAAACACCTCCGTCAGCAGCCCGCAGTCAGCCCACCAGTCAGCCGCTCAGTCGGTCCCTGCTCTGTAATTACACACCACCGCCTGCTGGGGAGGGGGGGCAGCCAGACTGCACCAAATTGTCTGACATGCAGCCCCTGCTCCTGCTATCAGCATCACTGCAGGCATGTTCTGGAAAAAGAGTGAGAGGGATAGAGAGAGTGAGTGAGTAAGTGAGTGAGAGGGAAGGTGAGGTAGAGAGAGGGGGGTGCAGGCAGTGACCAGCCCCGTCTGGGACAGAGAGGTGGGAGGGAGGAGAGGTAAGAAACCCTCCCTTTCCTGTGTAAGATTAGAGGCTGTGTGTCTGTGAGCACATCTGGATGGGCTGGAGGAGCTGAAAGGATGATGATGAGAGAATATAGGGCAGATCAGTTAGACGATACCTACATCATCAACCTACCTTTGTGTGTGTGTGTGTGTGTGTGTGTGTGTGTGTGCGTATGCCCTGCATGTGTATAATGATTGTGGAAGAATTAGAGGAATGTTTGTGCCTGCCTTTGAGAGGCCAGTTAACAGCTGATGGAGCATCTGAACACACAATAAAGTACAAAACGTAGGCTCTCAGACTGTCAGACGGCTCCAAGTGACCAGGCCAAGTTGATGGTGAAAGATCCCAGCGAGTATTCAGAGGGCCGGCGGTGACTGATGGAGGTCTAGCTCTGTGGAGGGTGTGGTGTGGAGTCTGTGCTGCCCTGCTCTCTTGGCCAAGTGTCTGTGCTGACTGATGAGGTGAGACGTGTTTTGCATGAGGTGAGAACCTCTCTGACCCTGCACACTCTCACCTCGGGGTCCTGGAGGCTAGAGCACGGCTCCAACACCTCAGCTAGACTTGTAAACCAGAGCAGACGTAGTGAGTTTGTTTTGAACCTAGACGTTAACATGAAGATAAGGATTCAACCTCGCTCAGCTTACCTTTTCTCTGGGGATCTATCAAGACCTCGCTCCCCTCTCACCTGTAATTACAGTGGGACCTGTCCAGCGGCCGGTGTGTGGGCTGCGCCACTTTTCAGTCTGAGGGGCGGGGGGTCACTGGAGAGTGGCAGGTCCAGAGGAAGGAAATGATGAAGTGTGTCCCGCCCTTTCAGTCAATCACCTAATAAAAGAAACCTGGGACCCTGGGAAAGCACAATAAATGCTGGGGTTCAGAGACAGGTTTGTATTGGCTGAGCCCATGAAGGCAGA
Source organism: Centroberyx gerrardi (assembly GCF_048128805.1). Classification (NCBI taxonomy): domain Eukaryota; kingdom Metazoa; phylum Chordata; class Actinopteri; order Beryciformes; family Berycidae; genus Centroberyx; species Centroberyx gerrardi. The sequence goes on from NC_136004.1 coordinate 17,407,924, forward strand.
GCACCAAGCCCTGATGACCATAGTGGGGCCCCTTAATAGTATGGGAGGTGAAGGCCATGCAAGCTGAGAGAGAGACAGAGAGGGAGAGGGAGAGAGAGAGAGAGAGAGAGGCAGAGCACAGAATAAAACAACATTAGGATCACCTCAATTTGTCCTTTTTGGATACAAAAATAGACAAAGGAAACCGCTCGCTCAGCACTGAGTAGCCACTGTGTTCAGCTTGGCTTGGCTTATTTCGAGGAGCATAGTGTTCTCTAAGGGTAGATTGTGTGTGTGTGTGTGTGTGTGTGTTTGTCTGAAGGCAGCAGCAGGCTTTAGTCTCTCTGAGGCGGTGCAGAGACAGAGACAAACGCCTCTCCTGGCTGGTTGTCAGCACCTGGTCACTAATGATGCTGCAGCGCTGAGCTCAGCTCATTGACCAGACAGAGATGGATCAGGACCTTGCACTCTGCTGTGTTTGCTAGCTGTGGTGTGTGTGTATTTTGATGTTTGCATTCACAGCTGCTGCTGCCAAAGCCTGCATCTCCCCATAGGAACTTCCAAGTTTGAGATAAAGCAGTGAGACTCAAGAAAGGGGTTGTGTGATGCATGCAGTCCGTTCTTAGTGTCTGATCTGCGATGAAATCACACTTTTAACCTCAACCCTTTACTGAGGTAACCAGCGCACTGATGCAAGATGGGACTGAGCTCATGTGTAGTCATCCACCCCCCACTGCAGACCTTATGAGAGGACATAAAAACACTCTGTACGTTCATAAACCTGCTGAGGGATGATCAGCAGCAACCGCCACAGCCCCGGGCCGGTCTGTCTGCAAGCTGCTGAATCTTTCTACCAAACAGAGAACAAATAAACCTCAGTAGGTAATGAGCTTAGGGGCTGAGTGTGAGATGTGCGTTAAGGGCTCTGGAGAGAGGGAACTATGCTGTCCTGGTTCCTGGTTGGCAGGGCTAACTGGGCTCTTAGCGTGAGGACTTTGGTTTATTTTCTCTGGGAGAGTATCACTGAAGCACTGACCTTGGCCCATTAATAATGCAGCTAGAGAGAGAGAGACAGAGTGCATGACAAAAAGAGCTTGTGAAAAATTACTGTGCATACACACACATTCATACCCACACACATATACACACATGTGGGCACACTCACACACACATACACCACACACAAACATAAACACACTTACATATACACACACATATGTTTGGGTGCACACATACACACACATAAACACACACACATACACACACCTCAGTTTGAACAATGAGCTGCAGCTGCAGTCTTGGTCAGTGTGACCTTGGCTCCAACTCTCAGTCTGATGGCTCCCAGGCTCCTACAGTCAGATCAAGGCCTATAGCAATGTTTTTGTACTGAAGCTGCCAATATTATTATATCCTACTACTACTACAACATATTCATGCATACTTGTGTGGAATCCGAATCAGAAATGTTGCGTTAGAATCAGTTCATGTTAAAAGCTTCCCTTAGACAGCCAGTATAGTATTGATCAATTATACAATAAATATGTGATTCAAACAAACTCTTTTCCATCATGTCGGAGGTGCGTGACACTGACAGGCCAATATCTAATTTTTGTATTTTTTTTGGAAGGATAGTGGTCAGTCCACTCAAGTTCGCGCATTTTTCATTTATTCAGACAGTTGGAAAGCAGAGAGTGAGACAAAGCAGGGAGACACTGTCAGGATTCGATCCCAGACCCACATGTGGCTTAGCAGACTTAATCGCTCACTGTTCCGTGATCTTATTTTTAATAAAAGCCCAATATCCTCCTGATATATCAGCAAACCAGTATATTGGTCTGTTCTTAGCCCCCAGCTCCCCTCTCCATGTGACCGTATGCCGGCAACGTGCTCTCCTGGAGCTGCAGGCTGCTGCAGGAGCCTCCTCAGTGGAGTTAAAGGGCAGGTGGAGGGGTTTTATTTTGGTAAACTCGGTCCAGTTTTTCTTTTTGGAGGATTGTTTTCACTGCCAGAATCCACTCTCCTTTTCCTACTGCCATCAACTACCTTCTACACATGAAATATTGCAGTGCATATGATGTATTGTAGTATAAATCATCCTTCATAGGTGCCTGAATACACAGTTATTATGGATTAGGCAATAGATAACTCTGTCACTGTGACCTCCACTTGCCTCTGCCATCTCCTCTTGTGAAATTGTTGCACCAGCAGGGAGGAAGCGTATCAGCAGAGTGTTTGTAAACAAAAGACAAAACTCTATGTGTGTGTGTGTGTGTGTGAAATGTGGAATGAGAGACGGAGCTGATGTCAGGACGGCCTCTGGCCCACTGAACTCTCTGCGGGGGAACTTCTCTAATGAAGAGCACTGACTCAGTCGCTGATTAGGGCCCACTGCAACACGGGGCAAAAGGTCAAATACATTCACACGTTTCTTTGACCCCCCCACCGGGGCAATTAGCCCACTGAGAACAAAGAGTGGATACACTGAACCGTGGCCGTCAGGGGGCATTCATTAACTGTGATGATGTTATTGTTGGCCCAGAGCGATGGATCACACTCGAGGCATCCAAGTCATCCCCTTTCTTCACGTCTCGCCATAAACACACCCATGCATGCACACACACCGCAGACTCTGTACTTAACAGGCAGTGTTACAGGAGATAAACAGAAGAAGACAGGCGTCCTGCAATATTTCAAACTTGAGATGTTGCAAGACAGAGAGAGAGAGAGAGGGAGAGAGAGTGTGTAAATGATAGTTAGAGGGTTGGAGGTGTGTGGGAGACAGTTGTCCTAGTGCCAGAGCCGGCTTAATGTTTTATACAATAGGCTGAGTGTGGGTGAGGGGATCTTGGCACTTGAATGTTCTATAGTGTAGAGGGAAAAGAGGTGCTATTGGGAGGGGAGGGGAGGGGCGAGGGGTAGATTTCCTATCCAGAGCCCCTTTGTAATTGAATGCAGCCATCTACATGAGCCGTGCCCCAAAAGGAAACGTCCCTGGCATGTACATGTACACACACACACACACACACACACGCACAAGCACTCTCTCTTTTCCTCTGCACTGCACTACAGTCTTCCTCATGTAGACTGTATAGTGGCCGAATGTAGAGCAGAGCAAAGTCTGTGTTGTCTCCCTCTCCATGCAAGGTTTACATTGCTATTGAAATGTAGAATAGTTTTCTACATTCTACAGCACATGCCATAACATTTCAGTCTCAGGTCTTACATGGTTTAAATCCATCTACACGCATAATCCTCTGAGAAATACCCTGAACCCAAAACACTGAAATCATGAGCACAAAGGTTGAGGGGGGGATTATTGGAGCGGTCTCAATTTACCCTAAACCATGTGTTCTGTGTGCTTTCCATACTCCTCTTTTGCCCTCTCTCTCTCTCCCTCCTCTTTGGGCAATCACTCAACCCGTTATGCTTTCCTGTCTTGGGTTCCCTAACGTTTATTTCCCTTCGTGACAATAAGCTCTTCACTTTCTCTTTCTGGGTCTATAATGGATAGAGACAGGTCATAAGATTCAGTGTTACAATAAGTGTAGCTGTGAGTGTGTGAGTGAGTAAGCTGTTTAAGAAGAATAGCGTTCTCCTCTAGCTTAGTGCTGCAGGTGTCATTTCATGGCTTCCTTGAGTATAGTACTTGGCTTTGGCTATGGCTGCTGGCCACTGAATGGAAAGACGTGCTTCCTGGTCACTAATGAGGTGCTGAACCCAGCCTCTTGTTTGTATCAGGAGCACCTGGGCTGACCGAAGCCAGACCAGGCCAGACAAAGGAGTCAGTCTAGCATTTCCACAAAGGTCTGCCCATTCAAAACAACCAAAACCCAGGGACACAAACTCCCACACTTCATAAAATGAAGGCAAGACAGAATGTGAGCCGAGACTGCCCATTCTCTTAGCACAAGGAAACTATTGTTTGTCTTTACCCGCCCTCTCTCCCAGGCCTTGCGTTTTTATACTCAATAAAAAAAACAAGGCAAAAGGAAACCAACTTGGCAAAGAATAGCTTTTGTTTTAGGTCATTTCTCATAAATATGACCTTTTCTGAAATTCGTGGATTGATCTTAGGAAAGCAGGGTGCATGCTGTTACCCCGCAGTAACTCCAAGGAAGTTATTTTTGGGTCCTTCCAGAGTGGAGCTCCTCCATACAGCCCATCTAATCTGCAAAGCGCAGTCTGAGTAACTGCCAAATCATTGGAATAATGACAAAACATTAAATAAAAAATGTCAAAATTACATAATGACACCCGTGGCCTACCACTGAGTATTTAGAAATTTGATGACTGGAGTATTGGGGAGGAAATGTATTTTATCTTCTTTTTCTTCTGACTCAGTAGTTTTATTTATTATTTATTTTATCTGTTTTTGGCTCCCTGACTACTCACCACAGTCATAGCCACTAGCACTGGTGGCTTTGTGCCCCAGAAAAGCATCATGACTGTGTAACTTCACTGTGTCATCCACTGATCCCGTGCACTTTCATCCCCTCATTACCTCCACCAAGGAGGCTATGTTTTCACCCGCGTTAGTTTGTCTGTCTGTCTGTCAGCAGGATATCTTAAAAACATCTCAACTCATTTCCATGAAATTTGGTGGACAGATCGGCCTTGGGCCAAGGAATAACTCATTCGATTTTGGTGGTGATCCGGACCTGGGATTTCCGCCATTACACGATTATTGCGCTGTAGCCATAACTATGAAACTAACGGAGATAGGGCCTTGATTCCAAATCTGAAGAGTATGTTTGCAGGATCAAGAAATCAATTAAACTTCAAATTTAACTGATAGGAATGATGTCTTTGGGTGTAATATCAAGTTGGCAAAATGTTGGCGCTCTCCGAGTACCTTGTTGTTACTTCTCTTCTCTATCTTCCGTTACAGATGCAGGGAACCAGCTGGTGGCTCAGGAGGCAGTGAGGAAGCCATCCACGCTCCGCCGCCCGCCTGCACGCACAGGAGAGCCAACCTCAAGTAAGAACTGTACATTTATTACTGCTCTTACGACACAGGCCTACAACATGCTTACGTCTATGATTTCCAAGGAACAAAAAAAACAAAAATGTCCTGCTGTGTTTTCTAGATTGTCTCAACTGCACTCGAATCACAGCTTTGAGTGACAGGCTGAGCTCACTGGAGGCAAAGGTATGGATACTGTGTAACCTGTACTCACTTAACCAAGATCTCTGAGTTAACAAGAAACACGATGGCCTTGCAAATGTTGTTTTATTGTCCACTATTGTCTTATGTCCCCTTCCACCAGGTCCAATTACTCACTGCCCCGGCCGCCGCCTCACATCGCCACCTACAGGGTAAAGGGGGAACTGCACCAGAGACCTCCTTACTGATGGGGGCTGTGCCCGCCCAGGGAGCTCCTGGTGAGCAGGGACCTGCAGGTAGACACATAACCTTTTAGTGCATAGGTAGGGTCTGAGTTCATAAATACTGCATATTTCAGTTTAGTGGAGTCCAGAGGTTTGTGTTTTGATAATTGAGTCAGAAATCACTCTTCGCAGCTTTCTCCATTAGCAGTAATTCTTTTTCTGCTCTCTACCTGCTCACCTCCCCTCATATCCGATTTCCTCCACTGCGCACACACTCATTTCCTTCAGCCCAAGTAAGAGTCCAGTTGTCTGTGCTGCTCACTTTCAGCGTTCTGTGGCTGCGTGGAAAGGGAACACTTCAGGGCATGAAAGCCCTCTGCTTCCCTGGAGCAGAGCCCAGCACTGGCTGCAGCTAAAAGACCGAGTGCTCTGCTGCACTGTCAAAAGAACTTCAAAAAGTGTATCCATTTCCGTCCAATTATATTAAAATCTGCTTTAGCCACAAGTTGTCCCCAGCTAAGCCCATCTCTGCCTTGGCCTATAGGGACCGGTGATGTGCATCATGATAAAACATAACAGAATGCCTCTGCTGTTACTTTAAATGGAACCACTCTTAGTTGTTCATATCTGAGAAATGACATAAAACAAACCCGCTGCTCTCGGAGAGGCTTTGTGCTGCACTGAAACAACGTTGTTTTTTAGTCTCTCGTGACTAGCGAGGGGGAGAGTCTTCCTAACTTCCCTGCAGCCGTAGCTCAGTGTTTCGGCTGTCACCAAAGCCTAATCCACAGCAGCACTGGCCTGCTGCACTGCTATTGGTGACCCATGACATCTGAAATCACTCAACCTGTTATCACTCTCTCAACCCCATGGATTAGGTCAGAATTAATTCATTTCAAATTCACCAGCTACGAAAGAGGTTGTTTTCCAGTAATGAATTGAAATATTCTGTCGTTTAAAACAAAAATTCAAATAATCTCTAACCTTGAAATGTATGGTAATGTATGGTTGTTGCTCTATTCCCTTGACACAGCTCAATTAAGCCATCTCTCTGTTTTCATTACAGGCCCCCAGGGCGAGAGGGGGAGAGATGGGGTTTCTGGCCGAGATGGTAAGCTGAAGTCACCATAGTTGCCTTTCGTTAGATGCAAAACTGCCCTTTTTTTGTAAACCAGTTAAGGCTCCGTGATTACTTATGTCTGTTTCCTCCTCTTAGGGAAGCCAGGGTCTCGAGGGCTGCCAGGCCCCAGTGGGCCTCGGGGGGAGGCCGGGACGAGGGGCCCGTCTGGAACGCCTGGATCTAGGGGAACCCCGGGACCAGCGGGTGAGAGACTGACTGTAACCAGCACTATACACAGTGTCCTGTTAACAGATGACTGTGAGCTGTGTGAAACAAATGAACCTTGTCTAACAAGACGTTGACACAGTTTGTCAATAAGCCTGTCGTAAAGATTTGTGTGTGTGTGTGTGTGTGTGTGTGTGTGTGTCTTTCAGAGAGATGGGAGGGTATGGGGGGGCAGCTGCATGCTTGCCTGTCCACTTAACCCATTGTCTGTAGAACAAGACTCTTTAATCGCTTCCTATTTACCAAAGACTTGTGGAAACAACTGTGGAAAATTCAGCGAGATATCCCACAAAAGACTGGCCCATGATATCCTGTTCCAGAGTGTTTGTCTTTCTCTCAAACCACTCGGCCGTTCCACAGATCCTCGAGTGGTCAGTGGCGAGCGTGCCAGCGGCCCCTGAGGACAGACCGGTGATAACTTGCTGGAATTTGGGCACTTTCTTGGCTGGCTTTTTAAATCATAAGTTACTAAATGTGGAGTTTCCTGATGCTGGTTTTTAGCGGGCAGCAAAAGCATTTGTCTTCTGACTACATAAAAACTCCCCTATGGCTCCAAGCACGCGCTGTTACTCATGGTGACCAACCAGAGACATTTAAGAACAGAAACTGAAGCATAAATCTGTTCTATGTGTTTAAAGGTCACTGGTTATGTACAAATAATAAATGACCTGTTGGGGTAAAAGTAAATCCACAGGCAGCCGTGACTTGAATGATAATAAAATAAATGGCAATATAACTTTGTGACAACATCTGCTGTAGCTGGGGGCTATGGATCATGGAGGGAGTGCCTCTCCTTGCAGGGTGACATATGACCCCTGCTGCTGGGTAAAGATGGGATTTAGAGCAAAAGTTAAACTACAAACCCACTTTACGAGAAGCGCCATGTGACTTCAATCTGAAATGAACATGAGCTATATATACACAAGTCCTGGGTCCTTATGATTTCCATATGCCTGTGGTGTTATTGTTTTTCCTATCTCCATTACTTCATGAGCACCCACAACCAGCGCTATGTTTTGTGTGGACCGGACTGGAATGCGTCTAATGTCATGCAAAATGTAGCCGAACATGTTTTGTAGCCAGAGGTTATGTGAGGGGCGAGATTAAGTTATGAAGTTAGGAGAGGTGACAATGTTGTTCAGCATGATGAGTCATGATGGGTTGAAGGGGAGTAACACATATCCACCTACATTTTTATTTACATTTTGATGCTGCAACCCTGGGGTCCCATTATTCTGAAATAGAAGGAAAATAGAAAATTGTTTGCCCACACAGACTCTGAAGGTCCAGTTTTACGAGCCATCTGTGCCGCTGACCGTGGGTTGCATTCTCCCAGGTGGAGCCGGAGCACCGAACAGAACCAAAAACACAGCCACTCATGCTGCAATGTTTACCAAGGCTAAGTGAAAGTGAACCACAGAGGTGTCAAATCCAATCAGAGCTGTAATAACATTACGAATGGCCCGCCAAGATATTCCCAGCTTGCCAAGCAGTGATTGTAATACAGCGACTGTCATTTTCAGTTGCATCACTCCTCTGAGCGGTACGTAAACAGAAAAGGTGGAGGAGGGTGGAGAAAGGTGGAGAGTGTGGGTCTGTCGGAGGGCGAGAGGTGGGGGGTGGGGGGTGGGGTGGGAGGGGAGGGGGGTTAAGTTGAGCAGAGCATTACCTCAGGAGAGAGAAAACAATGAGGTCAGATATAGCTGCGGCGGGGAGGTGAGGCAGTGTGTTTGGGTTTCAGGATGGACCCAGCTGGGCCGCTGGGACACGCCGCATTTCAGTTTTTCTTTCTTTGCCTTTTTCCAATGTCAGGAAAAATGGCTGAGGGAGGAAGGGAGGAGGGGGGGGGGGGGGGGGGGGGGGGGGGCAGGAACACTTTCACTGACAGGCTCATGTGGGCCGGTTATGGGCTGTTACTGATACAAACACACACACACATACACACACACAAGCAAACAAGTGGTGTGTATGCAGGCAGCGTTTAATTTACTACACACCAGTGCCAGTAATGCTCTCCAGAGTTTAATGGTGTTTATTTGAGTTTTCCCATGTCCCACTATGAGCTCCCAGCACCAGGCCATTAAGAGCCCTCCTCCTGTTAATTACAGTCTACCGGTTCACACACACACACACACACACACACACACACACACTCCCTCCTCTATCCTACTCCTGATAGTGCTCTACATATGCACGAACACAGACACTCACATGCATAGACACACATGTACACAGATGTATGCACACACCACACACACACACACACACACACACACACACACACACACACACTACTGCCAGATACTGACATGATACACCATGCAACACCTTCTGTCCTTTCCCCTCTCCAGTCTCTGTCCCCCTACTCATCACACCACCAACAGTCCTGGACATTTGTCATCACTAACCTGCTCAGCCTCTCCAACACAGAGAGATTGAGATACTCACATCGCACCTCTCTAAACTCTCCCCAAAAAACACAGATGTGAGGGCCTTAATGGTTCCCCTCGATCTACAGTGATAGATGATATGATGAGTGAAATGATGAATGATTTTAATGAGATCTTACAACACACCAAAAAAAAGGAGTCGTCTCACAATTTTAGCATTGTTGATTCTTGCTCTTGAATTGTTTCCCTTGTCCTTAGCATAACAGCCCTCCTCGTGCTGCCTGTCACTGTAATGATTCTCTTATCTCTCCTCCCAGGACCCCGCGGTCCACCGGGACTCCCAGGGGAGAGGGGTCTACCAGGCCTTCTTGGACCTCCGGGGCCTCCCGGCCCCCCAGCGCCAGCCAGTGCCCGCATCCCAGAGCCAGACCATAGTAAGACCTGGAGCTGCTATCACACTCCATACAATCATCACATGACATAAACTCCACACAAGTCATTCAGAATAGCCTCTGTATTTATTATTGTATTTCCTGGTCTTAATTGCTATAGTTTTTCATTTCGATATTGTTAATTTTTTTCTTCTCTGGGTTTGTATAAAAGCGGACGACCATTCTGGTGCTGCTCATGAATTTTCACGCCACAATATTATAGACTTGGAACTCTCCCAGAGGTGAAACTCCAGATGGATAGTCCATCCCTGTCAGACAACCACCCCCAACCCCTCGTCCTCACATTAGGTGGTCTCCTTCTGGGCCAAGCCAGAGGAAGTGACCTCAGTCCAAACAGAATCAATTTGCCATGAGTCCAACACTAGTCAAACAGCATCTGCATGTACACTAGTTTAGTAAATGATATGCATGTATGTTGCGTGGGCTCACAGATATGGTCTCCTGTGCTAAATGGGAGCTCTTCAAATTGTTTATGCAAGTTTCAGATGGATTGAGACAAAAGGGGTTAGGGTTAGAGGAGGTCAGAGGAGAGAAACAGTCGGGATAAAGGTAAAGGGCAAGTTGTAGATCTTGTGTTGTCGCTCTCTGTTGTCTACCCGCCAAGTAGGACAGAATCAAAGATCAGTCAGTGGAGGTAGAGAGGGTCTGAGTCTGGGATAGACACGAACGTCACACGCTGGGATAAGAAGAACCTGTCCGCCACTGATGTCACTCAACAGCTTCCAGATGTAGGCAGCTCAGACAGCTGAGGGGGAGTGTGAGAGACGGGGGGGCTTGCACCGGCTCTTTCAAGGTCAAAGCATAGGCAGCGTTGGTATGTGGATAAGGCGGTAAAAATAAAGCACACAGACTTGTGAGCTGTAGGTTCACATGTGGAGAAAGCTGTGGGTGAATTGAGGTTGGCAGCGATGAATTCTGAGACTGTGAGCCATTTATTTCACATCAAAGTAACAGTAGGGGATGCAGGGGTTCTGCGCTGAGCTTCCTTTGGAAAACACTGGCTTATTTGCCTTTTACGTCTGCATCAGGAGGTTGGAATTCCCTCCTGCAAAATAGGACTGGCTCTCTAACCCCAGGTAGTGAGGAGGAGGACAACCCAGAGGCCTGCTAGCTTTAGAATCTGGTCTTTGAATATCCTCCAATGCAAGTGTTCTCAAACATTTTCATATCACGGACACCTCAAATAGACACACTAGGCCCCGGACTCCCATTTGTGAAGTATGAAATGAAGAGAGTGTGTTGAGAGAGGGCCTGGTTTGGATGTCACTGGTCCTGATCTGGGACAGTCTGGCAGCTGGAAGATGTTTCTGGCTGACAGCCCCCCTCTCCTCCACTCCCTTCTCTCCCTCTGTGTCTGTCCTGAGGCCCAGTGCTGTGACTGAAACGGTGTTCGCTGTCAGTGTGAGAAGACCCGATGACCACACACTTCCTCCATCACGCACACATTACCCGCCCCTGTTTTTGTTGCCCTTCCTCTGTCCACTAGCTGAACTTGAAGTTGCCCCATCAGTGTCATGTCACAGTTGGCATGGAAAGGTTTTTTACAATATTACATAACTTTTTAATAAATGCAAAACACTGGTTTAATGACAGTACTTTCAGCAAAACCCCATGATACAAAGACCCTGTGTGCACCATCCTCTTCCATAATGGCAATGAATTTTAAATACCACGTTTTTACTGTTTCATAGTGAAGATTTTACTGGGATAGTTTGCTCCTATGCTGCTGAATCTATTAGCCGAAGTCTGGGTATTTGTTAGAAAACACCGCCCCCTGGAGGTTCATCGTCAGTAATGTGCAACATTTTTAAATTCTTCTCAACTGCACACTTACAAACCTGCAGTAACAATGGGATTAACACTTAATTTCTGTCTTGGAATGTGTTATTCCTGTGCACTGTGACCCTTTGAATTGGTGAACAATCACTGAAACCCATAACTAGAAACAGGTTTAAGTCCCTGTCAGGAAGAGGAAAGTGAAAATATAAAACAAATAAGGTGATCAATAAAGTGTCACATTATTAGAAACCAGTGACATTATCCTATCACAGCATCAATCATCATGATTTTTTTTGTTTTGAAACATCACTACTAAATACTCACACAACTATTGTGTGAGTCCACAAAGTCAAACCCATTCACTGTCAGTGAAGCAGCACCATGCTGTACAATGGTATGACATTGCAGATGATAGCCTTGGTTATCTGCTTTTTTCCTGTTCACAAATAATGATTTCACTGTCCTAGGCCAAAAGACTAACATCTGCATCTTCTTAAATATGTTGGCATTTCATTTTACCTCCAGGACAGGGAAAAGACCCGTTGTTCTCCAACACATTCCACGACTCGCGAGGTTTGCCTATTCCAGGACCTCAGGGTCCTGCGGGGCCTATCGGTGAGTGCTGCTCTCTATCCAGCGCAGTCACATCCATATCAACGTTGCGTATTCTAATTATTCCTAACCGCACAGAAGGTTTATGTGTTGTGTTTGAGAAAGATACTAATGTTTCAAATGTTTTTACACACAAGTATACTAATACTGCCTATGCATACTTGTGGTCCAACACACACATGCAAATTATAACCATTTCACACAACTTTCTCCATCATGCACTCATTAGTCAATCTCTGCTTTTAGTCACAATTTGCCTCTTTCAGGATGATGTGGGTTCAGTTTCCGTGGCTTTGTATGCAAGAGCGCAGAGTAAAAACACACATCTCTATCTTAACCAGGGGACAGAGTACAAAACATCAAACAAAAGTCACGTCCACGCACTGAAAGCTGCTCCCAAATGTGTATAAATATATTAACACCTACTGTATACATGTGATGTTTCCAGTTCAGTGCTCTTCATCAGACAAAAGACAAGTGAAAACCACCGCTAGGTCATATGACAGTTGTTTGTGGTGGCACTAAGCTTATATGCAAAAGACGACCTTTTCAGCTTGGAGCTTATATGAATCCTTTTATGTAATGCACAGGTCCCCCAGGTCCCAAAGGCCCAGTCGGACCTCCTGGCCCATCAGGACAGAACGTAAGCTCTCTCACACAATGCTAGTAGATGGCAGTGACATGCTGACTTAAAAAAAATACACATCAGCATTTGTTGCAGTACACATTTTGGTCATACAGTGTTTCTCCTTGTCAATTTGAGTGTCTCTTCTGACTCAATACAGGGGAGACCTGGAACCCCTGGAACGCAGGGGCCTCTGGGGCCGAAGGGAGAGCGCGGGGAGAGAGTGAGTACAACATCCAGGGCTCAATTTCCCATTTGACTCTCTTTTATTTCCTCCACTTCCTTAAACAAACCTCTATATAACCTGCCTCTGGCTTTTCAGGGTCCTTTAGGCTATCCAGGAGAGAGGGGCTTCAGAGGCGAGCTGGTAAGCCACCTCCACTCCGCGGCCCTGAGGAATATGGCCAGAATAAACGAGTGTATGGGGGGAAACATCAACACATGTCACAGCTGGTTAAATTACTGTAAACTACACTAACCAGCGACACCACAAACTACACTAACCAGCGACACCACAACCTCGGAAAGAATGGGCCCTTTCTGTCTATGATCGCTGCTGCACTGTTTTCATGGATGTTATGAAATGGGTGTCCCAATTTTTCTGTTGTTAATATTCCTCCACAGGGAGCACCGGGTCCCAAGGGAGAGCCAGGAGAGAAGGGCTTGCCGGTAAGAAAGTGGTGGTGGTGGTGGGGCGTCTTTTCACCCTGTAGCTCACACTCTCATTGGGTGGCACAGGGCCTGGACAGGAGGCTTTGGCCCTTAGTTACAAGACAAAGAAGTTGTACGATTCCTGTGCTGAGCATTAAAAGTTTTCTCTGTGTCTGTCTAATCCCTACTTTTCTTTCACCTCTTTCTCGTTTTGCAAGAGCAATCTAAATGTAAGAGATTTTTATTTATCACAAGTTCACTTTGCACTGCAATGAATCTATTCAGTGACTTCAAATTCAATCTAACCATGACCTACAGCCTAGGTCATGGTTGTGATCTTTTTACAATCACCGTGTTTACATGGCTGTGATTGGCCACAAATTGATGTTCAGCTGCATCTCTTGCACTTGTATTTTTAAGTCCATACCTTCTTACTTATGGATAATCACGCCGGAGTTTCTTGTACTTTTTTTTTGTTTTTGTTTAAGCATATGTGATTTCAGTTGGTGATTTGTGTGTATGATGTGGTGTGTTTTGGTGTCGTTGTTGTTTTGGTCCTTGGGGTGTGCTCTGGACTGCTGTCCCTTGTCACGACACTGTCCTCTTGACCCTAAAGCTGTCTGACTCCCTCTGCAAGCTACTGTCCCCATGGCTACCTTTCACAGTCACCTTCTCAGCATCTGACTTTGGCATATATATATACATACAAACAGAATCAACAATGTAAGTCCTGTGACAGCACCACTCACCAGCATATTGGATGGCTGAGTGAAAGATGGTGGAATGTATTGGAATCAGTTTAGGAGCCAGTTTTTGATCATTTTGTTTTCTAAATTCAGAAAACACTGTGCTCTGTCTTACATGTAATCATCTGTATAATCAGTATCATGTTATCACAAAGATTCATTGGACACCAAAGAAAATGTGTGAAATGTATATGCCAAATCACTCCATATGTTTTGGTGGTGGGTACTGTTGGGTTAGAGGGTGGTGTGCTCTGATGTGAGTGGAGTGGATACAGCTATCCTCTTTTATCCCACAGTGCATCCTTGCATGGTTTCGTCTTTAAGTACTGCACCACATACAATTTCTACTCTGGATGTAAAAACAAACTATTGGATGTTTCTAATGAATGAAAATGAAATGACGCCATTAACACAGAACAAAGGCAAGGTAGCTTTTTCTGAATATTATTATTATTAGTGGTAGTAGAAATAGTAGTAGTAAACCAAACTCAATCTCTCCTCCAAGCTCCAGCCTATCATGGATCATGAAGCCATGGACCAAGAGCTTTTTGTATTCGGGGATTTGTTCTCTGTCAAAACAAACTGCATTCAAACATACAGTATATATAAATTACTCAGTTAGTACTCAGTGAAACCTTGCCTTTTTTCTCCAAAAGTATACCATGGGTTTGTGTTATTAATCAATGCATTTCATAGTGGGAATCACTCACCCAGGCACCAATAGCTCTAGCTATTCTTTGCATGCCTTATTTTGTAACAGTGATGTTTTTGGCTGCTTCTGTCTGTTTAACTTGTCTTGTTCAACTCTGTTATTTTTTAATTTTGAAGGGATGACTCACAAAGCCAGTACCAAATATAGACCATTCTCCTATTTTTTAACAAAAGAAAAAACAAACAAATGCCTATGGAGATTTCAAAACAGTACTGGCTTCATCCAGTGAAATAATGATGGGTAGCTGGATGGCATGATGAAATGTAAACTCTGGGACAGTGCCCTCCAGCGGTGTTATGAGGCTGGTCTGTAACGTGCATGCTGTTGCTGCCCAGCCCAGCATGGCAGAGACTGGCTTGATGTAGCAGCATGGCCAGAGAATGAGGGAGGTAGAGAGATACATAGGGAAGAGATAATATCAGAGAGTGCTGGGCAGATACATGGACTGTTTTTAACCTTCTAACTGCTGTAATGAATTGAGAGAGAGACAAAAAATGACTTGCATCTTGGCGAGCAGTTCTTTGGCTTGCGCTCCTTACCTTGACGGCTGTATCTATCTTCACAGGGGGACGGAATACATCAGATCAGAGAGGCGCTGAAGATCTTAGCCGAGAGGGTTTTAATCCTCGAGACTATGATCGGTATTCATGGTGAGTAGGAGGCCTGAGGCAGGGTCAGCTTTAGGCAGGGGTCAAAGGTGGGGGCTCGCACCCCCGTCACACTTCGCTCCTGGGACGGGGAGTGCGAACAGTCGCGAGCAGCCCCAGGACTCGGGCCGCTGTTTCCACCCCCTCACACGGTCCCCTTGTCACTGCTCTCTGATAGGACATTAGCTTGCAGATGTTCCACGACTTGCAGGCAGACCTTGAGCTTCTGGCTCGCAGGGTGACGCTGCTGGAGGCTATCATCTGGCCAGGTAATGACAGACATCCTCACCCTCCGCTCTACCGGCCCTCTGCAAATACCCACACTGCCCTCTCTGTGTGGACCAGTAGGCCGACAGTGTGATAAACATGTGAAATTTATGATTATGTTACTGAACTGCTGAACGTTGATGTAGCCTCTCAAAAGATGTTTTGTGGAAATGTATTCTTAAATTGTAAAATTGCATTGAATGTGACAATCTTATGATGGCAGCACCGATTCTACCTGAATCTTTTGCATAGTAATCGTGTGTGTTGTGGGTTTATGTGTACCAATGCATGTAATATATGTTAGTCTAGCCAGGTACACTTCCTTTACAGTGAGGTCTAGCGACGAAGGATTAAATCCCTTGAGCTTTCTGACTAATTAGTTGGTAAATAATGTGCATGCAAAGACTGGGCAGCTGATGTCCAGTCAGAACAATACCGACCTACTCAATGCTAACTGCGAGTTGTCGGCTTCATCAAAGTAGAGTCGGGTTAGGACCGGGGTACATGTGTGCACGCGCATTGATGGATAGGGAGGCCTGGTTCCAACTCCTGTCTTTCTCCAACAGAGCCTGATCTAGGGTCTGGGGATGGTCCGTTTGGCACAGCATCCCCTAGTTTCTACAGAGATAAGCGAGCAGGTGTGCTTCCATATCGACTTGCCTCTCCTGTATCCTCGGACACCAAGGTTCGAGGGAAGTAGCCCCCCGCTGACCCTGAGGATCACAGGCTGGGTTGACTCCCCCTCCTTTAGGTCTCTCTGGCACTCTTTGGGCTGTACCATCAGATTTAAGGTGGGGGACACCTCAGGGAAACTCCACTGATACTCCAGAACGCCCACCTCCATTGGGAACCTGAGAACCAGTATGACACCCCTCCCCCCTCCCCCCAACCCCCCATAACCAAACACTTATTTCCACATAGGCCCAGCAGCTCCCTCTGTATCCCATTTCTGTGGCTAGAGAACTTAGTGCAGCCTCAGGAAAATAAAGAGATTCATGTTTGATAAAAGGAAAATCTATTTTAGAATCTTCTGTGGTGCTCATTAAGCTGGAAACAATTCTGGACAATAAGGGTCATTTAGAGTAATCAATTAAAGGAGGAATCAGATGTGAGAAAAGAGTTTGTTTTGCTTTCACAATGTGTCTGCAATCTGAAGAGATTCCATTATTTAAGTATATTGAGCATGTACAGTTTGCAGGATACAATTACACAAACAAACCTCTTCTAGTATTAATTTTGTTATACTTCTATCATATTGTTTAACTCAATGTTATGTAGTGCACTAAAAGATGAAGACATCTCTACTCTCACTGAAATGTCTGTTGCTAACAGTGATCTCAAGTTTTTGGTGTGAGTGTTTTTTCCCCTTAAAATACACACTGATGAATCTGTTTGCTAAATTCACAACTGATCAGTGCAACAAAAAAAAATGCACAAACTGCATTGCATTTTAGTTTGGTTGCATATCCATTGAAAGTCATTAATGATGGTTCATTCTGTAAACAACCAAAACCAATCCATGTTAAAGATGAAAGGCCTGTTTCAGAAATCATGTATTTATTAATCCTTTGGTTTTACATTTCAAGATCTCTTTCACAAGTGTCAGCTCGTAAAACACACACACACACACACACACACACACACACACCTCTCTCTCAAGCATGCAGACAGACAGACAGCACACACAAAAACACACAGAAACAGCAAAATTGTTGATGTAACTTGAACATATTTTTACCACTACTGTGTTGGTAAATTTAGACTTGTTAAACTGTCCTGATAAAAAGACTTGATAATTGGTTTTTCATCTTATATCAAACTTGTTGTAAACTATTTAAAAATGATCAACTGTAGTTTTTTTTGTATGCTGATATGTGTAACTTCATTTTATATTTTGAGCGTTTTTTTTTTTTGCTTGCAAATGTGTTATTGTGTTAAGATAATCCTGTCTAGATGGTTGGTATAATAAAAAGATGTTCAGTGTTTTTTAACATGTCACCTGTCCTCATTTTGTCATAATAGTATTCATTAAACACTATTATAACTTTAATAAATGTGACATTCACTCTCTCTGATGTACATTTTATGTGCAGCTACACAAACTGTCTTCCGAACAGTGAAGTTTGCATCGATTGATTAAGCTCACAATTGTCTTTTTTCTACAAGAATTGTGATAATGAAAAATCATTTTCCAGTTAGCCCACAGGGAAAATTTAACATTGGTTAAGCTCGGCAAAACCCAAGCATATCTCAGTATTATTGCACAGTCTGCTTGACCACTGTGTCGTGGTCTGGGAGTCTGATGTGGCCTCAGGTGCTGTGTGGAGGCAGAGGGTTTTTCCCCTTCAACACGACCACAGCCTGCTCCCCAACACGGTCATCGATGAGCAGGGAGATGGCGCCATCCAGCTGTTTGGAGGCTGCTAATGCCACTACAGCTTTCTCCGTGGGGAATCCCATCTTCTCCAGCTGCTGGAGTCTGAGAGAAAACAACATCTGTCTTTTGATAAACTGTGCAATACTTCACATCAAATATAAATATAACTGTATTTAGGAGACTAAATGAGGAGTTTGAATTCCAAAACGACATATCCGCTATTTCAAAGAATAATCACATGAAAGTAAAACCCGTGATTATGATGAATACTAACCGAAGAGAGGAAACTGATGACTTTGGCACCTCCACTTTTGCATCAGGGTCTTCGGGAGCATCATGTAAGGAGGCTAATATCCCGGCCCTTAGCATCTGCTCCTCCAGGACATCTGCCTCAGACAGTGCAGCAGATTCTTCCATTAGCCAAGCAGGCACTGGCTCCACCCATGGGTGTTGATTCAAAAGAGGGCGATCCCTCATGAGGGGCCTAGTGGGAGGAGCCGACTGATCCGCAGACATTGTGTGAGAAAGTGATCTGTAACACCAGATAAAGTTGAAATGACCAAATCTGCCATTGTCATGGTGAGTGAGAATATTCAATGAGAGCATTGATTTGAATGAGATGTTTCACACCTCTGTGAGGTAGAGTAGGTGGGCAACCTGAATCTGGTGGAGGTGAGAACACACACCCAGTCAGGAATGAAGTCAAAGACTCTGGCCTGCTCCAGTTCCTGTAATGTTCCAATGAAGGACAGATGATCTTTGAAATATATTAAGTAGCATAAAGAGAGAGACTGGGGAAAGCATCACAGTGTCATTGACAAGGGCGTAGGTTTCATTTCAGCTTTGGGGGGGGGGGGGGCAACAAATCACACTGACACACTATGGGCATATAAGTAGCCTAAATACAATTCTGTTTTTCCTCACTTCATCAGCAAGATTTGAAACAAAAGATAAACATTTGCATGAAAAGTATGCAGGTATGAAAGAAAGTGAGGAGAATTATTGGTCAATGTGAAATACAGTAAGACATTGTTTAACTGAATCCCTATTGTGAAGGGCAAAGATGAATGAAAATGTGAAACATGGCAGTCTATTGTTCAATCAAATTTGTCCTGATTTGTTTTTTAACACATTGCATTTGCTTTGGTAAAACTCAACTGTGCTTCTAAAAACAGAGCGAGTAAAACCACAGCATGTGTTTCTAGCCCCTTTCACACAGAAATAAAGGGAGAAATAATGGGGGGGCAGGGCAATTCATCCTTCTAATATGTCTCACCACAAATATACGCCTATGGTCACTGAGGTCCAATGTAGGCTATATCATTTAAACACAAAAAATAATAACACATCATTCATATAGGTTTGTTTTGTGTAAAATCATAAGATGACAGGTAAGGATACAGTTGTGTCCGATGCATATGGCGCAGAAGTGTAGCAGGGCCGGTGTACCGGGCAGCAGCAGCAGACTGAGCAGCAAAAACAGCCAGGGCAGAAACCAGACGGGCAAACACCTCAGCAGCCTCCTCTGCGTCACCTGGCGGCACTGCGCCGTCAGCAGAGCCAGCTGCACGGCCGAGTAGCCGCAGATCCGACTGGCCTCACCCCCGCCGACACAAAGGACGAGGGTGTACAGAGGAGGTAATATGACCACGGACAGGATGGAGAGGGCCAGGAAGGCGACTGTGCCCCAGCGACGCTCCTGACACGGCCCAACTAGCAGCAGGAGAGCAGCATTGATGAGAAGAGAGGGCAACTCCTCATGACTGAAGGCATAAAGGAAGACATCTGAGAGAGAGAGAGAGAGAGAGAGAGAGAGAGAGAGAGGTGTTATTTCCTTTGGTTACTCATGTCTTCTGTTACAAATGACTTTACTAAGAGGTGTTACAGATATGCATGTACACCTAGGAAATTGGAGGTTAATATACTGCATGTTTACCTCTGAACCTGGGGAATTCTCCACCTGGGCCCAAGCTCAAACTTGCTTGGATGCCCCCAGCATACACCAGCAGCATGAGTGTTACCAGTGAAGCTGTTCCCAGGAAGAAACCAGGGCGATTTGACCCGAACCAGAACCATACTGGGAATATACGATCAAGCATTATTAATTAAGATAAGTTAACGTGACTAGTGCTCGGTTGTCCCTTTGTAGTATAGGTCTGGTAAACAAAACATGACAAGAACCATGCCTGTAATGCGCTGCAGAAATACCAAGGAGTGTATATATCCCTATTGGTTTCTCAGGATATGACAGTCTGTAGTAATTCACAGCTGAAGTTGCTAGCTGTAAGTACAGAGACCCTGCACTAGCACACAGCACCCTGTCAAATCCTCTCTAACACCGAGGTGGGACATTTTGTACTTGCCGACTTTAACTGCTATTCGAAAATAACTCGGAGTCCTTTACACCAGGGTAACAAATGAGTTTAAATAAGGAAAATCCCATCAAATCTGGCTGACTGTCGGTTGGTTTGGAAACGCTCAGAAGCCTGTGCTGTTGATCATTTTCACCATCCAGGCATTTCAGTTCCTGTTTACGTCATCTGGGTTTGGAGGAGTCCGCTAAATTTATCAGCATCTGGATAACACCCTTTATGAAATATCTATGTATATCCACATGTTGTATCAGATTTATAATATGTATACAAAATAATAATATTATACAATTGAAATTTCAAGAAATGTAACGCTATGGAAACGTATATAATATTATTTATACCCCCGTGGAAGCCACATTGGTTTATTCCAACCCTGAGCCAAGCCCCGCCCACCTCAGAGAAGGGTCGCGTTCTGTGGTTCTGTCCATCAAACCATCAAATGAAATATTATAGATAGATAGATAGATAGATAGATAGATAGATAGATAGATAGATAGATAGATAGATTGATAGATATTTTAATAATGTCATATCGCACATATTATCCATCCATTCGTTGTTTGCATCAAACAGCAACACAATTTGTTATTATGAATATTTATAACAATCGTATATTGATCGGTGTTCAAAAGCATTTTGTTCCAACGTTCAAAATGGGCTTCTTCTTTAAAACAAAACAAAACAAAACAAAACAAAACAAAACAAAACAAAACAAAACAAAACATATTAGTATACATTTCACATACATTTCAAAACCCTGCAAGAATGTAGGTAATGTAATGGATAATGTAAAATGCATGTGTGTTTTGAAAAGAAAGGAAATAATGTAATAACTGGAAATACTGTCTCTACTTTTGACTTTTAGACTTTTTGCATGTAAGTAGTAATTCATTATTTCCCCTGCCTCGGGGACCCACAAAAAACGTTGTCTCGTATTCTCGCGAGATTCTCTGCCCCCTCTGACGCACGAAGCACATTTTTCACCAGCTCACGGGTCACAGTCGTTTCGCAGAGATACACTAAAATGGCGTCGGCTCCGGGTGGGTGCAGAATTTCAATCTTTTGTCTTGATTTTAAGGGATTTTGTTATTGTAATGTGAAGAATTAAGTGAACAGTTTATTTGTATAGATGTCCTGTCGGCGTATAATCTCTTTTTTAGTTTGTATTTAACTGAACATCGCCACATAGTAAGCTTTAGCGCTGGGCACAAGGCCTAGCTGTGTAGCTCATCGATTCGCTTCGGTCTCGTCTGCCGGATGGCTTTTTCTTACATACTGTCGTCGATAATGAATGCCAAATTAGCCACTGTCTTAACAATAGCTAGCCGGTGCTTTTTGAAAAATACATTTGTCGGCAATACCTAGCTGCTCCCATTTTGAAATATCGTTTTTTTGCATTAGTTTGGATAGCTAAGTTGCCTAACGACGTGTTTGTGTAATGTGTTGCTAACGTTAGCGGAGCTGCTGCTGGCGAAGCTCGCGCGCAAAGGAGTATGCTGGTTTTGAATATAACGCACACGTTAACAATAGTGTAACTTTCTATTGCATGTTTTTTTTTCTTACAGATTACAGTTCCTACAGTCAGACCAGTGCCCAACAGGGGTAAGCATCTTGAAATATTGTGACTTTGAATCTAATGTAATATTGAGTGTTGGGATTTCCCGGATATTGTGGTTTTGTTGTGCATTCCAGTCAGGGAGTTTCTATATAACGTTATCGGGGAAGTCAGCGAATATCAATGCATTTTACAAATGGTCACTTAACATGAATATAATAGAACATATGATATAACTTGTTTTTAATAAATGTATTACATTAGACGGTGGCTTTTAGTTGTTCTACATTGTGTGGCCACTTCCCCGCAGCAAGCCCAACTGTAGTGGAAACCAGACTGTTTACCCCCCAGAGCTTTACTGACCTGAAAAACAACATTAACAAACTAGGAAGACATAACATTTCCTGTGTGTCTGCAGCAGCAGAAAGTCAACCAAGTGAAAAAATATCCTCAGCTGCAACAGGCACTCGTGTACTAAGTATTTCTGTCTTTTTACAGGTATGGGTCTTATGCTACCCAGCCTGCTCAAGGTTATGGACAGTCTACACAGGTGAGAATTTTAGTTAGTGGTTTAGATATGTGACTCCTAGGCCTTGTTATGTTAGGTTGATTTATTTGATCAAATCAATAAAATGTACATTTCTATTTTTAAGCACATACTGTGCTTACAAAACACAAGGAGGTTAAATGAGAGCTGGAACAATATGATTTCAAAGTGATTAGCCCATTTATCTCAAACTGGTATTTGCTGCAGGAAATTTGTCATGGTGGTGTGATTGCCTGAAGTTAATATTCTAAGAATGTACAGTAGTCTATATGAAAAGGGGGTCAGTGCTCAAGTTAAATGCATGTTTCAATCAATAAAAAGTTTAGTGACCCAAGCCCAACTCTAATGGCCAGTAACTCAAAACCTTGTTGAAGTTATGCCTTTTCTTGCCAGCAGCTAAACTATGCCCTTTGTCTTTCAGCAGGGTTACAGCCAACAGAGTTATGGGTCATATGCTCAACCTGCTGCCACTGACGCCAGTTATACCCAGGCAGCACCAGCAGCTGGAGGATACACTCAACAGCAACAACAGTATGGATCCTCTTATGGGCAACCAGCATCAGGTCAGTTATTAGATTATGGGATAGTTGAGTCATTACCAGGTAGCTCTGCCTGAAGCCACATGCAAAAGGCTTTTACAGGAGTAGAGGAAAAACTCCATGTTGGACATTAGACAGTATAGGTTTAAAAAAAAAAAAAAAAAGGACCTCTTTGGTACACCTCCCGCAGTTGGCACAGGTGAAAGAAAATCCTTGTATATTCACTGGAATAGTTGTATCGACGCTAACATATTCAGAATCAGTTGTCTTAAAGGGCAATTCCAGTGCTTATTTATTTTTTATTTTTTTTACATTTTCCATCCCTTTAATGTTAATTATGACAGTTTTCACTTTCGTGTGCCACGATTAAAGATATTTGAAATCAGTTTTGCCAAACCTCTCAGGCTCATTCACTCCCATTCAATTCCAAACGGCACAGAAGATAACTCCCAGGACGTCTAATTAAATTGGTAAAGGTAATGAGAGGCCGTCAGTCACGTTTTGCAAAGTTGCATCAGAATGCTAACATCAGGTTATAAACGTTTTATGTTTTGAAAGAAGTTCTGGTCACCGTTTCATGTTGATGTGTGCATTCAGAAACACTATGAGAGACGAGACAGGAGGGTGTGTCTTACTTCCATTTTCTGCTTCTCTGATTTCTGTGTTTTCCTCTCAAAAATAAAAACTTTCAACGTTCTCTGTAGTTATGTTAAGACCTGCCTTCTGTCAATCACAACCCATTCAAGCCAACAGACAAATCAAAGCAAGATGCTTCCGCCAGCTATGGTCCATAAAATTAAAAGGAAATTAAAGCTTGATTTTACACAATCAAGGCTTAAAATTGCCCTCCTCTACTTTACTGGGAGTAACTTGTAAAATATTTAGACTTTGCTTCTGATCTTATTGTTTGCGTTTTCCGCAGCTGGCTATCCTGCTGCCCAGTCCAACACTCATGGCTACTCCCAGTCTGCCCAGGGTTATGGGGCCAGTGGGTACGACAGCACTCCTGCTGCTGCTGCTCCAGCTGCCTCCCAGTCCTACGGCTCTCAGCCAGGTTACACTGCCCAGTCCGCCTACCCTGGATATGGCCAGCAGGCTGCTCCCACTACACCCCAGAGGTATGTGCCATTCACTGTGGATAGGCTAGGAACCAAAGAAACAATTTGTGTATAGAACAACATGATACTATAATGGTCTTTTTTTTGTTGGTTTGTCGTTTGTCTTTCCACCAGTTACAGTGCTAACAGCCAGCCAACTAGTTACAACCAAAACAGCTATTCCCAGCCAGCAGCATATGGCCAGCAGCAGCCTGGATACCAGACCCAGCAGGGAGGCTACGGCCAGCAGCAAAGCAGCTACCAGCAGCAGCCCCAACAGCAGCAGCAGCAGGCTCCCCCGTCTGCTTACCCTCCTCAAGCCTCTGGTTCCTATGGGCAGCCTCCGCCCAGCCAGTACGGCCAGCAAAGTGGACCGCCCAGTTACAACCAGTCCAGCCATTACAGTAAGTCTGGATTTTTCAACTTGTGTACAGTATTCCTGTCGTGTATTCTCCCTTAATGCAGTCTAATTTTTAAAAATCATTGTAAACATACTCCATTCATTGTATAGCATAATGATATTGTGTTGTTCCTTTGAAGATAATTACAGACAGGATGGCCAGGGTGGAAGTTCTAGCTACTCTGGCTCAGATCCTGCAAGGTACCCGGGGGCAGGGGACAGCAGAGGGCCTGGCAGAGATGGCTTTGACAGAGGTGGAATGATGCACCGTGGGCGTGGAGGCATGGGCCGTGGCATGGGGTAAGTCCCTCTCCTCCACACTTAACCTCACTTGTATTTTCACTTACAGGTGCTGTGGCCAGGTAGAGCAGGGCTGAGGCAAGTCCCAACAAAAAATAGTTTGAATAATTCAAGTTGATTTATCAGCAATTTGCACAACTTTATTCTCCCATGATGTTTGAAGCCCATGATCAAAGGTCTATTAAGTTCCAGCATGGGCACCAAATGTAAATACATTCACCCAGTTTCTCTCAGCCCTGCCTCTGAATTGGCCAAAGGTAAGAAAAAGGTGTGTTCCAATATCAAAGTAAATTTTGAACAAAGCCCTGTGCACATTCATTTTAATGGAACATTTCTTATTACTCGGCACATGATTGATTATGGACCATTATCAAAAATATTCTTGGTAATTGATGATATTTAGGGAGTTGCTGATCTCATGATTGGTCTATGGTTAAAGTGATTGGATAAAACGGAACAATATTGTCTTATCTAAATTATAATGGCTTTTCTTAGGGAAAGGTTCGAACACTGGTATTGGTCACACTATTTCAGCAGCACATTTTAAGTCCAAGTACGTCTTACTGTGGTGCATTCACATTTTTGGTAGCTCATGGTTTTAGGGAGGTTGACATTTATGATTGCTATGAGGGTAATGCAATTAGAAGTTGCTTAAATCCTAAGGATTTCATCATCATGGATTTTTTGGAAAACATACAATTTAGTGTGTCCTGCATAGCTTTTCAGATGCATGGAGCAGACAATTTAAGGGATTTTAAAACCACAGGCCTCAAACATTTTTTTGTCTATTACAAAGGGATTCTTTATTCTTGCTTAAGTGCAGCCATGTGATGAATATTTGGGTCTCATTTGGATTTAAAAGGAACAATATATTTCCACTTGGTAAATTTGTCACCTGTTAACTATCAAATACATTCATTGGTGTTTTCAGTTTGTGGTTGATTTTTGCCAGGCTGTCATTGTCAATAAGAATTTGTTCTTAACTGACCTGCCTGAAGTAATGCCAAAATTAATAAAACATAATGTAACAAAAATAACAGTCAGATAAGTTAATTAAATGTTTCATCAACCATAGTGAGAGAGACAATACAAGGTAATAGGTGGTCTCCAGTTTAATGAGATTTTTCTACTGGCATTACTAAGAATTTGAATTGTTAGTTTAATGTTAGAATTAATCCTGAGAGATGATCAATATTTTCCCTCACCTGAGGCCATTTTACTGATAGTAGTTGTTGAATCTCTAAACAAATTAACAGAGGTATTTCAATATAATTTGTGGTTAATTTTTCAATATCCATTCAAGCTGAAATTCATCATCACATTAATCAAAATTCAATAAAAAGGGGAATTCCTTAGGACAGATTGGTTACTGTCAATGTACATTCTCTACTGTTCTCTATAGCCAGAAATGGTTTGACCCAACCTCAAATCAGACCCACTGACGTCCAGCTCCCCTAAGCAGGTATTTAAAAAGATTGAAGAGGCAGTCATGAGAAAGTCCAGGGGTATTTTTTGAAGGATTTGTGTACATTTTCTGGTTCAGATCGGTTACCACTGCTGTAAAACAAAGCTGATTGGAAGATGGAAACTTAAACAGATGTTGAATCAAGAAATTCAGCCTCCCAGTTATTTTTAACAGAGCAGCTCCTGGTTGTAAATCTTGGTGACACCACAGATTAGTCTTATTTTTCTGTATTTGATTTTGGGAGAGCTTTCATTTTAAATAATTGATCAGTCTTGGGTCAGAACAACAGCAGAATTATGAGCTCCACTAATGCAGGTATTCCCCTTCTTTAAGAGGTACAGTTCATCAAACTGAGTTTCAAAATTTCTTGTTCAACAGTGTTAACATTTTTAGATAACAGGGTTGTGCATAATTTGTTTTCTCCATTTTTCTGGTGCAGGGAATCTCACACACACACACACACAAACTTTTGACATTTCAGTATGACATTTCAGAGTCTCAATAGGTGATACAACAGTGAATATTACATTAAGAGTTATACAAGAAATATTACTATGCATGAATCAAGCAACTTTGCATTATTTATTATTTAAAAAGTAGTGGTAAATGTACAAGTAGCATCTCCACATTTTCAGTTTGGGATTACGTATTTTAGTATGGAACAGGAATATTTTGGGGGTGGGTCACATAATGTCATTTTGTAATGTTCAAGATGTTTGTTTTGTGGTTTGGAATACAAATGTTTGATCACATTCTTTTGAGCACTTTTTAACATGCTTTGTCACATTTATACCGTACAGGTAACAGTGAGAGCCATTTAAAACCATCTATACTCTAAAAAGTATCTGTACTCAGTACAGAGCCGGCAGCTTAAGCAGCAGGAGGGAGCTTAAACAAAGATTCGGGGTCTGCCTTTATTCCAAGAACTGAGGATTGTGTTGTTTTTTTTAAAGCATGATGGGTATATCTATTGGCCAAGTCTTTGTTTTTAATTTTTTAACCTTGGTAAACACTGTAACATGGTCAGATAAAATTAGTTGTTTTTTATTTTGGAGTTGATTTATCTTACTAAAACAATGTACAATTGTTGTTGTTTTTTTGTTTTTTTATTGCAAGGTGAATATGATCACCTGATCATCTTGTGAAATTTCAGATGCATTGCATTTGTTAACTTTTGTACATATCTGCTTCAGCCTTAAGTTTTGTTAGAAACCTAATGTTAGTGTGAAGTTGTAGTGTATAGGCTTGTTTCAGGTACTTTTGTACAAATGTTTGGGTTTTTGTCACAGGTAGTATTATGTATGCAATCAATGCATCTGAAATCTTTCTACTTTTGTACAAATGTTTGGGTTTTTGTCACATATTTTTCAATGGCAATGAAAATGTGTTAGTCATTAATATACCTCTACTCAACTGTATCCACTACTGAAAACTGTCACTGAAGTTGTAGTCAGCTAGCAAAGAAATGCCGCATAGTTAATAACCCATATCCCCTCGATTGGATTGTATATTTATCGTTTTGGGGAGTTCTTAGTTGCTATTAGGCTAGTTAGAACTGTGTTCATTACTCCCTCAATCAAGCCACTTGGTTCGAGGCGTGGAAGTGGCTGTAAAAGGGAAATCGCCTTCATATCTCCATTTATTCTCCCATAGCAGCGCTGGAGACAGAGGTGGCTTCAGTAAGCCTGGTGGTAAGTTAACGAGTATTACACTGGTTAGTCCATTCCAAACCTTAAACTTTTTGAACAAGTACGCTTCGCGTATTGACATATGCTACATTGCGGTATGCAAAATATTTACATGAACACAACATCTGAAAATATAGGGGAATCTTTTTGGATGCCTGAGACCTTTTTTTTGTGGGGTACTTGGTATAATTTGTTTTATCAGTCACTGCTTATGGTTTGACAATGAGAGTTTTTGACAGGTTAATGACAAATTACCACTGGCAACAAACGTGTGTCGGTTCTTATTGCCCTAACAAATCTCATGGACTGAATTTCTGGGTTTTTTGAGGATTTATAACTGGTCTTAGAGGCTTCTCAAACGGCACAAAATTATTTGCAAAAGGGTCTGAGGTATTTTATTTTCCACTATCAATATTTCACTTGAGAGGGAAATGTGGTCTACCATAAGGTGCCATTTTCAACTTTGCAATATGGCTGACAGCGTCTGTAAGGGAATGTCTGGATTATCTTTTTGTAATATTCTCAGGAGTTGTACGCTGGGGTCAAGTAGCACACTGACTTTTCTTTATCTTTTTTCTCTCCCCTTCAATGGATGGACTATAGGACCCAGCGAATCAGAGCGTGAAATGGGTGAGTAGATTCATGCTATGTTGGACCTTTTTAATACTCTTAAAAGACCACTTGCTTGTTAACCACTTCTTAGGAAATGGCAAATGTACAGAATTTGTGTAGTGACGGTTGCATATTTGCTGCAGTTTAATTTAGTTTCTTTTTGTTTGTTTCAGGACGCCCTGAAGAGCAGGATGACTCTGAGAACAGCACAATCTACATCACAGGGTTGACTGAAAACGCCACCCTGGAGGAGATGGCTGAATTCTTTAAACACGTTGGACCAATCAGGGTAAGAATAGCTCTTCTCTCTAAATGTTGAGAAATGTGAGCAAAACAAAGGTGGAGACTGTATGTGATAATAAACTCCTTTTTGTGTCTGAAGATGAACCGCAGATTGGGTCAGCCTGCCATTAACATATACACAGACAAGGATTCGGGCAAGCCCAAGGGAGATGCCACCCTGTCCTATGAGGAGCCCTTCTGTGCCAAAGCAGCAGTGGAGCATTTTGATGGTAGGTTGCATTGACTCAGCTTTGTTTGCAACAGAACAGAATCCACATTGACATTTTGAAATATTTCTAGCAGCGCATTCATTCACCTATGACTTGTAATTTGTGCATGCAAGTTTTAAGGTTTGTTTTGTTTTTTTTATTAAAGGGAAGGAGTTCCAAGGCCGAAGGCTTAAGGTGTCCATGGCACGCCGCAAGCCCATGATGGGTGGGATGAGAGGCGGCATGCCCATGCGAGATGGCATGATGGGTCGTGGAGGTAAATGTCAGCAGTGTGTCTTTGTAAGACTGAATCCCTAAGGGCATGTTCACACTACTCTGCCTTTTTTTTGTAGGGAAAGAAATGCTGCCTCAACCGCATTTTGTGCTCATAATGAAAAGTGTGTTTGTTTCCATAGGCTTTAGCTGCCCCTAGGCATTAGGTACAATTTGCATATGACAGACACACAACCACGTGACATGGAGTATGCAGGTTTTCATTCCAACCAAGACTACACCAGGTGATCTCACTGATAGGTTCCCCCTCTCTGTTTTGGGGTGTGCTAATCAGTGAAATCATCTGGTGTAGTCTTTGTTGGAATGAAAATCTTCATACTCTTGGCCCTCCATGGCACATAAGCATCTCTGTTGTAAACTGCCAGCTGCCTGCATACTGTGAAATCTCACCTCTTTTTCATTATTGTTCAGGTCACAGAAACCGGCGCACTCGTCTAAAAAGTCAATTTTTTGTCACCGTTAGAAAGCACTCTGTTCTGCCTAAAAAGTTGCTATGTTGATTTCCATCAACCTTGCGGCCTCTCCCCAAAAGCCTCAGTGCCAGCAGTTTGAAGAAAGAGGAATAGTGTGAATACAGCCCTACTACTGAACAGTGCTGTGATTATTGACACGTTAATTGAAATGTAATTGGGGACGCACCTCCTTGTCTTACAAGGTATGATGGGCCGTGGAGGAGAGCGTGGGGGTTTTGTCCCACGAGGTGGTCCCCGTGGAATGGGCCGAGGTGGACCATCAGGAGGCAATATGCAGCAGAGAGCCGGAGACTGGGAGTGTCCTAACCCGTATGTATTGCTCTGTAGTGCCATGTCTGTACATCTGATGTATCTTCTGTATTAAACATTGTTTTTAATACTTACTAAATTGTTTATAAATGGTTTCAGGGGTTGTGGCAACCAGAACTTTGCCTGGAGGATGGAGTGTAACCAGTGCAAAGCTCCTAAACCAGAAGGTTTAGGAGGCGGCCCTCCATTTCCCCCTGCAGGTATGGACTTGTTTAATTCTCTCTGGCATACTCCTTCATATGATGTCCAAAGAGAAGAGCGCTCCCTAGTCACAAGCCGTAAACACACTTGGTGCAGTGTAGACTAAAATCAAGCGCTGTACTTCTTTCAGGCGGCGACCGAGGTAGAGGTGGTATGGGAATGCGCGGCGGCAGAGGTATGGACCGTGGCGGGCCAGCCGGAGGGCCAGGGGGCCCCGGAGGTTTCCGTGGAGGTTGGGGAGGTGACCGTGGCGGATTCAGAGGAGGGCGAGGTGGAATGGATAGAGGAGGATTCCGTGGGGCCGGGCGGGGAGGACCACCCATGGACCGGATGGGTGGCAGAGGTGGAAGAGGAATGGGCCCACCAGGCAAGATGGATATGAGGTAGGGGAAAGACTCCTCAAGTGGTCCTAACACCTCTATACCAACTGTAAGTAGTTTTATCATAACGGTTACCTTTAGGTAATGTCAGGACTGGCAATCAGGATTATTAACTGGATAATGGTATGCTATAAAGTAGATGGCTTTGGTCCTTTACTCTGATTGGTTGAGACATGTTTGAAGCCATTAAATAAATACCCAGTAAACCCATACCTGTGACTGCATAACTGTTCATTTAAATATTAACATGAAAACCAAAATCACCACTCACACTGGTACTTGTGTCGCTCAGCAACCATGTTGTTTAGCTACTGTTCAAGAACTTTATTTCTTAGTAGAAGATAAGCATTTTATTTATTGATTTTAAGAGTGAGATTTTAAATTTGCCCTTTTTTTATTTTAAAATGCAATGGTGTATTTTTTCATCGCTATTTTAGAAAAGCTACGTGGTTTATTGATCCATCAGTAGCACTCAAGCCAGCATTGTTAAATATGACTTACAAAGAAATGTGTATATTTGCTTGGTAATCTTAAGCAAATGAAATTGAATTAATCCATTTCTTCTCAAATAAAGTTGATGTCATGATTGTTGACTGTTCTCTTGTCCTTCCCCAGGGACCATCGCCAGGAACGCAGAGACCGACCCTACTGAACGACAACTTCTTGAGTTTTCCTCTTGCGGAATTTGATTTTTAAGAAGAAAAGTTTTAATTTATGATTCCATGTATCAATGGTTATAGAACTGCTTTTGAATATCCTGGTGCAGTTCAACTCATAAGTGTTTCTAGTTATTCTTTTTTTTAGTTTGTTACCCTGGGTTATGCTTCATCTTCTCGTCTTGTGCATGTTTTTTTCTTTCTTTTTTTTCTTTTTTTTTTTTTTTAAATATGCAGATTAGTTTTGACAGTGTATTGTAAAATGCAGGGTTTTTCATTTTTTATTGTAATTGCCTCTCCTTCCCCAAGACTGACAATATGTAACTGCAGATTTGGGAAATAAAATTTACTGATTTGATGGTTTCGATGTTAAGACTCTTCAATTTTACAAAACGGACTAGTAGTCATGGAACAAAAGTATTAATGCAGTTTTTCCTCATTAATAAATGATCGGTTTCTACATTCATCTTTTAGAAACTATGCTACTTCACATTCATCATTCAGTAGATCAAAAACACTGATTCTATCCTCAACAGTTTTTCCAAAATGAGTTTTTCTTGCCAGCAATAGTTTTGTATACATAAGATGTTTTGTAATATCTCGTTTTGAATAGTGTGTGTGCTCCACAGGGATGAATTAGAAATATAATTAGTGATTGTAATAGGGGCTTTATTGTCCATCTGGTCAAACCTTTGGAAATTAGTATTTTTTTGGACATATTACGTGGTACATAGGTTTGGTAGATTACATTAAACCATAATCATCTCTGGGGAAATCGGCTCACTGCAGCTGCAAAGAATAGGGTACAAATGAGAAGTGAACAATGGAAAGAAATGAAGATAATGCAACACAATGATGCCAAAAAATCCATGTATAATGATCAAGTGGGTTTAGGGTTATAATCAGACTGGTGATGAGGCCCATCAATGTCCTCACCAATAAGGTCTAATCTGGAAGCTCAAAGTAAGCCTGCAGCGCTCCCATAGAGTCCTTGGCACTGGGCTGCTGCTGGACAATACTTGTGTACCCAATATAAAGTTGTGCTCTGATGTAATGTACCATGGGGTGGAGCTTTATGCATATCGTTGTCCTGTGAAAACCATTCCAACTCCAATTTTGGTGATTTTCATTTTTTCACTTCAGTTAACAGATTACATCCTCAGAGGGTTGAGAAAATGTCTCCGACTTCTTAGGCTTTATGAAACCAAAAGAAAATCCACAGGATGAAGTCAAAAATGATCAAGTGATCAAGCTAAAACGAGGCTGTTTTCTTAGTTCCTGAAAAGTTGACAGTTTGGAGATAGAGTTTTCACCTGACAGCAACGTAGCACACCAGTGTTTTAGTATCTCCAGAGATGATAGCGGTCGGTTCCCAGGTTGGTACATCCAGACCACTTGGTCACTTGAGGAGAGTAGTTCCACAGTAGTCAGTAGTGCTGTCAGCTTTGCAGAAGCCAGTGCATTCCTCTGCTCTGGTTGTCTATGATGACTCCCAAAAGTACCAAACTTTTTCTTTCCCCTAGTAGGATAAAGCAAGCCTGATTTGTATTGGATTCAGTATTACGGATGCTGGTATTTGAGCTCTGTACTCAGCTCAGTTGGTCTAGTAAGTGGCCTCAAGGTGGCGCTGTTTACAAGCTGTTTCACAGGCAAGACTGAAAAAGTCTGAATAACTGCAGTAGCTGTCTTCAGGGCTTTACTTTTGAATTAGCCAATGCAACCTTAATCAGTGCTCTGTCGTAAATGCCTTAGTATGTTGGCAATGATGTTAAAGTATTCTCTGCCATTTATAAAATGTTTTCAAAAGGGATGAAGCTGGCTTAAAGGGGAAACCTTAAAGAATTCATAACGCCGTCAACCACAACAGTAAAATAATTGTGAATATGGGCAACTGTTATAACCAGATACTAGACAACTGAGACTGAAATGCAGAATGATCTTGCTGATCTGGCATCAGTTCTGAACCATAAAAAGGTACCTTGTTGCCAGAAAATCACAGTGACCTTTAACATCTTTCCCTTTCCCATCATAACAGCATTACAGGCTCGGGCCTTAGTACTCTGGTTCCTGGCTTTGGAAATAGTTCATGTTCACAAATTGAATAGAAAGTTGAATGGACTGTCCTAGACCATAGGAATATTTTCTTAAATACAGCAGTATTCCCCTTTAAGGCAATCAAGTTGAATGAAGGAATGTTATTAATCACAGATGTCAACACTTGGCATGTTTCATTCAAGCATCTGTTAAACATATGGCTATTAAGGCGTTGTTACAGCCCTTTGATGGTCATCCATCTCTTGCAAATTACTTATTTTAATACACCTATAGGGTTACCACTATATAATCCTGCTTAAGTTTCTGTTGAACTAATCCGCTGTGACATTGAAGGTTGCATCCTTCGCAGTGTCTTCTATTTAGTAGTAAAGGTTTGTGTCAGACTTCTCAGCATCTGCTTTGCTGTGGAAGAGAGCAACCTTAAGGCACTCCAAATTAATAATACAGTATTCTTAATATCTTTATGTTTCTGTGCTAGTCTGGAAAAAAACCATGAAGCGGAATCATATTGACATAGTGAGTAGAGCGATTGCCTTTCACCCACAGGACCCAGGTTCAGGCCACAAAAAGAAATACATACCAATTTAATACTTGATTATTATAAGCAGCCAGTAGGTCATTTTGTTCATGGGACACCACAGTTCTGTACATTAGTCTAACTTCACACAGTCTTGTCACTGATATGCTACCAAAGCCTCCTATCTCCCCTCTTTTATTTCCTTTTTTTTTTTTCCCACTGAAGCCCCTGTAAGTTAAAGCCCCTTCGGGAAACAGTCACAGCTGGCATCTTTAAGTGGTCTCCATTTGCTGTGGCCAGTTGCTCATGTTGGATTAATAGAGTGCTGATTTCTCTCTCTCTCTCTCTTTCTCTCTATCTCTGTCTCTCTTACTGACA
Organism: Centroberyx gerrardi; assembly: GCF_048128805.1. Taxonomy (NCBI): domain Eukaryota; kingdom Metazoa; phylum Chordata; class Actinopteri; order Beryciformes; family Berycidae; genus Centroberyx; species Centroberyx gerrardi. The sequence goes on from NC_136004.1 coordinate 17,442,166, forward strand.
CAGAAAAGCTGATTCATCCAGGCCCAGAAAATGATCTCATCGACCCCCACCTTCTCTCTCTCTCTCTCTCTCTCTCTCTCTCTCTTTCTATCTTCCGCCCTCCCTCTCTTTCTTAAACAGACACATGCCTCTTTTTAAATGAAAACAAGCCTTCCCCTCTTGGCAGCGGGCCTGCTGAAATTCAAACAATCGCACATTAGAGCAGTTCATGAGCAGCTCCAATAGAGTGGAAGAGTACAAGATTTAAAAGGCTGTTACAGGGAGGGGAAATGACTTGGTGGAAAAGATTCTTTTAAAGCCCCAAACAAGTTGGCCTGAGGTTTTCAAAACCTCCTCATTCCATTGTAACCTGAAATTCAAGTTTATTTTACACAAATGTTGATAAATTATCCAAACATAGGGTAAACAAAGGTTGTAACCTTGTGTTAAGCCCTCAGACCACCAAGAACACTGTCCCAATGATTTCTTCACATGTTTTGGCTTTGGAAACAATACAGAAGAGAGAGAATTCAACAAATTTTAGACTATTTCCCTGAGTTAACACTGCAAAAGCAACAACACATCTACATACTAATACTACATACTAACGCACCACCCTAAAATAGTCTAATTGTCTAGTCTCCCCTGTCTTAGGGGCGCCGTCCAGTTTGGGCCGCCCTAAAAGTAGTCCTCCCTGCGTCCCTGGTTGTCTTGTGCGTGACAAAGATCCATTTTGCTATCATGCATACAGTAGCCTAGATCATGCGCTCTTGAATGGGCAACTTTGTCTCACACTTTAGGCCTGCTTGGGTAGACTGGATAAGACTGTTTTCATAGTGTCCATCCATATCTCTCTCACTGTCTATCTCTCTTTTTAATCCCTAATGCCCTATTGTCTCAGGCCTGAGTGGCCCTGTCCTCCTACAGGTGTGACATCTTTGTTTTGTGCAATGCCATCTACAAACCGATAGCCACACATTCATCGGAATATTGACTTTTCGACAAGGTAGTTAAAACTTCACTGACATGCGAGCGTGTCTTATTCATCTTGTCATTTAATCACCTGTGAAGGATATGCGGTCTAGTAGGAAGTTTGTCTTATTCCCTGTACTATGATGTTGAGCCACAGGCTTTAGATGTCACGTTATATGTCACATGTCCATTAGAAATTAGTTTTTGTGACGATGAAACCTACTTGTGTTGCTATAGCCTAATATTCCTTATAGGGACACATAGTTTGTCTGTGGTACTCAATAGTGAGTTTATGGAGATTGTATTTATTGGTGTGTGTATCTGCTGTGGTGTCACTATAATCATTGATGTGGTGGTAAATAAAAAGGTGGGTAAATTATGACCTCCAGCTGGTGAGTGATAAGGCAACACAACCACCAATATGAACAAAAATCAATACATAAATGTATGCTTTTTCTATGATAGGCTATATTCATTTATGTCATAACGATCGGTGCGCAAACTGAGCTTTGCCCTCAAATACAGCCTTGATTATAATATTAGGCCTACCGGAGTTTATACTTGCTCTAATATTTATATCCTTCTAAAATGATTTTACGATTATTATCTTACTATGTTAGGGAATTAGGCCTGGAAATAATAGGCTATATAGTCTGTCGGTAAACGGGGAACATGGGGTTAAGTTTTTCCCCTTCTGCCGAGCGTTTATCCCTTATAATGGGATGTGCCACCGAGTCGCTCTGCTGGTCTAAGCTACAGCAGGTCAACATATTCAGTGCAAGAGGCGGCGCAACATGGGCTGAGCCTATTTGTAGGGAACGATGAACTGGTGAGCGATATGCCGCCTCTGGTCAATGGTCGTGATTTCATCGATAAGGAGCTGAAGTGATTTGACTGATTCCCACCGACAGACATGGTAACACGTGGATTTTTGTGGGTGCGAGGATCCACCGGCTACCAGATGGAATAATTGGCCTACGCATGGGTGTGTTTCAGCGTCCCGGACCGTTCCGATTCCGTTCTCACTCTGGGAGCCGGCGATGCGCTCATTAAAGGAAACGGGTTTCGCAGAGACATCCGGAAAACGCATCCATGCGCCACGGCCGCCCCGCATCCCGATATGCGCCTCTGACGATACAAAGCCTTGCTTCAAGGAGCTGCATTGAGATAGCACACCATCCAATTGGCATGGGTGCGTCAACACGGTTATTTCGCTGTATTTTGCGGATGAGGCTTTGGAGGGCAGTTGTGCAATGAGACAATCTGGAATTATTAAGTAGACTGTATCGATACATAATCCGACAATATGGCTGATCAGAGCAACATCCAGTCTGCCGCCTCCAAGAGTATCCGGCCCTTTAAATCCAGTGAAGAATACCTGTATGCCATGAAGGAGGATCTGGCCGAGTGGCTGAACACCCTGTATGACCTAGATATTACTGCGGACACCTTTATGGATGGGCTGGAGACTGGCTGTGCTCTGTGTCGGCACGCCAACAATGTGAACCGCGCCGCGCTGGACTTCCAGCTGGAATACCCGGAGGCTGCACAGTCCATGAAGGTGCCATGCAAAGATGTTGTCTTTCAGTCGCGCAACGTTGTCCCTGGATCGTTTTTGGCACGGGATAATGTGTCCAATTTCATCGGCTGGTGTAGACAGGAGCTGTGGATCAAGGACGTCCTGATGTTTGAGACCAACGACTTAGTGGAAAGATGCAACGAGAAGAACTTCGTTCTCTGCCTCCTTGAGGTGGCGCGTCGTGGGGCCAAGTTTGGCATGTTGGCCCCCATGTTGATCCAACTGGAGGAGGAGATCGAAGAGGAGATCCGGGACCAAGAGAACCTGCGGGATACGGTGGAGCCGGGGGAGCCAGGAGAGCAGAGCCCGCCCAGCAGGTGTTTCAGTCGGAAGGAGATCAGTGAAAGTGTGGAGGATGAACCTGATCCAGCCCCATTCATCTGGCAGCAGAAAAGAGTTTTATGTGACATGCGAAATTTGGATGAGTTGGTGAGTTGCACGATGAAAAGACAAAAACACAGCCCACTGTATTTTAGCATCATCATATTAGAGCAGTGAACTACTCTGCATATGCTTAAGTGGCGCCACTGGAATGCAAAACAGGCCCTAAAACTGTACCATCATAGCACTGCATTACAAGGTATGTTTGATGCAAATTGACATGTAATGTTCCTGCAGCTCAATTTTTACATAATTTTAACCCTCTTTGCACATTGTACAGTTTGGAAATACATTGTTGGAATTCCATGCTTCCATGCTTAGACTTGTTAGGAAACCAGTCTTTAATAGAGCTTTAATAGATCTGATGCTAAACAATACGAAGCAGTTGAAAGAAGACCTATCTCTGAGGATGCTCTCCCATAGTAAAACACAGAGCTGTGCCAAAAGTCAAGCACCCTCTCTGAAAACATCATGTCGATGTTATGAAGAAGGCAGGGGCCTTACAGACTGTGGAGTGTGCATGCATGCATATGTGTGTGGCTGAGTGAGTTCAGTTAAATTCTTCTTCACCTGTAGGGTCAGTGTGTGTTTGACACCCAATTCCTCACATTCTCTCACACTCTAGCTCTGAAAAGTCACAGGTAGACTCAGCCAGCGAATGTCAGTTCGGCCCCTACAAGAGGTTAACAGAGATGCAAATGTTTCTTTCAGTTCTCACAAGATATCTTTATCACACCTGTTGCAAATAGTCTATCAAGAACATTTAATACAATATAGTGCTCCCAAAAAAGATCCTCATCTGTGCAGTAGCTCTGTAACTCCAGTACCAACACCACTAAAATGCTACACAACAAAGAGAGCAAGTCCCTTTTGGCAGTTTGGTTCTAAATCATTTCCTATGCTGTGGAATTTGAACCATCAACCCCTGTCAACCGTCCCGTTAAACCGGCTGAGCCCTGCCGTGGCCTGGCAGCCATAAGCGTGTAAGGATGAAAGAGATATTGTTAGAGCAAAACTAAATGGGCAGATTTAGACCAGCAGAACACGTGCTTGGGTTATGAGTGGGGAAGAGTTAATATTTGAGTGTCGATGAGAAGAGCGAGAACAATGTCGGCCTTTCACACCAGAGATGTGAGGGATAGACGAGGGGGAGGGAAGAGAGAGGAGGGGAGACAGCCGACAGTCACACTCATGCTGGTCAGGCAGCGGAGCAGAGCAATTATTGTGTGACCTCTGTAGACAGAAATAGGAGAGCATGTGGAGGAGGAGGTGCGCTGCATGTACCCAGGCTGTCTGACTCCAAATACTCACTCATATGACTGTGAGCTGAGGATTATCCAGGCTGAGTGATGAACTTCCATACAGAGACATTTCAGGACAAAAGCTCACTGGAAAACTGCGACGTGTATTCCTGTCTCTCCTCTTCTGTCGCCCCAACTGACACGCCCCCCCAACACACACAAACACACACACACCATCGACATTTGACTGGCTTTGACCCATTTAAGAAGTGGCACTCTAAGTCACCCTGTCTCCTTGGTGAATAAAATCTCTTTCTCTCTCCCTGTCTACCTGAATAAATTGCTTGCTCCGCACCCCCACACAGAAAAAGCCCACGTCAGCAACATGAGTGTCCTCGAGTAAGAGACCAGTAAGGTACTAAGACTAGAGGCCGCAATACCAAAACAATACAGTATTACTGTGCTGCTGTATGCTTCAATACTAACACATCCTGTCTAATGACCTCAGCTCCTTTTGATCCATACTGTGGTTTATATGCTATTTTTAATTCCTCATTTGTTTTGGCTCATATCCTGTGTGGGACATAGTTCCACTTAAAGTAGTCAGTGCCACCCAATTTCCTGAGCTGTGGTGTGCTGACCAGGAAATCCAGATTTTTATATTTTTGATGAATATCTGCAAAATCGGCCACTGAATCAGTTTCTTGTTGCAAGGCATTAGGCCTTTATGACCTTCATGACCTTAGTCAATATTCTGCAATATACGTGTGCGTATTCCTCTGTATTTCTATCTAATGTAGAAGCCTTACAAGAGATTAGTGTCTCGTAATTACTGGAAACCTCATTGCTAGTCGCCACGAGTGTCCGAAAGGGAGGGAGAGGAAGAAAGTTAAAGGGCTTAGTGATATTTTCATCGGTCCACAGCTGTGAGACCAGGCTGTGTGTCTGGTGCACATGCAGGCAGCGCCGCTTTCCTGCATCATCCAGGATGGGTTGTGTGTCAGGACGGGATGTCTTCTCTGAGAAAAAGAAAAGCATTAAGCTACATGATAGAGGCCAGAACAAAATATCAGCGTTCGGTTTAGGAGACAGAGACAGTTTTACTTTGAGTCAGCTTTTAAACTAAGTGTTTTTGAAATACATAATTTATCAACCTATTCAGGACCTCTCTCCCTATTCATATCCCATAACATCATTGATAAAATGTCATTATTAAAGACATTATTTGAAGGCCGTATTATCAATTAATTACCATACCTCTCACTCCCAGAGAGATGCGCACAGCAGATTCAGATGCTTGTGAACAAACAGAAATGCTGTGATCCTTTGGCTCCCATTCAGTCATCAGATTTTCTCTATAAAACTGTGATTGTTGATCTGGCTTCTCTGATTATCCAGTCAAATATTTAGTAGAACATGTGAGCTGTACAGTTCATGTGTGACCACCAAGTATGTTATGTTGCAGTCCATCTTCTGTAGGTTGAAAAACACCTTCAGAATCACTAATTGTTAAAAGCAAGTGTTGAATTCTGGACTATTTAAATATTTATTTGGGGCATTTGATTAATGTGCAGCTCAGTGCATCTCGCTGAGCTTTTTAGCTTTGGCAGCATGGTGTTATATAGATTTTTGGCTCAGTGATTGACTGTGAGTGTTCAGTCCCAGAACAAGCAAATAAGGTCAAAACTATCATCCTCTTGCTATTGTTCCTTATGCTAAACATTGTTCCTTTAGTAGTGTGGTGCCATAAAACTAATCTTCCCGTTGAGTTCAACAATAAAATACAAGAGTGGTGAACATTCTCTGTTTAGACAGCATCATCTTAAGTACAACTCTCTCTAGTAAGGACATCTGGCTGTTCAAGAATCACAGTAAATGTGTATCACCAGAAATTGCTATTTACTATTTGTCCTCAACACACTTGTCTTGTGAATTTCACAGACTCAAGTTATGCTAATAAGGTTTTCAGAATAAAAAGAAGTCATAATCAAACCACAGTTTACCAACATATGATATGAGAAATATGATTCAATAACAGTTTGAGAGGCCAGCTGCTCAGGCCACCTGCTCTGCTGCAGGTAGCTTATCTAACAGGTGTGCCGGATCCCCATGTACAGTAGGTGTCCTATCTTAGGAAAAGCTGAAGTGTATCGAGTGACAAGAGGCAGTTCAGTTCCTCTGTTTGCTTTCCTGGTTACCATAAGCCCTTAGGTAAATACCCAATCTTGCGTCTCCACGTCCCGCCACTATGTTCTTACTCATCTCCCAGACATTTTGCTTTTCCACTCTAAGTTGAGGAAGTGACTGACTGGTGTCACTACGTCCTTAGTGTCTCAGTTTGACTCATTGATAATGTAAGTCTGACTGTTCCATTTTCCCACTCCTGGAGAGGCATTTTCATAGGAGCGGTGCTGACAGCAGTTGGTTCGCGTTCATATATCCCCACATAGTGTTTATCCTTTGCATTAGGGGATTTTCTCAGACATTTCATCTCTACCTACAGATTATGATAGTGATATCAGACTGATTCCATATTTTCCTATATATTGCCAGTAGCCAAAGGCAATGGAGCATGGCCAGCCACCTACACAAATAACCTTTTGTATATTTTCTAGGTCTTGCAATTTATGTTGTTCTCTCATCAGTGAACATGGAGAGCAATTAGGCCCTGGGGATAGTTATCTTTGTCAAAATGCATAGCCTTACATACTGACATACCCCTATAATAATTAAAATTACACGTACAGATTCCCTTAATGCACACCCACATTGTTCACATGCTCGCTGCATGCATAGACATCTATACACTTAGTATTCGAACATGCAAACCCAAAGACAATAACAGCAGACTATAGGAGCTTTATAGCCTGAGAGTTCGCCATTATAGGCTTCCTTCATTGCCCATCTTTCTTTCTTCCTATTCACTCATATAAACTGGTTCATGTCTCCTCTCACCCCAGGCTTTAACATTCAGCCCTTGTTTAGTTCATATATGTGCGGACCCCCTTTTCCCATCCCCCACCTCTTTCCCTTGGAGATGATAAAGCAAAGAGCAGAGCAGTATGTATGCCTTGTTGGTGGCATGGAAGAGGAGGGGGGGGGGGAGTAGACTGATCATTGTTGACAGTAGTGTAATCAAAGGCAATCATCTCACACTAAGATAGACTGGTGGCTTTGGATGGAGACAGTAACAGTTTCAGACACCAGCAGAGGAGAGAGAGAGAGAGAGAATGTGCACAATATGCCTATATGGACCCTCTGCTCCATTAGCCTTATGGTTCAATTCATGTATTCAGGAAAAAAGGGGGAGAAGACAACAGATAGCATGCCTAGAGTGCCTTTACTGTACACTCTGCTAAACCCGCCTGGATTTTACTCTGAGAGAGGGTGGGAGAGAACTGTGAGTGAGCTACAGTATGTGTGAGTGTGTGAGAGAGAGAGAGAGAGAGAGAGGGAGCGAGAGAGTGAAAGGGAAAAGTAGGTCATCATGGCTTGCATTGGGTCAGACTCATACGCTTTGTTGAGAGAGCATGGCATCCTTCAGTGTTTATGCTTCTTGTGTCTTACGCACCCCTCAAAGTGTTTATAATATAGAGGTAAAATATAGTGCAGGCTAAATTCTAAGGGTTTAGTCATTTAAAGGTTACATTTTTTGCCCAGTAGGCTTTGTACAGTGCCAGTACAGCACAGAACTCACTCTTCACCCTTTTCCATGCAGCAGCATTAATGTGGAAAGAGCTGACTCCACACTTTGCATATTGCCCGCTTTATTTCTTTATTGCAGTGTGGTGATATCTACCGTGCAACCAGCACGATCGTGTGCATGATTGTCATTCAACTGTGTGTTTATCTTAATAGGCTTTGAATATTGTGTCTGTGAGTATTTTCTGCACCTGCCTGCGGACTCTCCAGACTGGTCTCAGGTGTAGACTGTCAGGATGACAGGAGAGTCCCTCGCGGGCCATCAACTGATGTAACCTTGGCCCCGTGACAGCTGTCACACTGCAGTGATAGAGGGAGGAGAGTGCTGAGTGCGTTGGAGCCTCATCAAACAAACTGGCAAATTAGGTAGACTCTGGCCTGTGATTTAACTTCCTGCAATGAGTGATTACATTACTATTTGACTGAAGGAGACAAATATCAATGACTTTATTCTCATTACAGTATTTGATTTCCATGGGTTTTCTGTATCCTCCCCGTCCCCCAGCGGGCTGTTTGTCATGTGGCCAGAAGATAGGCATCGATTTTCAGGGAGCGGTTTCCTTGAACTGTAGATGGAACCTGGCCTGGAGCAAGTACAAACCCATTTCATCATGGTAAAAATACAGAGCTGTGCAACATCTACAAGCTGCAGCACATTGCTTTTGTAAAGGTTGCACATCCAAGGATATAAAGGCATGTTATGAAGCAATTATTACATTCTTCATTTAATTTCAATGCAAAAGTATAGCCATTATTTACTATATCCTCTCTCCCAATAGAAGGTTACTGGCGTTAACCCACATACACCACCTCTCCCTAAGGCGTTTATTCAAGCGGAGAGTTCAACTCTGTTTTTCTTACTAGTCCCTACTGGTCTAGCCTGTTGGTCCAGCATGCCTGAGTCTTAGTGCTTGTATTTGCATTATCACTCAATTCGTCCCCTCAGGATACAAGCCCAACAGCACTTACTGTTCTCCATAAACCCAACATAATTAGAATTCATTCATTCATTCATTTTGATGATCACTTTCCTGCAAACCTCAAATCACTTAAGGGATTAATTTGAGCAGTGGTTGTTGCGTGTTTTTCCGTGATGTAGTTATCCACAGAGGAGTCTTCTGTGCAGGCTGTCAGGTCAGTGGTTTGACAGGAGAACAGGCTCTGATATCTAGCTGTTTTCAGTATTTGTCCACAGGCTCTAGAAATCCGTAGTTGTGGGTGGTGGAGTAATAACCTCAACTTCCAAAAATCCCCCTCCCTGCCAAGCAGGCGCCCCCTGTGGCCTGGTTTCCAAGAATCTCTGTGCTTATCTGATGCTAAGGTTGTTTTGTCTTGTGAAGATTCCAGTCATGACTAGAGACCCTCAGGCTGAGCAGATAAACTTAAAGAAGAGTCTTGTTCTACCATTTCATATAGTTCACCTTGGAAGTATGTGTTGTACCATATAATTTTTTAATTTTATCATTTTTCCTCAGCCTTGAAAGTATGTGTTATGTCATACAATCCCTACAATTGTCTCTCAGGAGCAGAAGTCCAATCCTGGAAACGCCTAATATGTGAATTCCTCTGGAGTGAATTGTTGCAATGTTCAGTTTTTATTGTTGAAGTTTGGCAATAGTTATCTTCTCCATAACAATCATAAAATGAGCAGCTTACAGCAGGCCAGCACACCTATGTTTGAAGAATGCAATACAGCAAACCATGGGTTAAGACCTTAGATGGTGGGTTGTCACATGATGAGAATAGAAATATGTTCAAATGGACCTTGGTCCTTGAGCAAATTTATTACATTTGGGTCCTAGGCTGAAAAAGTTGAAGAACCCCTAAACCAGAGCGCTGGTCCTCAAAATACAATAATATTTTTCTGATTTTTCCCAGCACAAGAGTGTTTGATACAAATTGCCTTTAAATACAAATTATATTTTATGTAAAGCTCATGACTCTATTATATAGACCAATCAATTCAGACAGGTTCTTCTTCATACTGATTATTTACTCTTTATGCTGTGGTTGAAAGTTTTTTTTTTCATTGTAAATTTGTTGGAGTAGAAAAATATTGACAACCCATGTACATTCCTTTGTGTGTGTTCATACTGTTAAGATGCAGTATACCGCCCAGCATGCCGTACTGCAGCCTGTGTCATTCCACATTGCAAATCAGTAAAACTAATTGGGAATAGAACCTAAACATCTTTCCCACTCCCACTCCCATTTCCTCTGTGCATCCCCAGGGTTTGGACAAACCTCAGTTTGGCCTTATCTCTTCCATGAATGGCCCTTCAGATGGTTCAGGTCAGGAAGGAAAGGAATGGAGAGATTATGATTATCCTCTAGCTCTGTTGACTCACACTGAACAGATACGATGCGGTCTGAGCTATCAGACAGCAAACATATATCTATATGTTCTGTAAATATAATCTGCTTGGAGACAGACCCAGCAGGTCAGGTCAAAGGGAATTTCACAGTAGTCTCATTAATATAAATGACCGAGGCGATTGCGTTTCATGCAGTTCTTGCAAACACGTCTTTGCATTCCAATCATGAGATAGATGCAGTAGATTCCAGTATAGGGGCGTGCTGCAGATTGTCGAGTTGCAGTTGTTCTTGTAGTTTCTCTCTCTCTCTCCCTCTCAAACATCTGCAGCTCTTGGTGAAAACGTCTCCCATGTGACCAGCACGCATCCATAATTCATCCTTTAGTTTTTTGCAGCGTTCCAGTTCCACTTCCGCATGTTTCCTGCGTGACCTTGCCTTTCTCCTCCCCTTGTACTGTTTCAATTCTGGCTCTTGCTGGTATGTGTGATGATGTGTGTATTTCTGTCCTTTGTTGATTCAGTGAAGATGTGGGAAATGCACACTTTCCATGTCAAAGGTTCCACAAAGTAAATACTTCAGAGCTCACTGATGACATTGATTAGCTTATCATAAAGACACTTCACGGTTCAGCTTTGTATCCTGCTCAGTATGTCATGAGACAAAGCGTACACAGCGGTGTTTTACCTTCCTTCTGGAAGAAAATGCATGACCTCAGCTGGATGCCTCTGGGGGAGGTGTTTTGGAGCTTTAAGGAGAGAGGACTGAAAGGCTTTGCTAAAGTAAAAATGAAAAAAGAAAGCAAACTGTACAGTTAAAAAGGGAAGGGTAAGGCTATGTGTGTCTGTTGCCATGGTGATCTTTCCATTAACTCACTAGCTGGGGGTTTTCCAAAGAGGGCTTGTCCACCTACTGACAGAAAGAAAGACTGAGGGACAGAGTGGAGACTGATGGAGAGAGAGAGGGTGGGGGGGGGAAGCAGAGGTGGAAATGTCAGCAAAACAAAGAAAGCAAAGACCAGTATAGGTCTGGTGTGATAGTATGTTACTGTAAATACACAGGCTGAACATTGAAGGCTGATAGATGAAAGGCAGGTGAGGGAGAGCAGGAAAGAAAGGTGGATAGAGGCAGGTGAGAGGGAGAACAGAGAGGCAGGTGAGATGCTGAGACTTAGCACTGATTCCACCCTCCTCTGTAATTAGCGTGGGACATAAAGAAGGGTGCTATTTCAAGAAAATAACAAGGTCCCTCCTTAATCTTCTGAATACGCCATAATCTAGGCGTTCGAGGCCAGGCTGTCCAACCCCCATATATACACACACACACACACACACACACACACCACAGGGCAGTCCTTTGAGCCTGGTACATGTACAGCACTGTACACAGCCACAGGGTGGGGGCTCAAAACCTGAAAGTTCCCTGTGACATGTCATTTGATGACGTAGCTATCACTGAAACACGTTCTTGCCCTTTGTAATGGCTGCCCTTGCAGTACCGCACATGTGCACATGTTTTCCTACACACATGTATGAAGCAGTTCTTCTTCTTCTCCTCCTGTGTTTGCCTCTCTGTCCACTGTGTTGCTTGGCTTTTCTCCTTTTGCTGCTCCCGGTCTCTCGGTCGACAAGTGTGCACACGCCTTTGTCTGAGAGAGACGCCAAGAAAAACATCAAAGTTGTCCAATCCCGCGAGAGCCGGGGCCTACGCAACGCAGGCGGCTCTTGCTCCACCCTGCAGTTCTGTCTGACTCCAGTGCCTAATAAGCACCCCCAACCACACCACAGCAAGGGCACCAGCTCTGACTCTCTCAATTCAAAACCCATCTGGCACCGCAGGCCTGCTGACATCACCGCCAGTCTGGTTTTTGAACTCTCTCCCCTCATCTTATAGTATTGCCACCAGAAACAAGGTCATGTAAAGGCCTAGAGAGAGAAAGAGAAAGAGAGAGAGCATTCATTAGCATGTCCACATTTTGAGTTTGATTGGGCTTTTTGGTTGTGCTTTAATGACACGTTACCAAAGTGTTCTTGGGAGAGGCAATGCTTTTTGTGTGGGAAGGGAGAGAGAGAGGTGGGGCACTCTATCACCCAGTAGGTGCTTGGAGAGAAAAGTTGGCAGGAAGATGACACACACACACGCCCTCATGCACACAGACAGCCAAGGCTGCTCATTTCTCACACTATAAAATGGAGTCATTGTGTTGCTGACACATAGCGCTCAGGTCCAGAGGAGGTTTGGTCACGGCTACAGATATATGAGTAAACATGACGTCATATGAGGGAATTGAAGTGAGGAACAGGAAGGGGTCGCAGCGTGGGTACTGTAGCTTCCTCTTGCTCCTCTCAGACACTGTGTCATGTTCTGTTCTAGCTGTTAAACCGGCCTGTTTTGTTTCAGGTGCGAGAGATTCTTGGCCAGTGTTCCTGTCCAGCTCAGTTTCCCATGACCAAGGTGTCGGAGGGGAAGTACAAAGTGGGAGATTCCAGTGCGCTGATCTTCATAAGGGTATGTCCTCGCCATGAAACACAACAAACCATCACATCAAAACAAATTATCTGTGTTCATAGATAATAGGTATAGCTCACTAGATGCATGTATTGAAATGCAAATAAAATCAAATAACATGTTAAAATCAAGATGTTTTGCACAAGCTGCTCTTCTGCTTTGAAAGTCAAATACAGTACTTGTTCATAGGCAGTGCTGGGGAAAACTACCTCACACTGAAAAATGGATTTCATTGTTTCAAAAATGCTTAAATTTTATATCACTGTATATTCCTGTCTTTAAATTTTAAATTCTGAATTAAAATTTGAACTGTTATCAAAACAGCTACCAAACTACTATAAAACTACTAGTTCATCTGCATATGTTTGTGCTACTAATTTGTGCCACATAGTACACAAAACTGTGAGGCCTGCATTGATTGCATGGTATCAAAGGAAGCATGCAGTGTTGGCATATAGCATCACATGTTGATACAAGAAGAATGAAAACAAGGTCATGCAGCAACAGACAGATCATTCAGCTGCTTGGTTGCATCAAAGCCTCGTGAACTGAACAGTATATATAAGAGCGTAGTGATTTCTCTATCTCTCTTCTGTTGGTGTTTACAAGCTCCCTTCATCTGGCCCACACCCAGCGCACTACTTTGGCTTTTGGTTCCCTGCCGTCTCCCAGTGAGACACAAATAGAGCTTTGGGTCATTTCCTGTGCGGGCCCTTATCTTGGCTGCAGCCTGTTTCTTCTAGACTCTTTGTCTCAGATTCAGTCCTAAGAGTTGCCACTGGACCCCTATCTGGCCTCCCAGGACTGGGCAGGACGGCCAGTGGATACCGGGGATCGATTCGGTTTCACTTACCTTTCATGTACCTCAGCTAGATTAATGGACTCACAGGATGCCATTCCAAATCGTCTGCATTTACAGGATAGGCCTGTCTCACCGTCAATAATGTCAATATTTCCACACTTTGGGAGGCACCGCTCTGTCCAGACAAGGAGATGTGGTACATGCTACATGTTGAAATGTTTGGCACACCCCTGACTGCAAAACCTGAGACAAAATTGCTTTTTTTAATTTATTGGATGTCAGTATGTCCATCTGTCCTATGCACTGACCTTAGTGTGATTAGCAGTGAGATAAAGTGTATTGTTGCATGTTTAAATTGGTGAGGAGCAGCCATGTTAAACGTGGTGGTGGTGCAGTTGCGTGTGTGTGTGTGTGTGTGTGTGTGTGTGTGTTGGGGAGCCTTTGGCTTGTCAGATTAGCCCCATTCATACGGTCTCCGCCCTCTCCTTATTCCTTACTGAGGATGACAGTGATTATGCGTATGCCCCAGCAGCTACAAGAGCAGCCAACACGCTTCCCTTATTCATCTGAGGGGAGGAAGCTAGCGGCCACCTTGAAAGCCAACAAGCCCCTATTCAGCTGCCAAAGCCCTGACAAGGAGCCTGGGCTGAAGGAGGGGATGGAGTGGAGAGAGGGAGTGGGGGAAAGGGCTGCATGAACAGAAGGGGAGCGGTGATGGCATCCTCGTCCCCGGGGAGGTCGTCCGGTGCGAGGAAGAGATGCCTTGAGTCGCGGGGCACAGCGGCTGAAATGAGCCATGAGCTTGATCTTAGCACTTACAAGCAAGATTTAGAGAGAAATTGGTTCAGCCCGCCCCCGCTGTGATGACAAGAAGTCTCTGTTCGCCGTTGCCATAGAAACAGGGATTGGGTCTCTACAGTGGTGGAAGGCTGTGATACCCCTTCAGTGGTTTGCAAAATCAGGCAGCCGAACATAGATCTGGAGCAGCGCTGGTCCCTAAGAACCTACTTGGCCTTATCAGACTCCTCACAGCTGCCATATGATGGTCATGTACCGTCACACTAACAGTAAACCTGTTACTGACATAAGGCCAGAGCAATGGAGAGTAAGCAGTTTATATTCTCAGGTCTGATAGAGTTAAGCAGATTAGCTGTTTTGACGGACTTGATATAGTAGGGGAGCACGGCAGAGGATGAAGAGACTTGTAGTGGATTGGCAGAGACTTTAATGGATAGAAGGTGGAGTGAGACTTTGATACTGCAGTGTAGCACGTGCGATATCAGTTCCTCTGATCATCTGTGTCTGTGGCCTCTCTCTCTCCATGGCTGGGACCTGGGGATGAGAGGCCATGCCACATGTGATTTGGTGCAGATAAGCCCTGTGCCAGCCCACACAGATGCATCCTTATGGCTTTGCCTTGCCTGCCCTCAGAGACACAGCACAACCTTTGAAACATGTGGCTGGCAGACCCTATTACACAACCCAGGGCAGGGGACGCATCCACGAGACTGTCACGTCAGGCAAAATGTCCTGCTTCAGTGAAGATGGCTTCTGCCTGGAGGGAGAGAGGCTCTTCGTGTGGATGTGTGTGCCTCAAAGAGTAAAGGAGAGTAGGAAGTCGCATACAGTATCCACTGACCTCTTCTGTTATTGCTAGCTAGGCCCCCTCTCCTCTCTGCTCCTCTCCCCGATAACTGGAGTCACAGAGCCGAGGAGAGGACCGGAGGGGTAAGTTGTTGTTACCATGCTAATTCACCCTCTGAAAACATGGGGAAGCCAGCTGAGAGGCAGGGGGACAGAGAGAGAGACCAGAAAAGAGTGTCTTTCATGGTGGTACGGCTCTTTGTTATTCTCCCCTTCTCCGTTTAATTGTGAGTTGGCATGGCAATGAACAGCGCTCATAATGGCAGCAGCTGGGGGTGATGTGGGAGAAAGAGGGGGTGCGGGGGAGGGAGAGGCAGGGACACAGGCAGGGGTGCAGCTAATGGGACTGTTACGTAACACTGAGGGCAGGCCAACCGCTCAGCAAGCTGCCCCACTTGTAGAATTTGCATATCCATTGACTTGATCTGCAGTCTGTGTGGTATTGCAGTTTATTAAAATGTTTAGCCATCAGCATGTTTTTTTATTTGTGCATGCAAGAGTGTGTTTCTTTCTGTTTATCTATTAAAGCCTTGTTTGTCTCTTTCCCCTTCAGGTTCTTCGCACTCATGTGATGGTGCGTGTCGGGGGTGGCTGGGACACATTAGAACATTATTTGGACAAGCATGACCCGTGTCGCTGCGCTGCATTTGGTGAGGTCACTTCCTGTTCCCTGCCAGCCCCTTACAAAACAACTTCATTGTTATGTCTTGGTGTTGCATCTCATAATTCATGATACATTAATGATTTCAAGCAGCTGATTCACATCTGATGTACAATGCTTCAGGCTAGGAGCGCACAATGTTGGGAAATATCTGGAAAATCAGTCCCACTAGACACTTGACTATACAATTTATGCAGTTATACACTCATTGTCATTTCACATATTATGAACTATCAGTGTATATCATATTGAACCCTGATCAAAATGATTATATCCAGCCAAGAAATACAGGTCTGGAAAAAGTATGCACTTTTAAAATGGAGAATGTGTAGTCACCCAGATTCTATTCCACCTTTCCCCCAACTATCTGATTAAAGATCATGTCAATGTCCCAGTGTGCAAATACTGACCCTAACCCACCATAAAGACTTGTTAGTCCTCATAAACTGGACTGGATACCTGCCATAACCATAACCATAACCATAACCATAACCATAACAGTGTTAATGTTTACTCTCACTTTAATAGGCAGCACAGTGACACTTCCAATGGTCTGTAAAGCCACTGGGTGTGATAGTCCTTCCTTATCCATGGGTACACACTGCTTCTAAAGTGGTGATGTCAGGGGCCTACTGTCTGGATTGGACAGCTGACACTAGCTGGAGTCATATTTGGTGTTGCATTTCTAACCAACAGAGGCCATGATGAGCAACATACTGATAGTCTCTTGATAGGAGTGGGCCTTCTGTGTTCTATAACTGTTCTCCCTAAATGGCAGGATCATCAGCATTTTTCTGATTGGCCAGTTTCACAAGTAAGGCTCCATCTCCCTACCTCAGGGAAGTAGCAACCGAAGATACAGTATGTTATCCACTGTCACTATCTAAGAGCTTAATGATATGGATATGGTTGTCAGCTGTGTTTAATTTCTGGACCTCTCTTGATGACTGTTGTCCTCTGTGATGCTGCAGGTGTTTTCACAGGCTGTCTGTCTATGTTAGGTATATGTTTGTCCTAACCACGTGTTACCATTTTTCTCCCCAGCCCACCGTTACCACCAGGCTAAGGCCAGTGGCCAGGGTGGCCAGAGCAAGTCCTCAAGTGCACACTCCTCCCGCTCCACTAGCCCAGGTCCACACTGGCGCAATGAAGGCATTGCACCCTACAAACTTCCTGACAGGCGCAACCTGGAGCCTCCCTCTGCCCCATGTGCCCCCTCCTCCTCCACACGGCCCGGCCGCTCTCAGCACCCTTCTGTCCACACCGAGTCAGACACCAATGCTGGACGAACTCTGCTCCCACGGCCGCCACGAGACCGCTCAGAGCCCCGCCACTTTAATCCTCTCAGGTGAGTGTGTACGTCTGTGCGGATAAGTGTGTGTGCTGCCGCTGTGTGTCATCATGATAAGAAATTAATCTCTCACAAGCAGCCTGGCGGGCGGCATTTCAATGGTTTTCAATGCTTGCTCTATTACGCGCACAGACACACACACACACACACACACACAAACACAAAGAAATGCACATATACACACAAAATACACAGGGCAGGAAGCCACAGATTAGACCAGAGCAGATTTCTCTAATCTCAGGTGACATTGCCCTCATAAAGTCCATCCCACACAGCCGTTCTCCTGCACCCCCTAGTGGCTACAACACACACCGCTTGGCCCCCTCCACCTTCCTCTCTACCCTCTCTTTTCTCCCCTCTCTTCTCTCCTCCTCCTCTGCTTTGGTTCAGTTAATTACACTAATGACTGGCTGAACTTGGCTGGGATTCTGTTGCTAAAGCTTCTGTTTCCCTTGTTTTACCATGGCACACAGTTGATGAACTGAGTCAGTGTGAAGCCAATGGCAAAGGAAAACACACATTTCTTTTCACTGATATGCTTCTGATGTGGCAATCAATGATCAATGATAGTCAGAGTATTGGCATGTTAAGGCCAACATAGCTCTTTTTATGGGATATAAAGAGAATTAGAACTGCCTGCACTCCTCATGAGGTCGGCAGAAAGTTGAGTTGGTCACATACCTTCCCTATACGTCAGTCTGGAGGCGCCATTGTTTAACACAATTACGAGGCGAGGGGTGGTTTACTTTGGCTTCTAGCCAATGTGTGGCTCATTTTCCACATTGAACGACGGCTCAGGCCAGACGTCAAGGCAACAGCTCTTTCAAATTAACCCTGTGTGGGTGGGGCATCCCTGTCAAGTGCGCCAGACTAGATAAAGCCTAATCTGACAACTATCCCTAGACAACTGTTCACAGCTCTCCTAACTAGGGAAGTAGGTCAACAGGTGGGCTCCATGGAAACAAAACACCATGTCTGAATGTAAACACATTTGATTTCTGAGGATGACTTTAGAGTTAGAGTAAATTGCTAATTAGATATTTCTTTACTTTTATGTATCTTTGTATTACTGGGTATCATAGTAATTCTCTTTGTACCATACTACATTACTCGGCATGTCTAGATTTGGTAAAAAAAAATTCAGTAAACAACTGATACTCGCGGCCTGAGTTGATTATACTGGTGGACCTGAGGGTCCCACTAGTGCGTGACAGTATAGTGGTGTGGTGTTTGGGAAGGGCAGCGCTGCGTGTGGGGTTAGAAAATCTACAGGACCTATAATCCTGACCCCACTTGTTCTCATCTTCCCTGTAATCTCCCTGGCTGTCACTGCCCACTGTTCCAAGAAGCACCAAGCCTTAGGTTGGTCAGACTGTCTATGCACAGTAGTGGCAGGCTGGGAGGTATTCACAAATCCTGAACGTCACACATTAGAAGTCACCTCATGGACTGAAGGCAGATGATATTTACTGTAAATCTGTTACTGCCATGAGAGTTGAGTCAGAGGCCATATGGTGCTGTAAAACCTATTGCTTCACGGGACATGTGAACAGGTTCTTCCCCTTTATCACACTTCCAAGACATAGCCAAGCAACCAACCGATACTAACACCAAAAACGTATGCATCATGTCCTACATACATTAAAATATGAGTTATTATTTTAAACATACATAAGTAACAGTCTTTTTCTCCTCCCTCTGTTGCAGGAATAAGGAGACAATGATGCCAGTGACAAGGCGTCTATCTGGAGACAGTGACTCCTCTACAGCCTCCTCTAAGGGAGGAGGAGGAGGAGGAGGAGGAGGAGGGGGACGGTACTCTCTGGGGAACACCTCACGTCGCTCTGGTGACGAGGTAGTCCTACTTGTCAACCGTAAGGAGGGGAAGCATGTGATTGAGAGGCCTGGAGCTGGAAATCAGATCCCAGCCCTGCGTCCCCCGCTGCCCCGTGCGCGCAGCCACTCTCGGGAACGTCCTACGCTTGCTCCCATACTCAAACCTAACCCCCCGCAAGCACCCTCTGATGGGACCCGAACCTCCCGTGCAGAGAGGGGGCGCTCCCTTGGAAACGAAGGCCCCAGGAGGCTCCAGCCCCCCCGCTCCCACAGCCAGGGAAAGTTAACCAGCCGTACTCGCTCCAACGATGCCAGCCCTGGGCCCACTACCTGCTACAGAGACCCCCAGCCCCCACCCTCAGACAGACGCGAGGACCTTCGGGCCAAACAACTGCCCCCATCCTCCCCCAGAGTAGGTGGTGGTTTCAGCAGGAGGCAGTCATCCTCATGCTCCAACTCACCTATTAAAGGGGTCCAGAGCAACTGCAGCAGCCCCAGTAAGAAGACAATAGTCACTCCCAGGCCTCCTGCTCCTCGCTCCCCCTCTGTAGGGAAAGGCAGACTATTGCCACCAGTCACTTCAGGAGGCCGACGATCTCCACACTCCTCCCCCCGCAACTCTCACCACCATGGTACCCGCTCCCCTCGGACCTCGCACGGCCCTCGATCTGCTGGGCGAGGCCATCATAGGAATTGGTCTGGGTTGGAGCGCCAAGAGCCAGAGGAGGAAGGAATAGGCTTTGGCTTCCAGATGCTGCCAACACTGGACCCCCAAAAGGAGCAAGACCTCTATCGCAGTTTCGAGGCTGAGTTCCTGGCCAACACACAGCAGGTCAGAGGAGGGCCTAGTAGAGCCCCAGGGGGAGCTACCCTGCAGGTGGCCGTCTCTGCACCCTCAAAGCAGGGGGTTGGAGCACACACAGTGCCAGCCACCACTGATTCTAATGTCACTGACTCTGCCTATTCCTCCTCCAACTCTTCCACCTCTTCCCTGAACGTAGGGGCAAAGATAGGAACTCTGCCTGACCTCAGGGAATCCAAGAGAACTAATCCCCGTCACTTCTCACTGGAGGACCCCTTGAATTTGCTGTATGGCCACAGCTCAGGAGGACCACATAACTGTGGGCATGGAGAGCCTGAGCGCTGGGGGGAGCGTGGAGGGGGTCTCAAGAAACTCCCAGCTATTTCTAGCTCCATTGAGGAGAGGGAACCTCTCTCTACCCTGCCTGACCTTAGAGACACAGAGTCAGCCAGATTGATGAATCAGGTCCCCTCACAACCTGCTTTCAACTCCAGGAATATGAATGGAGACCATGGAGGTTGCCCTCCTACAGGGGTGCTGGTGGGCCAGCAGGGTCAGCTTGGCTGGGGCTCAGGGCCTGAGGGAGATGTTCCTCTGGAGGATCACCAACCAAACCTACCCTATGACCTGGAGGATGGTGATGCCAATGATGACCTTCCTCCCCCAGAGGCCTGCCCCTCGCCTGTGGCCCTGCCACCCTCTGAGGACTGCTCCTTCCAGGACTCCTCTAGTGAAAACTCTTCCATGTGCTTCAGTCTGAGCGAATCTCGTTCTGATTCCCCCCCACCATCTTCGCCCCTGGCCAACGGGGACACTGATGAAGAAGCGCTGCGGTCAACGAAAGGGCAGAAGAAGACAGATAGAGTATCCTCTATCTATAAGCTCAAGCTGAGATCCAGGATCAGGCCTCGCACTGACAACAGGCCGGACAACAGCCCCTCACGTATCCCCACCCCAGTCAGCTACAGAGATCTGCAGGCACACGACAACCGCTCCCCCTGCCACACCCCCCCGCTCTCTCCTCAGAGCTCCCATTCTAACGGCCACCCAGCCTCACACAAGGGCCTGCACCAGGCCTTCGCAGATCTGATCCACCCTCAGCCACGCTCCCCAGCCATGGGCAACAAAGAATGCTCCTATCCTGGACAATCAGGGAGCCTGGACACTGAAGCCTGGATGTAGCACAAAGCTGATGGGTATGACACAAGGGGGATCTGTTGTTATATGAACGCTGACTACTATGTAAAAAAAAGACTGGAGACCGGGCTATAGACTGTTTTCATTGCATGTCACACACTCCTTCTTTTTTCACTTAGTTTTACCCCTTCATATCTGCAGGGGGTTCCCATGATTTTTTTGCACTTAAGCCAAATTATTTATTACCAAAGGAATGGTCTGTAATATTAGTTTTACTTTTACTTTTTATGAATGCATGGGGATGCTTTTGCCAATCATAAGGTGTCTTTTGCAATACACTTGTGAAAATCCCATGATTGCTGCAACTGCAGAGAGATAGAGAGAGAGAACATATGCTGCCATGTGCCCCGCTGAAGGGCATGGTGAAGTGCCAGGGACTTGAAGATGTAACCCTAAGCAGTGGAACACTAGAAACAAATCAGATGGATTGGCTCCCTCTTGTGGTTTGCCACAGCATTACTGCTTGCCTTGATAGTCATAATACTGGTAGGATGACTGTGGTATCGTTCATTGTCACTCAGCATTGGTGGTCTTGATTTATGGCAATTTTTGCTCAATATACTAAAATCTACAATAGTCTAATATGTAACATAGACATATGGGTACCCCCATCGTCTTTCTGACTTAATACACACTACATATTCTAAATGTGTACACTACCAATCTCCATAAAAGTGTCTACTGTTGTTACTGTATGATGTCACCTTCTCACAACCAATCAATGTAGTCCAGATAGAAGATGTTTGTTTGTAAGTGCTTAGTGTATTATAGGTTTTTAACATTCTTTTTGAATGCAGTAAAACATCATTTTAATTCTATTTCTTCTGCGATGTGGAATAAGGGTAAGACTAGGAGGAGCAGTGAAAATTATATTTGTCATTGTCACTGAAACAGAAATGTTGAGTTCTTCCTCCAACAATACTGTACCCTGGAATTCAGTACTAAATATATATGTGCAGAAATGAAATGCTTAGGAGGATGAATGTGTAAATACATGTACATGTGCATATGTATATGTATACTCACAGACAGACGTGGGTATTGTGTATATAACAGGAATTGAATATATAATGTACATATTCACTGTATTAAGTTCTATGCTGCCTTAGCTATGCAATATTGGTGTTGGAAATGCCTTGACAATTCCCTTTGCCTTAAAATGTATTTGCAGGTTTTTGAATGTTTTTGCCCAACATCAGTGAGATCTATTGAGCAACATTACATTGCCATCATTACCAGTTTTCTGGAAATAGAAAATGGATAGTTTGAGTGTGAATGTGGGAAAATGTGGGGAGCATTGCCAATTTTGAAGATAACAAATACTTGATGTACATATGATACACATACAGATAATTTATTGCCTCTGAATCCTATTAGGCTGTCACATCAGGAGCAAACTAAGAGTTATTCACTTCTTTTGAACCAAGGGAAGCCATATAGCCTACTGAACAGATGGATTTCAATTAATCTGTCACATGACATAATCTATGGTGACATCTAGTGGCTAAAGAAAAGATTGTTTGGCTTTGTACACAAAGTACAAAGTAATCTTGTTTTCTTGGCACACCTAGCTTGGATGCACAATGCAATTCCTTTCTTCCATATTCTTGGATTGACATCTTCCTGTGCTGATTGATGTAGAGCCGATAACGATGGTATTGTAAGGTCAACTGTGATGGAGAAAGAGTTGCTTTGACTTGAGTGACTGCATGTGGAATAGCACATGAATAATAGATAATGTAAAGGATATTAAGGTTCTCTTGTTAAGCTCTTGCACAGTTGTTATCAGTGTAAGAGCAAGAGTCCATCCACTTCTGTTTTTGGCTTTTAACAGGTTTGGACTTTGTAAAATATCTTTGAAGGTGTAAATGTGGGAACTATATTGTCAGTGTCCTGCAGAAGCCTTATACCTCCATAAAAACAACTTTTTTTGTGAATTAAGAACAATTGGTTGATTGTCCCAAAAACACCATGGATTTCTGATATTTTACAATGGTTTTGGTTTATACTGATTGGACAATGCATTCTTGGCTGGATCACATGGTCAGGAAATGTTTTCCACAGATGTTGTGAGGACAATATCCCCATCAGGTAGAGTAAAAAACAGAAATAACATTTTGCAGGGCACTGACACTATAAAAGAGAGTTTGCAGTGAATGGGGTAGAAATAAAGAGTGTGCATATCTTTCAATGTACATACTATATAAGAATATGTACAGGGTAGAAGTGATGAAGGGAGTGATGTTGGTCTTATTTATTTAATTTATGAAATGAAGTCTCATCGGTCTGAAGTGACAGCTGTGTCCCAAGTACTGTAAGTGAACTGTAAGTGTTTATGGAAAATCCAATGGAGACGGGGTCCAATATGTACAAATGCCATTCTTTCACAGGTTCTTAAGTTTTTGCCTACAACCTAATGTAAAGGGAAGACATCAGTTCGAAATGTTGCCGAATTAACTTGAAAGTCACAGGTTTTTAATAAAGATTGGTTTGATTCTACACACAATAACCACCACAAGTATGCACTGTCTTGCCACTCTCAAAGATATAGTAATTTGATGTAATGCTGACTCCTCTTCACAGCCATGAATCATTTCTGATGTTAGCATCATTACTGTCATGGCTACACTGACCCAATAATCAGCTGATTATCAATTTCACAAACATGTTTTCTAGTTGTCTAAAGTTTGAATTGTTTTTATTAAATAGTCTGTCCATGATGACTTATTTTAATACTTAACATTATGCATGATGATCAGCTGGTGTCTGAAAAAAAAAATCTACCAGTTATGTAAACTGTGACTTCATGTAATCATGCCATCACATCGGGTAATCAATCACTTGGAGAGTGACTATCCTCTCTAAATTAGTTCTTTGTCCTGCACAGCTTTGTAAATTTCATGAACCTCACTTTCTCTCTCTCTCTCTCCCCCAGTCAGCAAAATTTGAATGTTCATCATCAGAAATAATTTCTTTTCTTCCTTTTTTTTTTTGTTGCTAATATTATCTTTGTTATCTTCTCTAAAACTTCAGTTAAATGTACAAAGTGCTTGACATTGTGGAATTTGTATGCATTAAATAGCAATACTGCAATACCAATATTTCACCGTTTTTTGAAGATGAAATGCTGTCAAGTTGTTGTAATAAATATTTTCCTCTGAAGTTTATGAGTCTGTTCTGATCCATTTTTTTTTTCAAGCAGAGCATTTCATTTTTTTTCTTCTTACATAGTACAACAGGGAAAGATGTAGACAAGGTGGGTCACTGAGCAGAAACTGGCTTTGGATTAATTGTAGGCTTGTGGCCTTTTAGAGCAGCGCTTGCATGTGGAAGTGAGTATTGAGAATAATACACTGTTATTCTTCACGCACAATGTCATGTACTTCCTTCTTGTAGCCTATTATTTATTTGGTGTGGAGGATTTTAGGTATATAGATTGTCCAATCTGGTATAGCCCAAACCCCAATGATCTCTTTGTAGGGGTTTTTGAGTATGAAATAAAACATGGATTGAAACTGCATACATGAACCCTGCCCTGTGTTGGAGTAGGACATCCTGACACCTGTGACACCTGACATCTGCACTGATGTGCAGTTTTGGGAAGATTTCTTTCAAAATGTAATCTGTTACAGATTAATGATTACTTGGTTAAAGTTATAATCTGTAACAATTCACTTGATTATTCACTCTCATCAATGTAATCTGATACTTTGTAGTTACATTTGAATTACCTTACCTCTAAAACCCATAGAATGGGAAGTGAAGATATGTGTATAATTACTGTGTATGGAATTACCCTTTTATAATTTTTTGTAATCTGATTACTGTATACCCGTTACATGTAATCGGGTAACTCCCCAACCCCTCTGAGAGCTCATTGGACCTCTATCTCTGAATTAGTACAACGACGTGTCATCAGAAACATAAGAACTATAACCTTTGGGAAATGGTGTAGAATTTCTGGAAAGTACAGAAAAAAAAACACATTTTCGATGGAAGCCCGCAGAAGTTGAACCACTTGCCCATTTCACGGCGCAAATGTCAATCTATAAAGTACATTACAATAACATATTTGTTCTGAATGAAAGGTGACGTTCGTTACTTCTGTATTTGCTATGATTATTCAGTGGTAAGCAAGACGGAAGTAAATCAAGTGGGAGGGGACGAAGGCCATCACACTTCGTAAGCCTGCCACGGTAAGCTGTTTGTGGCGATTTCTCTCCAGTTTCATTGTGTGGTGAGTCTAATTTTAACTTCAGTAGGTACGTTAATTCTTCTGGTAGGGTTTAAAATAGGTCGATAGATTAAGAGCTTAACTATCCCGGCAAAGGCTTCCTTAAGCCTCTGCTTAGAAGGTCATGTCTCAGCTGTGCTAGCTAGAGAAGTGGCCAAGCGCTAGCTGACACTGACAGGCACACTGCATCAGAGATAGCAGTTAGCAGCAGTTTCATTCATCTAACGTTATTGCAAACATGCAGGAATGGGCAAATCAGTTATGCGTGAGTAATCGATCGAATCGTAACGTTAACTGGAGAACTATCTGCATATATTTTGTAACTTTACTAGTATATACGTTGCTTGCTTCCAGCTGAATTTTAAAGACATTCGAGCCTGCTATGCTAACGTTACCGTCGCGTTAGCCGGATGCTAGCCAGCTATCGAGCCCGAACTATGCTTTTTGGCTAGTGGTCTAACTTAAAGTTAGCTAATTACTCGTATTGCTAGCTTGGTAGCTAGCTAACAGCGCGCTATTAGTTCAGTACCAGTACTGACACGATAGCAGTGTAAATTATTGTTATGGAAATATGCCGTAATGATGTGAAAGCCAGTTATTTTGTCTAGCTGCGTTATCGACCGTTATAATAAGTCATGCTAACGTTATAGCATCATGTTTGGTTGACTTTGGCCACCAGCCTATCTGATGTTGACAGCTGTCTAAAGCTCAACGAATAATGAAACTGTTAGCTAGCGTTAGATTCGTTGAACGCAATGATAGCAGTCAGTGGCAGGCCTCTGTCAGAAACGTGCATATCTAACTATTAAATATCTGATAGCTACATTGTTTCTCTTGCATCAAACACGGTTTGCTGATTGATAGTTGCGCTAGTCTACCATAAGATCTGCATTAGATACAGGACAAGATACCTGGCGATGTTTTGGTGGCACTAAAACAGCTCATCGCTACAGCTGAGCCAGTCCGTGAGTCCAGAGTGTTATGGATAGGTTTGGCTGTCAAGGCGAATTAGGATAACCTATCTAACATAGGTCACCTTCCATATAATTGAGTAGAAAGCTAATGAAAGGCTAATACAATTTTTAGTCACAGCAGTTTTGATTTAGGAGTTAGCCTATCAGTTTCATTCAGTGAATTTACTTTGACTACAAAGGGATACATTGAGCCTGTGTGGGGAACTGCCAGGCATTTCATATGTGTCATGATAATATAGTCCACAATCTTACAATAGCCTATATGATAGCCTAGTAGGACAGTGACTGATCACAATCCTCAACAATGTCTTGATTTTCTATGGGGAATGAGTCTTATTGTCATTGTCCTTTCTTAGGGGTATATATTGTTAAAGTGAGTGGTATTATCCTTTATAACTTTGATACTATGGCATAAGTTGTAGAGCAGGATCTATTGTCGAAATGGGAAAAGATCTTTCTTAGAAAGGTGGCGGATCAAGAATGGAATTCAACAACAGGAAACGTATGGTGCTGTGTACTGCAGGGCTGCAGAATGATTTGAAGTTGACTCCATTAAAGAGATATTGTCAGCCAGGCTGATTAACTACATGCTGACCAAGAGGTTTTATGTTTTTAGAGGGGACATTAGTATTTGTTTTCTTACCAAAAGTGCATTGTTTCCTTAGTAGATAAATCGCTGCCAAGTGTCCAAGAGAAGACAGGAATTCCCTCTTTTTTTGCCTGTGCTTGCACTTCTAGAATTTCCTGTTGCCCTTGTGAATCCCTGAATTTCCATTCAGGAAAAGAGATAAAACAAGTTGTTATTTCTGTTTCTCATTCTCTCTCACTTTTGCAGGAGAACCGACAATTTGGATCCAAGATGACGGACTCCAAGTACTTCACCACTACCAAGAAAGGTCTGATTGCTTACGTCATTTGTTCATTTATTAGATCAATTATTAATGTCGCTAAGAGGCTAACCACCTTAGTGACACATTACGTTTTCCTAATTGGGTACCTCAGTTATTACTAACATTAATAGGATTGGGTGGCACAGTCATACAGCTGGGCGGTGCTTAATTATGATCTCTGCACAGAGAGATACCCAACTCATTAGGCTGTTGGATTAGTCCAATTAGTTTAGCGCTGTTAAGTAATGTCAAAAAATGAAATTGAAGGAACTCACAGCAACATGATATTCTATGCTTATGTAATTATTCAGACTTTGAAGCCCAAGAGACTTCACAAAGGCCTATCTGATTTACCTGTTTTAAAGTTAAAGATGCTAAAGAAATGGATGCAGGTTCTCATATATTCTGTTTATTTGTTTTACGTGCCATTTGTAGAATAGATGTGGTGATGAGTGCAAACAACAGGGTCAAAGGGAAAAACTTGACTCTTTTATTTTAGTTTCTTTAAAATTCCACCCCATTTTCCCATGCTGCCATGCTCTTGTATCCACAATAGTAATATTCATCAAACAACATTACCAAATGTATGGCCTAGTCTGGATCTGGAACTAGAAAAAAACACCTAAATTGTTATCACCCTGTCTGTGTATGATTAACTTGAGCAGCTCTGGTTGTTCTTCTAAATCAGATTAGACACCCTGAGCATTAGCTTTCTGAGAATCAGCTGTCCTGCTGTCTCTCCTTGCTTGTGTTGCTCCTCTTTCACCCCCCCAAATTGGTGTGTGTTCCCACATAGATGCTTGCTAAATGCAAACGGATGCATTCATGCTTATGAGGGATAATGTACAGGCTACTCATGTTTGTTTGGGATTGCATGAGACATCAGAGCATGTTGCGTCATTACCCTACAGTTTTTTCTGTGCATCTGGCCATTGTTTTTGTGTATAGTCCAGTGCTAAAATCTTCAGTGATATTTGGAGGGATTACAGGCTTTCAAACACTTGTAGACATTGAATAGTTGTGCTCAAATTAAAGCCTACGATCGACGGTTTATTGTTTGAGTGTGTTTACACACTTTGTCACGCAGACAGGCATGGCAATGACACTCATCTGAAATGTAATCTAGTTAAAGTCCAGCTTTTGTACATAGGTCACACAAATGGAACTGTTTGTGGTCCACTATCAGAGATACATATGATGTACTTTACCCAAAACTCAGACTCCAGATTCAGATTCATTCTTATTGAATGTTGTAGTGAGAAAAAAATGCAGTTATTAAAATTGTATGTTGATAACATGCGAGAATTGAGCAAGAATTTGAAAGTTTACAACAAAAAAATATCCCCTCTCTCCCATAACTCCTCCCTCCAAATGAGGCTCAGGCGCGTGCATGAGAGCGGGGGCAAACTCAATAAATTCCAAATCTTTTACACAAAACACAGCTCTGCTAGTCAGTCTAGTTGTTACTCAAACATTTGCCAGCAAAAATAAATTTTGTCAGCATAGCCATTGCAGTGTTGAAGAAAGAAGAACTCAGCTCAGGCTGGGAGTGTCCAAGAGCATAGCTTCTTTATTGCATACATGTATGGGTCAGCGCACAGAGTCAGAGCATGTCTGACAAAGTAAGCTGCACACAGGATGGTGAGGTGCATCTGTCTTTATACAGTGAAGCAAACAAGAGCCTGGCTACTTGGCCTTGAAGTGGAGATAACTTGCAGCAGTATAATGAACAGTTCAAACTAGAACAAAGACAAATTGTGAGGTGCAAACAAGTCGTGAGACATTGGGGGCACCTGGACAGTCGTAACAAGTTAATGAGAAAAAGGGTAAGGGGCTAAGGCAGGCAGGACCTGTATGTGAGTCATCACTAACATACAGCTGTCTAAATGGTTATGTAAGTCATCTATAAGTTTGCTTATACAAGTGTTACTCTAAAGTTTTATGAAGAAATGATGTTGACACTGAAGATTAAAGGAGTTGTGACTCAAAGGTTTAAAGGTGATGCTACTCTTCCACAGTTGTTACAAACACACATTGTGATACAAATTGGTCAAGCCAGGTTCACTCTACACTGGAGAGAGAGCGCCGTCTCGGGCAAACTTGATAAATTCCAAACCTTTAATGCAAAACACAGGTCTGCTAGCTCAGTCTAGTTGTTACTGAAATATTCACCGGCAACTGTGGTCAATTAGTTACCCAAAGTTGCCAAAGCCAAAGCTACCGGTTGACTTGACTGACCTGAATGTGGTTACTTCCTCTCGTCTTGTGCAGTGGGGAAAATAACTGGCTTCCTTACACAACAAGTTTATTCCAGTCCCAGTATTCAGTTTGGATTATCGCTGTTTCCCATCATCGTTCTGTGGGTATATTTGTTTCCTCTCTGCAGTCTGCAGGGTGGTCAGGAGTAGACTGAGCTATGCGCATGCGTGATTGACTGGCAGGAACGGACACCTCCTCGCAGAGAGCTCGTCTGATTGGTTGTTTAGACGCAGGCACCCTGCGATTTTGGAGTGGCTGATTACAGTCACCGTACAGAGACCGTATTTTTTCTCAGAGCATTTGAATTATTGATAGCCGTCGGGATATAAAGAAAATTTGCCTACCCCAGCTTGAAGAGCAAACTAGAGTGTACACATCATTGTGTGTGCAGGCGCTCATCATACTTTGAAAAAAATGGTTGGCCCAGAATTTTTTCTGTATGTCAGTGTGGCCATTCTCTATTCACAAGGGGTTCTGATAGATGAGGTACCATTGTACATTCTTCATCAGTGTATCCAACATCCAGTTTGTTTGCTGCACAGTTGGATGGCAACTCCTCTCCTCTCCCTACATGACAAACTGATTTTTTATTCTCTTGTGTGTACAGGGGAGATATTTGAGCTCAAGGCAGAGCTGAACAGCGATAAGAAAGAGAAGAAGAAGGAGGCTGTGAAGAAGGTCATTGCGTCTATGACGGTTGGCAAGGATGTCAGGTGAGCCTAGAGAAATAATGTCAGAAACTCCCACACTGTAATAATGTAACGCAATACCTTTTGAGCTTGAGACACTAGTCACATAACACCCTTTCCCCCTTCCAGCGCTTTGTTCCCAGATGTGGTGAACTGCATGCAGACAGACAACCTGGAGCTGAAGAAGCTGGTCTACCTCTACCTGATGAACTACGCCAAGAGTCAGCCAGACATGGCTATCATGGCTGTTAACACCTTTGTCAAGGTATAGCACAGTCTCTCATAAGTATGTAAAAACTGCATGTATGCATCTCCTCTTTTAATCATCATCTCTACTTATATGTGCTATTCTGGTTAATAGTGACTCTTCCCCATTTCCCTCTTTAGTCTTTCTCAGCTTACCCTGATCTTTAGGACTATCACAACCAAAAATAAATTAAACTATGAGATAATTACCAGATCTCAAGGTATCAGTTTGGGTCAAATACATCTATGTACTAACAACATGTTAGGAGGGTTCTTGGGCATTATAGCATTTGAAAATGTTTTTTACCGATCATCTTCTTCCCTTTTTATTGTCGAACAATAGCAGTAACGTCTCAAAAATTTTGTTCCTAGAGAATTCAAATGCAAACAAATGTCAGATATTATTATGTCGGTCTCTCAGATGCATAATCCAAATAAATCAAGATCTGTGATGAAATCGAGTTGTGACCCATAAAAAGTGAAATAGATTAAAATTGTGAGGTCCCTGCTAATCTTTGCGCCACCGTACTGGCAGTAGAGACCTTATACCCCTCCACCACAGCAATTTTTAAGATGTTAGCAAACATCTTTCAAAAGCTTTTGAGTCAGGAAAACTGGTTTTTTGCTTGTCATTATTCATTTTCCAACTCTTCCAAACCACCCACCCAGGATTGCGAAGACCCTAACCCTCTTATTCGAGCCCTGGCTGTGCGTACCATGGGCTGTATCCGTGTGGACAAGATCACCGAGTACCTGTGTGAACCACTGAGGAAATGCCTGAAGGACGAAGACCCATATGTGAGGAAGACGGCGGCTGTGTGTGTAGCAAAGCTCCATGATATCAACGCCCAGCTGGTGGAGGACCAGGGCTTCCTGGATACCCTTAAGGACCTTATCTCTGACTCCAATCCCATGGTATGACTCTCTCAGGCAGCCAGCTAGAGAGCCAGCCAGGCTTTCTGACCCAGGGTTACACAGTAGGCTATAGGCTCTAGTCTAGTTCTGCATCTCACTGAAAAGCCCTATGCTGGCACACAAATGTACACAAACATTATGGCAACATTGTTTTACTACAATGACCTAGTCTCTTTTACATCTGAATCTAGCTGGTGGCTACTATTCTTTCTGTCGGCACTTATTTGCATTCCCGTCTTCTTCCTTAGGTGGTAGCGAATGCAGTGGCAGCCCTGTCTGAGATAGCAGAGTCTCACCCCAACAGTAACCTGCTGGACCTGAACCCTCAGTCCATCAATAAGCTGCTGACAGCTCTAAATGAGTGCACAGAGTGGGGCCAGATCTTCATTCTAGACTGCCTGGCCAACTACACACCCCGCGATGATCGCGAGTCCCAAAGGTTAGAGAGGGCTCTTCCCTCACAAACAGACTTTCTTTTCCTCCAATTAGCATTAGCAATTAGTATTCCCAGCGAACCCAATGTAATTTGCTACTCTTTCTTTTTTCTCCTATATCATCTACATCTGCTAGCATCTGTGAGCGGGTGACCCCTCGACTCTCCCATGCCAACTCTGCAGTAGTGTTGTCAGCAGTAAAAGTGCTGATGAAGTTCATGGAGATGCTGCCCAAGGACCTGGACTACTATGGCACCCTGCTGAAGAAGCTGGCCCCTCCACTGGTCACCCTGCTGTCTGCTGAGCCCGAGCTGCAATATGTGGCTCTCAGAAACATCAACCTCATTGTACAGAAACGGTAAACCTGGGGAGAAGGCCCCCCTCAGCACTATTTATACATGTTGAATTGTTTATAATAGCAGGCCTTAATAAATTGAGCCTTTTGTATGCTACATTTCAGTAGTATAACAGACTTAAGCTAATTGCCACCAATAATAAATAAAAATGTCCATTTGCCTTTTAGCCCAGAGATCCTGAAACACGAGATGAAGGTTTTCTTTGTAAAGTACAATGACCCAATCTACGTCAAACTGGAGAAGTTGGACATCATGATTCGCCTAGCTTCTCAAGCCAACATCGCCCAGGTAACCCACCCATACAGATGCTCTACAGCAAGGAAGCTCTACAATTTGATTTAGATGTCCTAGTACTCTCAGTGACACTGATGCTCTGGTACCTGTGTGCCCTGCTGTAGGTGCTGGCTGAGCTGAAGGAGTATGCCACTGAGGTGGATGTGGACTTTGTCCGTAAAGCGGTCCGAGCCATTGGCCGCTGTGCCATCAAAGTAGAGGTGGGTGGAGATGATGTAATACTGTCATCAGATGCTCTGTTTGGCAAATCCTAGTATCAGCTACGTGTTGCAAGGATAAAGTATCAGTTTATAACATTCATGTTGACGCGTTCTTGGACTCCACCAGATAACGCCATTGAAAGTGACAAAATGCCACTAATAAAGCACAGCTGTGGTGTTTCTATGATGAACAGTAGGTGGCTCTGTTATCCTGCCAGATTTTTATTTATTTATTTTTTTAATCTCCGTCTGTTAGCAATCAGCAGAGCGCTGTGTCAGCACCCTGCTGGACCTCATCCAGACCAAGGTCAACTACGTGGTGCAGGAGGCCATTGTGGTCATCAAGGATATCTTCCGCAAGTACCCCAACAAGTAGGTTCTCTGTTTGGCATCAGTGTGGTCATTCACCCATTCTTCTGTGAGATTGACAATTCATATACAGGAAGAATTCTGATCAACTATCAATTACATTCTGTTTTGCAGTGAGTTTTCAGTGCAGAATAATGTAGGAGGTAAAGCCAATGCTTGATTATATTTGCATCAGATTGGAGGATTTTTCTGTGGGGTTGCTGTTTATTGGTCCATCAATCAAAAGTATTATCTATATGAAGGCACAGACATTTATTAAAGCTTTATTACAGACTCAGTTTATTGGCCAGCCATTCAACTTGAAGCCGCTCGTGGATGTGACATGCAGTGTCATGTACTCTGCTGTTGAAATTTAATAAAGGTATAGCACTTACTCACACATGCTAGTACTTACTCACATATGCAAGCAGGCACCCTGACTTTTCCACTTCACTGACCCTCAGATTATATTCTCTTGGTCTTAAAATAGGCAGAGAAAAAGCTCATTACTCTGACATAAAGTGATTTCTGCTTGGCTTTCATCACTAAATGCATGCAGAAGAGTTTTGGGGCAAGCAAATTATCCTTACATAAACACACAGTTATATACAGTGTCCACAGTGCACAGTGCTGAACCCACCAACACCCCCTGACCATGCCTAGTCAAAGGGCAGGCAGAGCTGGAGCGTGACTCCTGCTGTGGGTCCGGCAGATTGGATCCATATGCCAGGCAGAAAAAACTGTCCCACACAACAGCAGACTGTCACCCTGAAGCACTGGGCTGTTGTGCCACCTAAACCTCCAAGGGAGCAGCTTAGCAGGGCTTCCAACTTGGCATGGCTCAAGCTCGGCTATGAGTCACTACCCAGTCAAACTGCTGCCTGCTCTTTTAATTAGACATCAACTAAGTGTTTCTGCCTTAGAGGAAATGCATTAATTAGATGGAATTGGTTGTTGTCCTCTGTGCTATTTGACCACCTTTAGGCCTCATTGTTTGCATGTACGAGGAAAGTGTTTTATGTGTATGCAGAGCAGACGCTGCTTTTGGTATTCATCAACTGCTGCAGAAAATATTGGGGGATCAGCGAGTGTCAACTCTGGTAACCGTGCTGTCAAAAGACTAACATGCTTCATTGTTCTGCTAAGTAAATATTCAGGCATACAAAACAAAATAAAAAAATGTACATGAACTGCCCTGGGAATCTGTAGTTACAGTTCAGTTTTTCTTCTGACTCTCCATTCACTTGTGTTCATCTTGGAAGAAAGAGTGTATGCTATAATGCATTTATAAACTATGGTGACGAGGTGATGATATATTTTTTTGTGTGTTCAGGGATCTATTTTTCAAGCTAGCAAGCAAATTTGCTTTAAACGTAAGCCAAAACTATATATCCAGTACTGATTTGAGCCATTGAGTTGCTGAATAATGCGAGAGTTTCCGCTATGCATTTCCTAAGTGAGACTGAGCAGGGATGAAGCTTGCAAGTTGACATAGTAATAATCACAGACCGGCATGGGAGAAGCATGTAGTATTAGTGTCAATCAGGTCAGCCCAAACATTTTGTTTTGTTGTTGTAATGGCCATTGTTTCATAGATGACCAAAGACCTTTGTTGTCTACAACTGTATGGTGCATTACCCTATACCTGATCATTCAGTTGTCAGAATGAACTGATCATGTACTTCTGTTGAGTTCCAAGTACCAAAAGTACCAAGTAATTCACAAGAATTGGCAATGTATGGTTATTCTGATTTTTGTCTTGCCTCATGAGGTTTGTTGAGTGTATGTAATGTTGCTTTGTGTGACTGTTGCCAGGTATGAGAGTGTGATTGCTACTCTGTGTGAG
The DNA here is from genome assembly GCF_048128805.1 of Centroberyx gerrardi. NCBI lineage: Eukaryota > Metazoa > Chordata > Actinopteri > Beryciformes > Berycidae > Centroberyx > Centroberyx gerrardi. The sequence goes on from NC_136004.1 coordinate 17,476,819, forward strand.
AACCTGGACTCCTTGGATGAGCCGGAGGCGCGGGCAGCCATGATCTGGATTGTGGGAGAGTACGCTGAGCGCATCGACAACGCTGACGAGCTGCTGGAGAGTTTCCTGGAAGGTTTCCATGATGAAAGCACTCAGGTCTGTTTGGGGTGGGGTGGAGTGGGATTGGTTGTTCCTCTGAAGAGGTAAACGGCCTCTACAAGGCTAGTGGCGTTAAGACATTTGTAGTCGGTGTGTGTCACATTTGGTTACTGACAACAAGAGGCTTTGGTTAGCTGCTGCCAAGCATTGAAAATGGAGTTGACATGCCATGCAACAGTGGCTACAGAGAATTGGTCTTATTTAACTGACAAAATTTGTGGTAACTGCGAGAGAAATGAAAGAATCCTAGAGGGATGGAAATGTTTTGTTTTTCTGAGACTAAGCCTGCTAATGGGAATACACAGCACCTGTTTGGGAACATTTCAATAGTAATTTAAGTCTGTATTGTGTCTCATAGATTTCCATGTCTGGCTGAGAGGCACGTTTTGTAGAAAAGCAAGTCTTTAGTCTGTAGAGTATTTTGCCGCAGTTTGTTCTGGGATTAGGCCTAGCCTTACTTGTTTGGAGAGCTCACCCTAAGCAATAGATTAATTCCCATATTAATGCCTTGGAGAGGATATTGTGTTGGCTATAAAGTGATTTTCATGGGTAGAAATTCATTACACTACAGATGTTCCCTTTTGTGCTGTTGTTAGGTTATTGCAAGTAGCTTCAGTCTAGTCATTTGAATGTTGCATCACTGTTTTCTCTGTTTTTGTGGGGTTTTTTCTGCCGGTCATATGTGTTGCTGAGCTTTCAGTCTAAATGTCCTTCATCAGAGGATACATGTATGAAAGTTGTTTAGATCGAAACATCTGTAATGCATATGAAAATCACATGGATGTAGGTGTGGAAGTATTCTCCTCAGACTTAACTGTACAATTGAACAGTAGTCTTTCTATAGAATCTTATTTTGAATGTAAATGGGAGGTGTAAATGAAACCCTCCTTCACCCTAGTATATTAACTGTTTAAAATAAGGTATCCTGAGCAGGAATAGTGAGATGCACCCCGTCGCTATATTTCATTTGTAGCCTAAATCAAAACTGTGCTGACACTAGCTGCATACAAGTGTTAGTATTGGTGACGAGTTGTGATCTGTGTGTCCGCTGGGTCCTCTAGGTGCAGCTGCAGCTACTGACGGCCATAGTCAAGTTGTTCCTGAAAAAGCCGACTGAGACCCAGGAGCTGGTGCAGCAAGTGCTAAGCCTGGCCACACAGGTGAGAATAAACACACGCACAGGCACATATCATTTATGCACAAGCCATCATCTCCGTCTACAAACATGTTACAATCCTCACCCCACTGAATCTTATCCCCTCTCCCATGTCTTTCTCCTGGCCTTTCTGTAATTTGCTCTCATCAAAACAGTCCCTTTGACCTCTCTCCTTAGCTCTTATTCTTTGTAGAAGATCATTAGGGCGGTATTGTTTGAGATGGAAGACAATAATATTGGGCATTAACTCCACATATAAGTGCGTGTGTAGTTTAAAACACATACTTTAGATTCTGTGTAAAGATGACAAGCTAGTGCAAAAAGGGGTTATCAGCAGTTATTACTGCTCCGACTCTCCTTTCAACCTTATAAAAAGGCCCTGAGAAATCTTCTGCGCATAAGACAGAAAATTGCCAGTGAAAATAACATGATAACCATTATGCTCGGCATTAATATTCTGTCCGCTGTGTGTGAAGCGGTTATGTATTCACCTGGCAGTGCACTAATGTAAAATTCCTAGGAGTTGCTGCTCCCCAAAACCTATCTGCTGCTGCGAGTACAGTAAGCTAGCAAAACAACAAATAATATAGTCAGAAGTATCTTAGCAGTAACCAAAGCACTTAAATGATATTACAGCTATCCATGAGATGGACTTGCACTGTGAAGTTGAAAAGCCATGGAAATGGCTCAATAGCAGCCAGCAGTTACACTAGTATGCAGTTCATACCAGCATACAGTAGTTAAGGGTCGAGATTGTTTTTCCTGTTTCTAGTTGTTTATGTCTATGGTTGTTCATGGCTCTGTTTAAAAACCTGTGGTTATGGTTACATCTAGGTTGTTCTTTGTTAAATACAGATTTAAAGAGCAAATTCTCTGTTTTTATACTTCATTGATAAGTCATTATAAAGCCACAGGTTTAATGCCTTAATATTTAAGCAATGGCAATGATTACAAGAAAAAAAAGTTTGGACATTAACGTTTCTGTCCAAACCACCCCCGGTTTTATTCAAATACCGATTCAAATACAAATGGTAGCATCTCTGAACAAGTGTGTGTTGCCTGTATGTTTATATGCATGAATAAAATATGCATGTATTATTTTATGTACATTGGGAGGGGGTGCGAACTGTCTGTAGCCATCAAATGTTCAGAGTGCAGCATGACTACCCATGATGATGCACTACAAAATTTAGTTGCACTTGCGTCATATGAACTCTGTGGTCACACCACATTGTCTCTCACACACACATACACACTCGCACTCAAGGGCAGAGTCTACTGCTGTGAGTGAGCCTACTTTGGGAAATCATGGACTCCTGTTGTCCAGATTTGGCCTCAAAATAGCCCAGAGTAGAATATGCTCATCGTGGAATGGATCAAGTCTCTCAGTTTGAAATGGTCTGTGATACACATGCAAAACATTGTTTTCTCATATCAAATTGTTTAATGAATGGTAATTAATTCAGTGATTGATCCAACAAATATGTTTGGCAACAGTGCTCAGAACTGTCCATTTTCTGTAATTAGGCTGCCAGTTGTGTGTGTGTGTGTTTGTGTGTACCAAGCATGGATGGACAAAGATACACACACACACACATAATTGAGAGCAGTAGTGCAGGAACAAAGCAGCAAAGGCGAGAGAACGCACCTTACAACTTAAAACAGCCTTATAACAAAATTAGATAATGCATTTTATTGCTGCCATCCATGTCAACACTGAAAGGAGAGAAGATCCTTGGGGTTTTGAGGGAATCAATGGTCCTGAAGACTTCTAGCATGTAGTAACATCTTGGCTGTGATACATTTTCAGAATCTGCAGATATTTGGAATAGTTGAGTTTAAAACATTAATTTCACAGAGTTTTCTCTTCACAGTTCTCAAATTCTGTGAGAGCCTCACGCATTATCCGTAGATTTTAGATTTCATGGCCTGTATCATGTAAGATCTTATTTTTAAGCTTATTTGATTTTGTCGAAATCCAAGGAACCTTCTACTGTTGCCATGCTAATTAAGATGTACAATGGTAAGTTGTCTTATCCTGTACCCAAGTGTTAGCACTAGCCCAAGGCTGAGTCCTTAACTCTGTTGATATCTTTGAATCTCTGCTCAGTCTCTTAAATCAGGGGCAAGCAAAGAAGAGTCTAACATTAGGTATTCATTATACACGCTACATAAATAATACTCTTCGCCCTCATGCCTCCATCTTTGTCTCCAGGACTCGGACAACCCAGACCTTCGTGACCGCGGCTACATCTACTGGCGTCTGCTCTCCACCGACCCCGTGGCCGCCAAGGAGGTGGTCCTGGCCGAGAAGCCCCTGATCTCCGAGGAGACGGACCTGATTGAGCCCACCCTGCTAGAGGAGCTCATCTGCCACATTGGCACCCTGGCGTCTGTCTACCACAAGCCCCCCAGTGCCTTTGTGGAGGGCAGCCGCGGGGTGCAGCACAAGAGGCTCCCTGCTCGTACCGGATCGTGAGTCATGCACATACCGCTCTGATGTTTTTTAAAACCGCCGCAGTCATTCAGTCAGGAGGGTTTATTTATTCAAGTGGACCTCGCTTCTTGACTCCTCGATCATGTTTTCCCTGAAGTCTGCTGAGTCATACGCTCGTCAGTAGAGTCTAGTTGTGCAGCTGTTTTCCTTCCTTCCTGCCTTCAGATGAAACACATTGCACCTACTTAATGTTCGCTGTGGGTGTTTTGATCAGAGATGTTCGAGCCTCATCTTTAGCTCGGCTAATTAGAGTCACATCATCGGTTTGATTACAAATGAAGTTTACAGTATTAAAAGAAATTCACAATTAATCAAATCACCAGAAATCTATCTATCTAGTATTTAAAACAATAATAAAATAAATAACATTACAACTTAAATAAATAACCTACAGCAATCTTATTGAACTTTTGGTAACACTTTAGATTAGGGAACACATTTTAACTATTAATAAGTTGCTTATTAACATGCATATTAGTAATGTATTGTTCATTGTTAGTCATTACAGACCACTTATTAGCACCTTATTCTACACTATTGGATTCTACAAGTATACCCCATTAATTATGGGTTTTCCCTCAATAGCCTCCTAATTAGTGCTTCCAACAGTCAGTAAGGAAGTTGTTGCACATGAATTGGGCTCTCACTATGCTTTGCTCAGTATGGGGCTTATAAGGTGCTCGTATCACATATTATTGGATTTATTGGATGGGAAATTATTCAACTATTGAGGGAAAACCCATAGTTAATAGTTAATGTGTTCCCTAATCTAAAGTTACAGAACTTTTTTTTCCCACCCTTGCCGCTCTCTGTCCTGTAGCGGGGAGAGTGCGGAGAGCCCAGACACGGGTTCTGCTGCTGGAGTCTCCGAGGCCCCCCCTGCTGTCATCCCATCCCAGGGAGACCTCCTGGGAGATCTGGTCAATCTGGACCTGACCCCTCCCACCACAACCGGACCACCACCCCCCACCTCCGGCATGCAGATGGGGGCCATGGACCTTATTGGAGGAGGACTGGACAGCCTGGTAGGTGTTCCCCTCTGCCACCAATACTGTTCTGCTGAAGCTGTCAGGCTCTAAAAGGCATCTCAAAATCTCTCTGACAAACCAATGGGTTTTCCACTGGTCAGCTAGTTTCTCTAATGGGAGTTAGTTACAGTACTGTATGATTTTTCTTCTTTCTACCTTTTATTTGTGCTTTCTTCTGCTTTCTTTTTTCCTTTTGACCCTTGTGTCTTTTCCTCTCTTTGTTCAATGCTACACCTGCAGATGGGGGATGAGTCTGAATCGGTAACTACATGGAGGGAGAGGGCACAGCAGTCACACATCATGTCATACCATTTTAGCGCTAAGAGATGAACTTGATCACTGCCATGTTTTACTCTCTTGTTCACATGCATCTGTCTGACATTTCCACACATCATTCATCATCTCTTATCATCCTGATATGTACCGTAAATGTGCCGTTCAACCCATCTCTTCTTACCTCTGGGCTCTGCGGTGTGTTTCATCTTTCAATCAGCCGCACATGTCGCGGACGGACACTCCTCAGTCACCTCAGCTCTCACATCAGTCCCCATCGCCCCCAGATTACAGCCCCACTGAGGTTGGTCCAGGGGGCCGTGGTGGACCAGTAAAGGCCAGCGCCAGCCTAGAATCCCCTGTTGTCCCCTGTGTACCGCTGTGACCTTTTGAATAATCTTCCCCAGCAGTTGCTCTGTGTCTTTTGTAGTTCACCAGACTTGCAGTTCCTATCAAACTGTTTTAGTTCCCACTTTCCTCTGAGATTTTAGGAAAGCTTGCCCATGTTTTACAATTGTATCTTCTATGTAGTTGAGCTTTGCCAGTCTTTTCCATCACTGTATGTTTTGCATCATCACCTTTGTTCACTGTACCCCTAACCTTATTATCATCACCACAATAGTGACACACACACTTGATTGCTTTCACTTATTGCTCAATGAGTAGCATTTATGCAAACCCAATTGGAACTCAATAGTCACGCTGCTGGAATTATAGTGGATAGTGAGAGTTCAGTTACATAAAATGAGAAGTAAACTTAAAATATTCTAAGCCCTGTACTGATACCCCCTTTTGCTAGATGTTACTCTTTCACAGTCTGTCGTTAATCATGAGAATGGCTACTTAGACCCTCACACTCCTCCATCCATCCTCCTCAAACCTCCCAGAATGTTCTTTTATATTGCACCAATATATAACCTGCATTTTTGTGCTCTCTGTTTTTTCCCCTCACTCAGCTTGGCGGAGACATCGGAGGAAGTCCTGCTGTAAGTCATCTTGTTTGATTTTTCACACATCTTGCGTTTTGATTGCTCAATACGGAGTGACTTTGAATGTGTTTAGGGTAACCTGTTGCTTTGTGGTCCACAGATGGGGGCTGGTTTTGGGGCTGCTCCAGCTGTAATGCTGGCCTCCTTCAACACCCCAGTGGGTGGTGGTCTGAGCGACCTGTTTGACCTGGGAGGGGGAGTTGGTATGCCCATGGGAGCCTACATCCCTTCTAAAACAGTGAGTCTCCATATGCTGTGATGGGACACAGTAATATAGCAGCAGTGGCAGGCCAGAATAGGAAATAAACAGAATGTTAATCAGCTGCAAAGACAATAAAATGATTGACTGCACTGCATGTGTGTTAATGCCTAATAGGTGAATAAGCGGTGCTCTCTGTGTTCAGGTGTGGCTACCAGCTATGAAGGCCAAGGGTCTGGAGATTTCGGGGACCTTTGCCCGTCGTGCTGGGGTCATCCAAATGGAGATGACCCTCACTAATAAAGCTATGAGTGTCATGACTGACTTTGCCATCCAGTTCAACAGAAACAGGTGAGAGCACTTTGATGAATACTAAAATTAAATGGTGTAAATCTTGAGCACCGTGCATGGGCATCATTGTTTAGATTCTTGTATGTTTGTTCATCTTTGTGACTTTGTCTTTTTTCCTCTGTGTTCATCTGTAGCTTTGGTCTCGCCCCGGCCGGTCCACTCCAGGTTCTCACTCCCCTCAGCCCAAACCAGACTATTGAAGCCGCCCTCCCCCTCAACACCGTGGGACCCGTCATGAAGATGGAGCCCCTCAATAACCTGCAGGTAATTTCCCCACAGTGTGCGTGTGTGTTTTTTATTTAATTATTTATTTTTGCTTTCATTTTATGTGGATATGCAAGTCTACATGTCAGCTTAACATTGAGGTTAGAATAATTTGTCATTTTGGACAGTAACAGATTTTTTAAAATCTTTTTTGCTATGTACAGTTTTCAATTTGGGTGTCAAATGATACAATTACCATGGGACTAGCAAGAGCATAATGGTTTGAGGATGGTTTAGTACCACAGATGTTATCCGCCTGTAGTGATTTAGCCAACTATGTGCTCTATACTGCCTTTGAATAATTTAGTTTGGAATGTCGGCAACACCTGAATTCTCATAGAGATGCGTTGTAATGTAGAATTTCCTTAGAAGAGCAACTGAAGATTTTAAGACTCTGTTGTTTCTAGGTTGTTAAGTCACTGCATGTTGAGTTTTTCATGAAATATGAGAAAAGATTACTCAGAGCTCAGTTTGTCCAGATTGTTTTGCCAATCTGGCTCTTGCATATTTTTTTTTACAGTTCTTCCTCCAAAATTAGCGTTGTCAGTATTCTAACCTCTTAGTCATTTATCTTTTTATATCCCAAATGAGGACTACAGAGCTGAAACATCAAAAAATTTGTCTTGGTTAAAATACTTATACTGTATCTCATCAGACATTAGGTTTTGTTCTTATCATATGCTTGTAATGATTATCGAGCAATGCCATTGTAAGTTTCCATCCTTGTTGCGTGAGGCTTTGCTTTTTGTCATTAGCAATTCAGCTACCATGAGGTTGAATTCCCATGCTGCAAATGAAAAGGAAATAAAATATAAGACAGCCTTCAGAACAGTTGTGATTAGGTCCAAATAAAAAGAGATGAAGAGGCTGGCTTCTTTTTGATCAGGGCGGTTCTTTTAACTGGGTAGAATAGTGCGCTGGCGCCCGGTGCAGCTGGAGAGAGGAGATAAGAGAGTCGAGGGGGGATGATGGAGGTGGGGACAGTCATTAGTGGTCACACAACACATGGCTGCTTTGTTTCTCCTGGTCTCAGTAACCTTCCACTCTGCTGCCTGTGCGCTCTGCTTTGAAGGGTACTACCACCCATTTTAACATGTCCAATCTTATTCTTGTCTTTTGAGAGGTTCTCTGTTATTCTTGTCTTGATGGGAGATAGTGCCTCAGAGCATTATTTGGAATGCTTTCTTTCAGTTTTGTGCTGAATGAACACTGCCACAGGCTGCCATTATATCACTAAAACCCCTTCAAAATCACTGCATTTAAGGAAAACGCCATAGTAACTTTGGGTGGCAGTTTCCTAGGCCATTTTGCCGTAGTAGAGCCTTCTTCTCTAAAGATAATGTGACACCTCAGTTTAAAGTGTCATCACCCTGTGGAGGGTTGTTTGTTTTTAGATGCATTGAAAACCTATGTCAGTGATGAAACGAGCACAGTTGGCTATTCAATAGTGAGCATATTCCAAAAAATAGTCTGATAGATCAACTTATCATACAACATAAGACCTGTAATATGTCAAAAATTGTAGTATTGCCTTCAAAGCTGGATTTGGTGTCTGACCTACTCTTCTTTGGTCACCTTTGCTCCACACAGACAGTAGTTATTACTTTTGCTTCCCCTTACTAATAGAGCTCCAGTCCTTCAATTTACTAAAATTTTGACTGTAAAGGATTCTGTAGCCCCTTTTGTACTCCTTGTATTACCGACAGTCCTGCACTGCACCCATGACTAAGACGCCCTCATAAATTATTCAGGAGTCATTCTCCTGCCATCCTCTGGCTGTACTCACTGTCCTTCCCTCAACACTCCTTTGTTGAGCAGCCTGATCAATATCACCGCCCGCAGCCCGTCACTGCTCCAGGTGCCTCCATTATACAGTAGTTGTTATTGTGTTTCAATGTCTTCCGTTTTTGCCATCAGCACCCCTAGACTGTAGAGCGTCCTGCTTGAGGAACTAAATAATTTTTCAAAATGCACTTTCATAGACTTGCTTTTATGTGATGTTTTAGATTTTTGCCCACTTTTCAAACTTGCCTTTTTTTTAACCACTTTTCTTTTGAATGTGTCTCCTATTTTTATCTTCTTTTATATTTTGTTATTCTTGCCACTTGTAAAGCACTTTGTAAACTGCTTTTATGTAATTGCTCTATAAATAAAGCTTATTTTTGATATTTTTAGACTCTAGATATTGCATGCCACATTTCTCTGGTAAATAGACGCCTCCAGCCTGCCTTAGACTGAGAGACATGAAGGGAGACCAGAGACAGAACATGAATTTCAGCGATAAAACTGTAGAATATAGTGTTGCAGAGATGTGATGGTAATGATGTGTGTTATTCCCAAAGGCCTGTAACCTTGTTCAGTAAATGCCACAAATACACCAGCAATAGAGATCCTTAAAGGGCACTTGAAAAGTAATTACTTATGTATTGCTTCTTGTTTCTCCTCCTGTCGTCCTCCTCTACCCCCTCCTTGGATGTAATCACTCTTCGCAGGTGGCTGTTAAGAACAACATTGACGTATTCTACTTCAGCTGCCAGTACCCCATCAGCATGTTGTTTGTAGAGGATGGGAAGATGGGTGAGTGTCTCTTGGCCAATTCTCTTCCTTCAAAAGCCTCAAACCCTATTGACGTCAACACAGGACAATTACGTCAGTCTTTCCATCGAGTGCACATTTGTGTGACTGTTGAGCTGTGTGTGTATGTGTGCAACGCAGACACAGATTTGTGTGAGCGTCCGCATGCCTGCACTCATGCATCTGGGGGCTGCGCACTTGCTTCTAGATTGCGCAGCAGTGGTGTTTTTGGTCAGTTGTGTCTTTTTCTTTTTTTTTGCTCACTCTGGTGGATTCAATCTGGGAAAACGTGTTGGCATTTCTCCCTGTGGAGCCTCCAGATGGGGCCATCAGTGGGACTGCTGCCGGAGGCTGCGAGCTAATGCTCCGAAGCCTAAACCACAGCAGGAAGCCTTATGTCCAGAGTAGCAACAAATCCACCATTTCATTGTGTTTTGTTTTTTCCTTGTTTTTTTGTTCCACTGCAGTCTGTACCTCTACCAGTACAAATCCTATTTTTCATTCCTCATAAACATCTCACTGTGTGCTGTGTCTTCTTGTTTCTTCATCCACAGAGAGACAGGTGTTCCTTGCTACATGGAAAGACATTCCTAATGACAATGAGTCCCAGTTCCAGATCAAAGACTGTCATCTCAACTCAGGTGAGAAGGAGGAGGAGAGAAAGTTGAAGACAATTGCAGGAGCTAAAGAACACTATACTGTGCCTCCTATAGCTTGCAGCCTCTTCATGCGAGTGACAGCCAGTAGCTTAAGATGTGGTGCTAGGATGACAGAGCAGTGGCGATCTGAAAGCCTGATCCTCACTAATGAAGCAAATTGTATTTGATGAGAACTCATCATAGTCTGCGGTCCCTATTTACGAGTGATAATTTAGTTTTACACAAGCGTGAGAGCAGCTGAACTGGAGAAGAATTCCTAATGACAGCTTAATGGAGATTTCCCCAACAGATTGAATTTCTTCTTCGTGAACAAAGAGAGAGGGTTTCAGATCCTGCTGGGGCATGGCAGCGAGATGGAGGCTGAGGAGGGAAGTTAATTTCAAATTAGTGTCTATATCTTTGCTACACAGACAGCTGGGATGCAGTGACTACCACTGAATTTAGTGAATGATTTAGGGAAAAAGAAATCCTGCAGGGTCTGGTACATTCAGTGGCGGTTTTTAGACAACCACAGAATGTGACAGGAGTCAGTGAGGCAGACTACATATTGAAAAATAATAATACTATTCAGAGAACTTGGACAAAAAAAAGAGCAGTAACTTTTTCAGACTCAGAAAAGAAGAGGCAGTAAACATTTAAACAGTACCAATGTACACTGTGTGAATCTTTGAATGTGTTCCCTCCATAGATGCAGCCTCCAGCAAACTGCAGGGCAGCAACATCTTCACCATAGCCAAGCGCACAGTGGAGGGTCAGGACATGCTGTACCAGTCTATGAAACTCAGCAATGGCATCTGGGTGCTGGCTGAGCTGCGGGTGCAGGCGGGAAACCCAAACTACACGGTGAGCATAAACCTTGCAATGGTTGTATCCGTGACGTCACTGTTTTGTTGACGCCACCATTTTGACTCCCAGTTTGACTCCCAAAAGAAATACTCATCAGTTAAAGAAAGTGCCTACCTTCACTATTTCATTAAATAATGCACTTTACTTACAGAGCACCGATTAAAAATGTTATATGTTGTGCTGTCAGTTGTAATAATCGTGTCGGGATGGAGGGGGTGAAATTTCATTATTTTCCCACTGATAAAGGGAGACGTGACACAGTAGCAACAATTTTATAATTATGTTATGTTATCTTACCTCCCCGGTAATCAGGAACAAGTTTATTCGCTTGAATATTAAGTACTTTTGGATAGTTTCACCCACCCAGAAGTGAAACACAGAAATGCATCGGTTCTTTTGTATGCCTGAAGGGTTTGACCGGAACCGGGAGATGGGTTGTGAATAAGATGTAGCAGGTTATCTGCAGACTTTAGTGGTGTCAGCGATGCTGGTGTTGGAGAGCAAGGGTCACATCCTCCAAGAAATAGATTAAATCTTTTTAAAATGTCTTTCCTCCCCTTCCGAAGTCAGTTGAGTCGTTTGCGTGCTCATGGTCACTTGTTGTGTAGTTTGTGGTTAATATGGAACCAAACAAAAACAAAACGCTCACGTCACCGCAAGTGATAGATGGAGACAGATGACATCATACCAGCAGTTGAGCTGAACGAGTACAGACATGACCGTGATTGAGGTGTGGTGATGAGTGGCGAGAGAGTGTTGAAGGGGAGAGAGTGGTTGATTGCTCATTGATTGGAGTGTGGTTCTAGTATCAGTGACTCATCTCTGTGTGTGTGTGTGTGTGTGTGTGTGTGTGCGCAGGTGTGCCCATGCGTTTGCGTGTGTGTTCTCCCTTGTGATGCTGCATGTCTGTGCTTTGTCAGTGCGCTGCGGCCTCCGCCCCTGATGGATCGTGTTTGCCTTTCGAAATCCTGCATGACTAGTCCAGAACTGTGACCTTGGTGTGACTCTCCTCCCAGCTCATTACTCAGTCTCCCTGAGATCATGTTTTTATTCATAAGGTGGCATTTAATGTCTTTTTGTTTCCTGGATGAGTCAATTTACGTCAGTCACTCCCGTCTTGCTCAGTAAATCTGTATGTTCAGAATTTTAAACTTAACATTGACACCCTCCAGAATTTAATGAGGAAACTTGACCTGATATAGAAGATTAGGAAAATTAAGTCAGCCTTAAGTGGCAGTTCATTGAGGTAAAGTATGAGGTTATTTGGATTTGAATGCCATGGTTTTTATTAAACAATTTTGTCGCAGTGTGTTCTTTTGTGTATAATTATTTTCTGTTGGACTTGTGTGTTTTTCATTTTCTTGTCCTTGTTTTGTTGTGTTTTTATGTCCCCTCTGCGTCCATTTGTGGTGTTGGCTCATTAATTCAGGATCTGGAGGTTGGTGCTATTATCACAATGTTTTCATTCGTCCACCTTCAGCTGTTTCTGTTCTTGCTCCTTCTGTCTTTTTCTTCACGTCTCCCACTCTGGTTTCATGTTGTTACTGAATTTTTAATGCCAGATGTTTCCTCAGTGCGCCTGGAAAGGCTCTCCTGCCCGCTTTCTACAGATGGATGCCATCATAAAATGTTTAGTGAAGACTAGATATTCTATCTAACCATGTTGCATGTACAGCGTGCGTCTCTCTGTGCTGCTGGCTGCTGCATGGTCCCAGTGCTCTCTTGGCACAGCACATGAAAGCCAAGCTGCCAAAGCCTTTTGTCGGCAGCTATTTTTAGAAACGAAGAAGTAAAGCCCTGCCACCGCATGTTTTCTGGTTTCTGTTGAGTTTATGAAGACTAGATTCTCTGTGTGATTTTACAGCAGCCATTACTTTTCCATGAGCAGAGGAGTGTGCTAGCTTGTTTGGTATTTGCTGCTGCAGACCTTTACTTTTTGTAGGTTAAACATGGCTTGGCTTAATTCTCTGGTATCACACCACTTAATTGGCTTCTCCTCTCCCATGATGCCTCACTACTTGTATCACTACCTTTTTGACATGGAACATAGTGCCCTCATCTCCCATCCCCTGTCCCCATGGCAACGATGTGACCAATAGTGTTGGCTGATTCTCTCTCCCCGCCTCCTGAGCTGGTAATTGCAAGGGTTTCAGTAAAAGTGATAGTTTCAACACAGAAATGGACACCCTTCACCACCATGCTGCCCGACACTCCCTTTCTGTGTGTCTAACGTAGAGTTAATATTTTTTCCCAGAAGTGACTATTTTTGGTTAACACATTTAATTGACATGCTAAATGATGTAGGGCAAGACCTAATTTAGTAGCCTACCTAAAGGAGCCCCGCTTTAGACTGGAAACCTATTTGAACATAACTTATGCCCAGCGACATAGGCTGTGTGTCAATATCAAAGCTTATGATGAAGATGCATATTAAGTATATAATAGTATTAAGTATATAAATTATACTTTATCTTTTAGCTTCACATCCTGAGGGAAACTCTGTGATGGATATTTACGTTGATATAGTAGCAGTGTTAATTTCTTAACTTGACAAGATCATGATTAAAAAATGAGGCCTCTATGATGTGTAATTTTTACCAGTGTCATGTGTTCCCCAAAACATGCCAATTTTCAGTCCTTGAATTTCACCAAACAAGACTTTGAAAGGCATGAAAAAGTCCTTGAATTTGATGCCCAAGTGAGTGGGAACCCTGTAATAAGTTTAAGATGAAAACAAGTAGCCGTGCTGCATTGGTTCATGAAAATGCTGCGGCAGCCCCAGGCTGCGATTTATGCAACGTTTTATAATGGCCCCTGCAGTGTTTCTAGGCTGTTTATTTGCTTGTGTGTCCAATGATGTGCATCCATGTGCCTGTCCGTCATTGGAGTAAGTTGGTAGAAAGAAAAAACCTCCATTGCACATGAAACTTGAACATTTTTGAGACTTTACATTAGAAAAGATTCCCTTGGGATGATGAAAAGAAGCTGGATAATAGCCAGGGTGGTGTTTTTATTTCTTCATCTCTGATTTTCTCTCAATCCACACTAGTAGTTACACACCTCCGGGTGATCGCCACCCTCCTCCATCATTACTGTAGTTCCCTGTTCTCACATTTCTTTGTCAGGCGAGGAAATATTTTATTTATATATAATGTTTTATTTCCTTGCCTGTCTACCCCTAATGTAATACTGATAATTTAGCAGTAAGCCTTAAGCAGAATGCATGCGTACCACACTACCCAACTGGTGACAGACTGTCTTAATAGCTGGTTCTACACAGCAGCTAGAGCATCCGCATTTCCTCACATCTTGCCCCATGCTGACAGCAGAGTGCCTGCCTAAATATTGCCAACAGCAGCATGCATTAGTAAGGAGGCCTGAGTGCACTGAGGCAACATTCAAGGAGCTGTGCAATGTTCCCGCTATTCCAGCGCTGCTCTGTGGTATCTACTGTAACGCTGCTCACGGACACTCCATCGCCTTGGGTTGATCTCCTATTCATTTTGTCCGGGAGAGACCCGGTATGAACCTCTCAACTGTCAGACTTGCCACGTCTCTGCTGAATAATTGATTATAATCATAATGCCGACACCCTCAATGACACAACATTATCTATCCGGATGCCATTATCACAAAGCTCTAGCTGTCTTGTGTGTTTCCTGTAAAGAGCCGGTTCCAGACACTGGGAAAATTGACTCCTGCAATATGAGCGCAGATGAAAAGGAACCTGCCTTTTGTGAGGCTGTATCAGATCCTGAAGCTACTCCCAGCCTGGAATAACATCAAAAGAGTGGAGCGGCTGGCAATGCGAGAATATTTTCTCTCGTTTTTTGTTTTTACCGGTAGCTGAGAGCTTTTTCTCTTCTCGAATTGTAATGATTTTTTTTTCCGGGAAAAAAGTGTAAAAGGACACTGAGGTTTTCTTTTTGCTTACCAAGGTCTCCTTTACCCTCGAGCTGGTGAAGCTGCAGCAATAATGACGATGCTTGTTGAATTATGCCTCAGGTTATCCCATTCATGCTCCATTACGCAGCACACCAAAGATTTTGTTTGATCATATCAAGTCAGTAGCTACATCAGCCTAGCCTATACTGCTCCATCATTACTGACACTAAATTGATTCCGCTCTAGTTCTCACACTTTATTTTTATGGCTTGACATTAAGACTGCTACTGTGACTCTGCATGGAAGATGTAAGAAGTAAGCTGCTTAGCTATAGCTTGTAGATGAAATGTAGTTTATGTGGCTGGTCGTTGCCTGCAGTAACTTTTTATCCGTTTTATCATGCTCTATGTCACACAATGGTCACTGATAAACCCTCCTCTGCCTTGATGTGAGCCTTTCTAAACTTTGCCTCACTAAACTCTGCATCTAACACTCTAGCTTGTTTAAAATAAAGTGAAGTTACATTTGCCATGCAGTTATACACCATTGTAACGCTGCCTGACTCCTCTCTCCTCAGGTGTCTCTGAAGTGCAGAGCCCCAGAAGTGTCCCAGTGTGTGTTCCAGAGCTACGAGGCAGTGCTGAAGAACTGAACCCCGCACACACACACACAGACTGGAGACCAGGCGTGGGGAAGCGACCCAGGCTCAGCCCTCAGCCTCCCAGACTCCTGAACCTCCCTCCTCCTCCTCCTGACCCACAGACCGTTCTACAACCTTACCAAACGCAGGAGCCTCATCCTGCTGTGCGCGGCCTGGAGACTGGGCTCCTCATTCTGTCATCCAGCTTTTTCACCAGGACATTTAACAGTTTATTGTCTGATTCTGACCCATTGCCGATCCATTTTTTTTCTAAGACTGCAGAAGTATCTGGTTCACTTCCTTGGCTAGCCTTATCCCGTCCCCATCCTCACTCTGATTGTGAGTTTTCGCTGTTTTGTATGTTTGTTCACACTCTACAATTCGGTGTCGGATTGGGTCTGACATATCAGCTAGTGCTAAATCTCCTGCATGATTTGCAGATTCGGCAGTTCCTCCAGCCTTCCCCGCCTCAGCCATTCTGCGATGACCTTTCTGCTTCTGGGAAAGAAGGCTGTATGATTTGTGATCCTGTGACTGTTTTCTCTGCATGATTCTCTTTCCATGATTACCTAGCCCCTCATCTCTGCAAATTGGAGTCTATTTATAGCATCTGCAATCAGCAGTTGAATCACCACTGTCAGCATATTTATTTGGGGTGCTTTCAATTAACACGTGACAGTAAAAGGCTCATGTTTTCCCACCTACTGGGCTTAAACCCCTGTACAGCTGTGTTGTCAGCCACCCCCGCCCCTCCGCCCCCTCCTCCAGCCGTTTCAAATAGGATGTGCCTGTCTGGGCCTAGGAAGAGACGCTTAAATACTTAGAAACCACATTATCGTTGTCCCTGTCCTTTTATGATGGAGTTTCCTTTAGTATGTGTGATTAGTCTCCTCACAGCTTTTGATGTTCGAATTGGGATCAGTCTTTTTGCGTTACAGATCCTCTGCTGTCCCGTTAGAGCAGAATGTCTTTGCTGTGTGCATGGGCATTTGTTTGTCGGTGTGGATTTGTCTTTTTGTTTTTTTTGCATCAATACCTGGAGATTTATAGACAGAAGGAGCAGTTGTCTTGAATATGCGCAGTTCCGCTCTCCAACTCAGTCATTCCATTGTTTAGTTAATGTTTGTAGTCCAATTAATGTACATCTGGGGAAGTGAGAGCCTCAGGTGTTGCGGGACCTTGTGTCGGCTGTGGGCTCTGCGTTAGCGACGAGCCACTTGGGCTCTCTGCCAGTCTGCTTTCTCTCTCCTCTCATCGCCGCTTTTCAAGCACCGTCGCCACCTGAGATCAAGGCTTAGAGGTGAAATAATCCTCAACCATGAAGTCATGGTTTGTTGTTCTGCTCCTGAATACTAAGTGCATATAGGTAGCACAAATAACAATCTATCTTGATTGAAAAGAAGGTTAGAACATTCAATACAACAACATTCAATACCCCGTTTTACCGACGGCCTCTAAAAATGAATTGGATTTTGTTTTTTTTCTGTCATTAGACTGAAGCCCTTTTTTCCCAGCTCTACAGGATGTATGCACTTAAGCTAACCCCTTTTTAGAGATGACAGTGGAGGCAGTTGTGTGTGTTTGCGTGTGTGTCTTTGTGTGTGGTGATGGCTGATTCATATGAGATGCTGTATAAAAAAACAAAAACAAAAAAAGAATCTGGTGATGGAAAAATCAAATGTTTTTGATTGATTTGATTTTGTTCAATGTGTGTACATCATTTGAAACAGAACTATTAAAAATCTGATATATTCACAGATGTTCAATCTTTTCTTTAAGCGATAATGCCAAAAGTATAATTATTGGATTCATGACAAGGTCACACCAAGCTTCTTTCAGCTCATTCAGCTTTGTGTTTTAGATGGCATTACTACACTAAAGGTCAACAAAATGAAAAATGCAGTGGAAAATCATCTATATCCAGCGTCCCTGTGGTGCAGTCTGCTAATGGAAGTACAAAAAGGAAAAGGCTCATCAGTGTTGCAGAGACTGCCAACAGTAATCTTATTTCCACTTGGTTTGTATTAGTTTGTAAAGCACACATTCCCAAAGTCCCCGAAATCCAGTGTGCAATGTTTTCATACACTTTCTAATCATTAATGACCTTTGCAGTGTACACTTCTGTGCCCTGATGGGCCGGGGAGCCGTTCTGCAGCACTGCTGACTCTGGGCAGCCTTCACAGCTCTGCATACAAAGTCACTTTTCAGTCACTTTTTTTTACCAGCCTTGAGCCACGAGTGAAGTCTGAGGTTTTTATCCACTGCTGCATGCTTCCCTGTGGCGGGGTGACAGTTTGAACTGCGAGCCGGTTGGAAAGGCTTAACCTGGCTTTCAGCTGCATCTCTTAATGGGCCACACCGGCACCTCTCTCAAATCTCTCATGTCCCTCTGTGAAAACACATGGCAAGGGTCAGCCTAACCCTAACCCTTACTGCCCAGGGATTCTGTTTTTTATACTGAAGCTCACACCACTAGTTGTGGTCATTAGTCCAAAGCTGTGACATTTTTTTTTATCCTCTTTAATTCCAGACTGCTCTACTAATGAAGCATCTCTGGTAGCGTCTATCTCCAACAGGGGGAGCTGCTGCCCTGCGGTTTGCTAAAGGCTCAGTCCATACAACTGAAACTTAACCAACAGTAGCCCTCCCACCAAACAATACAGGGGGAGATATTTAAGCTCCAATTCCCTGTCAGAGTTGTTCTCAGAAAAAGGGTAGTCGGTGTATTTTAACGCTGTAAGGTATGTTTACTGTTAACGTTGTGAAATAGAACAGTATTTTTAGATATGAAGTTTTTAAAAAGTTGCAAAGATAAACCCCATTTTATGTCAATCTTCAAGGATCTGTGAATTTATCAAAATTTTATAGGGAAATATCTGATTAGGGCATGGGGGAATGTAGTCTAATTACTGTGTTTTGAACAAATTATTTTATGGAGCATCAATATACATGTTAGAGTGGGCCTAAACCAATATCTTGAGTTTTGTTGTGAGCTTCCGGTCTTCAAGCCTATAGGTCTACATGATTCAGAGTCATAGGCTATAATTTCTCAACTGTAGGCCTATATCACAACACAATGAATCAATTATTTAGGATCATGCCATAGGCTATAAAGATGTACTTAAAATCGCTTTTCATCCTTTTTTCTTTGGATTAATAGCCATTCCAACATCATTACATGAAACTGCGTTTTCGTGTGTAGCCTAAAGTCGGTGGACTGTTCCATGTATTTGATTGATCCCGTGACGTTGAAACCGAGGCTACGAGCTCATATAGTCTTGAGTTATGTTGGAGGAATAGCCTATAAAATATACAATGTTTATTACTCAGCCTTGTCAGTAAGGGAATTTGTGGATGTTGTGTCCTGCTGCCATCTAGCACTGATGGATGGGACTCAACCCCCCTCACCCTCCCTCGCCTCAGGACCCCCATCGATAAGTCGTGTTCCTCAGACATGCTTGGAAGGAAATTGAGGTTCAGCCTTACGCACCTTCACCATCATAAAAAACGATTTATGGATTCCTCGCGCGTGTGGCCTATGCCTTTTTGCAATTTATTTACGGCGTAATTTACAGCTCAGGCTTTCACATGCTTTGTTACATGACATGATCCTATTGGATGAAGAGGGCAGGGGATTTAGCAACTGATGAGAATGAGAGAGAGAGAGAGAGAGAGAGAGAGAGAGAGAGAGAGAGAGAGAGAGAGAGCGCGCAGTCTACACCCGCGCAGGCATCTCCAACAGCAGAAAGAGACACAATGCTCGTTACAGGCTACAGATGCCTTTACAGAAAACCACCGTCTGCAGTCTGTGTGGATAGCCCTCTTTCTCTTGAATTACCGACATATCATTATTAGCTTTCTGGCGGGGATTATGGGATTGCGTTCAATTAGAGAACACGTGGAAAACGCGTCTTTGAAGCTGGCCGCTGTGTGCCCGTCTTGCCCGTGATGGAGGAGTCTGGTGGTGCATCAGCTGGAGAAGAGTGAGAGGCGCAGAGAGAATCAATGAGGAGACTGAGGAGAGGAGGAGATCTGTCAGCGAAACCGAGAGCGGCCGGGGTCCCCTTTTTGTGTTTAGGCAAGGTCAAAGTCTAGCCCGATTGAGATTATGTCCGCGCGGAGACTACGAGGACGGACTTCCCGCTTCCTCTCGGGGGACCAGGTCGCCCGGGGATGTCCCCAGAAAACCAAGAGTTTGTCTCGCTGCTGGATTGCAGGCGCTGCGAAAACCTCAACATCTGCGCGGTCATGATCCATCTTTATTTTTGACTAACAGTTCAGGAAAAACGTACATGGCTTTTGTGTTTTTTCGGGAGAGATTTATTTTGGTGAAAAGTTTCAGAGAACAGATGGATGATTAATTCGGCCGTTTATTCCTTTTAATTGCGCGCGGTTAAATCAATTGAAGGTGATTTAGAAACTGCTGATGACAGGGGCAGCGGTGGATTGAATTCCTCCAGAGCGCTCCAGCCCAGCAAGCAGCAGCGCCGGCTTGTTGTGTGTGTGTGTGTGTGTTTTTTTTTTGGGTTTTTTTTTTGGACGGTCTGCTGATTAGACGTGTTGTTGTCGCTGTCCATGGTGCTGAACTTGCGCTCCAGGAATGGTGGAGACGCTGAGTATCGCAGTCATCGGTGCTCCCGGCGTGGGGAAAACTTCTATAATCCGCCAGTTCATCTATAATGATTTCTCGGAGGTGTACACGCCGACCAGGACCAGATATGTGTACAGACCCTCCGTCATACTGAACGGCAGCATGTACGAGCTGAAGATTTTAGACGTCCCGCCAATCTCCTCTTTTCCATCGAGCTCGAGCCAGGTAATGTGTCCGTCTGAGGAGTCTGGACTCACTTGGGCAATGAGGACTTTATTTAAAAAATAAAAATAAAAAAAAAATAAAAAAAAGATTTATAGGCTACAATTGGGTCCTCTCATCCTATGGCGATTCATTTCTCAGATTTTATTCATTTATTCTCTACTTCATGGTTTGATGGTTTTGCGAGGGGCCTGTCCGTCTATCTGTCTGTCTGTTCACGAGCGCTGGCATTCCTCAAAGACAAAACACCCATTTTATTTATTCTCCTATCACTATCAGATGTCCCTAGCCTACTAGTTGCTATGGAGACCCGGCTGACTTAAGCCTTGGAGAGCTTTACTTTGACGTTATAAAACTCTCTCTCTCTCTCTCTCTCTCTCTCTCTCTCTCTCTCTCTCTCTCTCTCTCTCTCTGCCACTGTCCTCCCTCATATGCCAGCTTGCATAATTTTGTTTATACTGTATAAATTGTATTTAATCATGGCATGTGTTTTATAATAGAAACAATAATCATTTTTTTCGTCATTTATTCTTGCTGAGACTTCTAAGCAGGTGCAGTATTCCCTGGGGATTAAGACTGTCTTCCAGGGTCGAACACAATGAGATCTGTGCTTCAGTAGGTGGTGAAAGACAATACACTGATGATTGGGTTGAATCTGGTCTGTATAGAAAATAATAGCATGATTGCGCTGCAGGCATCGCCACAGCACCTGGTTAAATTCCCATTTTAAAAATAGGACCAACAGACTGGCCTTTTATTCATGGCCGCAGGTCATTAGCCACACCTCATTAGTTCACCAATCTGATAGGATCAGAGCAAAAAAAATAACACTGTAGCTCCAAATGTTCTGTCCCGGAGCACAAGATTGACAGCGTTAAGGAACAAACTGTTTGCACAACAGATTTGTCGCTCTGTCTTAATCCCTGACAGGAGTTGGGAATATTGAAGTAGTATTTCTTAGGCCTTCTTCTTGTAGCTTTTCCTCTCCTAAAAGTTGTTTTCCTTTGAGACAAAGTAAGGGCATGTTCAATTTCTCTTTTTCTCTTTGCTGCCAGTTCACTAGGAGGCAGCCAGAAAGTACAAAATGCAGGATATGGAGGGTGTGTGTGTGTGTGTGTGTGTGTGTGTGTGTGGAGGATTATTGGGTACTGAACCAGCATGCTCCACTCTGAGCCTCTGTTGACTGGACAAGAGTGTCAAACTCCTGTCCACTGCAGCCTCGGCGGAGAGGCTGTGAAGCTTTCAAGATGGAGATCTCCAAGGTCACCACACTGAGCTGACACTCAGCCCTCTGATGCCCGCCGCTGATCATTTTTCTCTGCTTCTTCAGTGTAACACATCGCCTGCAAAGAACAACTGTATCTTACTACACAGGGGAGGTGACAGTGAGAAAATGAGGTCAGGCCAGGGAGGAGAGAGAGCGAGCGGCTGGATGGGAGGCCTCCCCAAGTGTCGGTCTGCCCTGCGCTCAGTAAGCATGGTGTTAAAAACCACCGGCAGGAAGGCAGAACCCGGAGCGATCGTCCTCCTGAGCCTCGCAGAATTAACTATTCTACGAGTGGAGCCGCGCAGATTTTACAACATTTTGTCTGGAGGTCTTAAGAGGTCTGCAGTGCGCTTCATTGTTTCCTGCCCACAGAGACCCTCAGTACAGGAATCCTGATTGAGTTTCCTCTATCTTCAGCTAAACGGTGCTTAACCCACATTAGGGAGCAGCCTGGTAGGCGTGAGCAGAAAGCAGGAATAAGACAGTATGAACCATCTCATGACGTGTGTGTGTGTGTGTGTGTGTGTGTGTGTGTGTGTGTGTCCTAAGCATTGAGTCACATGAAAAAGCTTTTAAGAACACAGCTTTCATTCTCTGCCATTGTAGCATGTTGCATCATATTGTTTCAGCGTTTCCTCTTCATTTGAGAGTGGTATTACAGTGAGCAGGGGTCCTTTGTGAAAGGTATATGGGCAAAGAAAACCATTAGCTGAGTGCTGCCACATTTCTATCAGACAGATTTATGATTTATGGTTACTCATTTACGTAGCAACGGCCCTGAGAGGCCAGCTGAAGTGTTTTTTTCTTTCAGCCCATGTCCTGTTCTGCTTGTTCTGAAGCCTCCTGTATCTGGTGATCTCCTCTATTCATTGTGACAGGAGTGGTGAGACAGCAGGCGTTCTTGACTCACCGCCCGGCTCTCCATTGATCCTGTGGGCACAGAAATGTAACCTGGGTCAGGGTCACAGGACACAATGGGCCGCTGCCTGCTGAAGCAGTGCCGGCACAAAGAAACCTGATTGTAATTTACTTCCAGCACAGCGCAGATTGAATTAAAGCACAGCTCCCTCCTAGAATACTGCAGGGAATAAAAGACCAACAGAGAGGAAAGCAGGAATTTGCTGCAGTCTATTAGAAAGGTTACACAGAGTTTAATGGACACTGTGGAAGTAAAGTTTACCAAATTGGGTTTCATCGTTTCCCCTGAAATTTCTGATGAATAAGCTGCAGAATAGAGTGAGTCAGTCCGCCTCCATGCTTATGTAGCGTGGCAGTTTCTCGTCACATCTGATTTTAAAGAAGAACGCTGACTTTCTGGAAGGCTACTTGTGGCCCTGTTTCACCATTTGGAGAACCTTTTTTTTCTCCTTTCCTTTCCAGCATTCAAGACTGGCGACATTCTATCTTTTTCACAGTGAGGCTCTGACGGTATAATCATTTGTTTGCTTTGCGGTGTGTCTGTCTGTTGCTGATTGCGTTCACAGAGCATCTGTCACAGTTTGTCGATAGGATGTGGTGACAGATGGATTTAAGCCTGACAGCGGATCTAGCACTGATTTTTTTTCTTGTTCTTTTTTTGTTCTTGTGATAATGTATCACCATGACTCCCTCCCACACAAGATGCTCCCTCTCCCGCTCCTGCGCTCTCTGGCCATTTTTCTTAGATATCTCCTTCAATACTGCCTGTGCTAACAGTATAGAGACGATTGCTTTCCATGTTACACACTGTAATCTCAACTCTCACAGAGCCGGTAATTCAATGTGCACATCCGTAAATAGACGAATGTTTATGTGCTTGTGTGAATGCATGGTGTGTACACAAAGTTTTTAGTGTTTATGTATCTGCATACTTTCCTATTTACATAAATCCAACATTGGAGTGGCAGTGGGGGTTACTTTCAAAATACAATCAATTACTGGTTACTTACTTACATAAAAGTGTAATGAAAAACATAAGACAGTGGATTATTCCTTTCAGTTACTTTTACTTTCCCTCTAAAAAATCTAGAGAATAGAATTTAAAGCTATAGTTTTATACAATTTATGGCTTAGAACGTGAATAGTGTCATTATTATTATCTTATCATTAAGTGTGATTAAATGCAATTTCAGCTTGTGTAAAATATGTCTGTGATCTCCTGATTAATATTTCAAACTCAACAAGTAATGTCTTTTTCCCAAAAGTAGGTCTACTTGATCCTTTTGTTTAGTAACATTTTGGTTTTCTGTGTGTGTGTGTACACGTGTGTGTGAGTTAGTCTGAGCGTGTGAGTGCAAGAAAATGCTTTAAGTTATAGCAGGCAGTCGACCAGCAGCGCAGGATCATCTCAAACAACCTGCATAACTCAAACAGCAATAAACCCAACAGATGTAATGCTTTTCTGTGGTGAAGGTCATCACTGAGTAATGAGAGTTTTCTCCCCAAGGGATGTAATAGATTTTAGATGCACAGTGGGCAGTGTGGCCCATGCACCCTTCCCCCACCTGGTTACATATTGATCCATCACAACCACTATTACTATTGAGCTGCATTCCCTGATGTCGGGAGACTCGACAGCTTTGTCATAGCCTGCTAAAAGCTGACCGAGGCCCGCGGTTGTCAGGGAAACATGTTCTGTTTGGCTCTTGAGGAGCGAGGGATGAGATGCTCTTTTTCTGCAGAGTGTTAAAAAGACCGACTGGAGGACGCAGACAGTGGCACCACACATACATTCACGCCCCCACATGTACACTCACACATACATGCAGCCCAAAGGCACACACAAATAAACATGCCCACTCATACATTTTTGATTTATTTGACTTCAGTGTATCAGTCTTGTATTGCTGAACCATCCTCCCAGTCCTACTTCTTAATTTCTTTGTTTTTCCTGTGTTCTTTGTTTGGGTTTGAAGAAGCGGTGTTGCTGTTTCTAGCTCCTCCTCCACATTAAAAACAAGACTTGGATGACAAAGAGATATGAGATGAGAGCACAAGCTTCTATTTTTAGCCCACAGGGCTGTGGGGCTGCATCTGAAGCACCTAGGAAGGATGCCAGTGTGTATATTTCACACTGTCAATTTCCCCCGTTGTCAAGAATGTGATTATATGGTGTATAATCACTGTGAATGTGTCTTGTAGATTGGCAAAAATAGGTTAAAATTTCTGAAGTTCCCACAAAAGAAGAGATGACAGAAAATTATAGTGGAAATACAGTGGATCTGTGACATATTTCCCCCAGTCCCTCTAAAGAAGATTGAATCGATATGGAGAGAGAGAGAGAGAGAGAGAGAGAGAGAGAGAGAGAGAGAGAGAGAAAATAATCTCACTTTCTGCCATTTTTCACTACTTCTTCACGCTGCCTCTCTCTCCCTCCCCCTCCCCTCTGCCTCCTCTCTCACTTTTGATAGCAGTGATCTTAGTGCCACATGTTTGTCTCCATGCCTGATCAGCCTCATTATCTCCCTGCTGATGTGTGAGACTCTCTGCCACACGCTCACCTAGACACACACCCAAAAATCCCTCTTCCAAATTGAATGAAGGCAATTATTCCTTGCCGACAGACAGTGTTAGCGTTGTCATCATTATAAGTTACGTGATCATCGTCTGCTCCCTTAGCATTCCCTGCCACTCAAATTCTCAATCTTATTTTCACAGATCACCCGTACAGTGTGTTGGTTTTAAAAGCATATTATTTTCTCTTTCTCAACCTGGAAAGGAATTAGTTTTTTGGAGTGAGCTGTTAGGAGAAGGCCTTTGCCAGAACTAGGACTGAATAAGTTACTGTTGCTGCACAGAATATGTTATCCATTGTTTGCCTTAATTGCTGCTTGTCAATGTGTTTACCTTACTGTTCTTATTGTATACTTTCCTGCATTGAGTTGAGTCGAATTGAACTGAACTGAAGTGAACTGATTTGAACTCAGCCGAGTTCTTGACAGCCTCACATCCCGACACCCTCCATTAGCATGGTGCGGGCAGACCAGAGGTTATGTTGACACCCTGTCTGCTCATCCCTCGATCCGCCGCTGCTCTTTCATCTTCTCCCCATTCTCTCAGGGCCGTGTTTTATTTTCGCTTTTTCCCTCCCTGAGCAGCTCTTTTTTTTTTTTTTCCCCCACCCCCCGATGTTCCTCTATTTTCCTCTCCCTCCTTCACCAGCAGGACCACTTATAGATTCATAGCACGCTGTAGGAGGTGGTGAGGGTGATGGCGGGGTGGCGAGGGCATGGGAAACACAGCGTGAATAGAGCGGGTCACTATGTCATTGTTGAAGCCGCTGTCCCCTAGCAAGCTGCAAATGCATCCAGTTGTGCCATGTGCTTTAATTATTGCTAGAAACTCATTACCATAAAACTAGTGTTGCTATTTGCCTCGCTGAATGTGCACTGCATCACAAAGCTGAACAGAGTAGCAGCACGCATCATATTGTATTATGCTCCTATTTCTTTTTCTGACACAAGGCCCCATGTTTGCTTCTGTCTCATAAGCTGCTCCCTCTGTCTGTGTCCTTGACCACATGTAGCTAAGACATTGTGCAGCTCTTATGCATTATGCTGACCGCCAGGCAGTCACCATGTTCTATGGCTTTACACTAGGCTGCCTGACTCCCACAGTGATGCCGGCTCTAAGACCTCATTGACTCCGCACACTTTCAGAGAGGAGAGGAAAAAGGCAATAGAGGCAGGAAAATGACGACCACAGAGGATGGGATGGTGTCACTTTGGGTGCATTGAGCCAAGGTGTTTTAGGATAATTTGAGGGAAACATTCAGCGAGACTTATCTTTGTGAATGGGTGAATTTTTAATAAATGGAGTAGTTTATCTCAGGTCAGATATTTATGTTTCTCTCTCTGTGTCTCTCTTGTAGGAGTGGCTGGATTTGCGCTGCAGAGGGGTTCGCAATGCCAACGCCTACATCCTGGTGTACGACATCTGCTGTGTGGAGAGCTTCGAGTACGTCAAGATGATCAGACAGCAGATCGTGGAGCACAGGTACGGTCAGCAGCAACACCGTCAGACAAACTCTGTTTAACCGCCAGTTACATACAACCATAAACGCACCATTTGTTAACTATCACTGCTGGCTTCTGGTGGCATTGCTGTGTGACCCTTCTGAAGACAGCGTGCAATTTCACAGCCACACTACGCCGCTATACAATTACATGTTTGTGACAGTGTGACAGTGATGGATAGTCCACTCATGGTGATATCTTTTAATTCAGCGCGTCCCTCCCTGCATCCTGACAGTTTAGTAATGAGGTGACATTTGATTCTGGCATTGGTGAGCGAGAGGCGCATCAGCCATCGGTGATTTAAAGATTATTTTTTATGACATTTCTGCTTTATTGGACAGATTACAAACAGGAAGCGTGGGGGAGAGAGGCGGGGGGATAATATTATGATAAAGGTCCGAGGTCGGATTTGAACCTAAGCCGTTGCGATTACATGGTACACACCTTAGCCAACTGAGCCACCAGGATGCTGCCCGAGACTAGTGGGTTAAAACAAAACACGCAAGGACCAGTGAAAATCAAAGGCATCACCTGCTCTGTGGCTCTCTGGCTGCTGGCATCTGCACCTGCATATATTTGCATATTGATAGGGAAAATGAGTGGCCCTCATTTGTTGCACGGTGACATGACCGAGCCCCCATTGCTCAGTTCATTCCCGCATTCCTGTAGCTCCACATGCGTTTCTTCTGCCATGTGTGTTTACGGCCCGTGACAGAAAACCATTATCAACAGCAGCGAGGGAAAGAAGGGTGAGCGCAAAGGGAATGGAAAATAGGAGAAATATGTGTAATCATAGGAGAAAGATCTGAAACCAGACTGATAGGTAAGAGAAGGAGGGAAGGAAGGAAGGAGAGAGGGAAGGAGAGGGGAAGATATATGAATTGATATTGTGAATAACGGAGGAGGAAGCACCTACGGGTTGCTGGGATTTATTAAGGTTTGCCTGACTGAGCATGTCAACTATAAAGGAATTGTCCCTCTGTGTGACACACACACACACACACACACAAACACACGCACACACACACACGCCACAATCTGCAATAACTTGAAACGTTCCTCGACAATCTGCAGACAAGATCCTTTCACAAACAGAATAACCTTATTTCATCAGTTTTTTTTTAGCTCTCTACCCTGAAGCCCATGCCTGCCTACATTTTTATGAAGACTGTGACAGTATTGGTTCGCTGCATCACCCTATATAGTTCTCACCTACACACACACACACACACACATGGCTGCATCTCTATTGAAACCCTCAAGCCCCAGTGTAAAGAAAAAAAGGTGAGATGATTATTGCAATGTGCTTTTGAAAGTCAGAATGTCTTCAAGCACTTAGATTTATAGCTTGAGAGCCACTTGTCTCATTAGACGGAAGAAGAGGCATGGTGTAACAAAAAGTAACCTTTATTCATTATATGAGTAACAGATAAATTGTTAAAGCAGTAGTAGACTTATTTTAGCACAAAGTTGTCTCAGTGATTCACTAAATGTCTTGGCCATGACCAAGTAAAGCAGCTTGTAAACATCACAGCACTGCCACAATACTTCACATTCATAATGGCCATTCATCAGTGCTAATGACCTATTATAGTTGATGATTTACATGCTAAATTATTGTTTTTAATTAAAAAAAGTTGTAGCTCTGAGCAGCTGCGAGCTCCAGGAACTCTGGTATCCTACCAAACAGCACCACATGACAATTCAGCTCACTGTTAGAAATCACATTCATATTGTCAGACCATCACCCATTTTGAGTGTTCAGAATACTGTTTTGGTCCTTCACTAGCCAAGTTCACTAAACAAGCAAGGTGTGACTACTAGACATCTCCAAAATAACTAATAACAGAACATTTTAACATTAACATTAACATTTGAACCCTACAACAGTTTGTGTCACCACCTGTTGTACTCTATAGAAGGTGGCATCACCTGGCACCAAAGATCAGCCAATAACAGATGGCAATTAAAGAAATTTATGAAGCAGATGCAATTTTTGTAACATGCTTTCTATCTTTGGATGTCAGGCTTTACACAGATTTGAGTTTGGTATTAAGTTACTCTTTAAATTCCATTCCAAAACCAGAAGATTCATGAGCCTAAATGTGTGAATGTGAAAAATGTCACCCTTTTTTTTCTTCCCCTCATAGTATCTGCCATCTGATCCAATTCATGACTTCATTCATGAATGACTCAGATTGGTCTCAGATTGGATTTCCAAACCACAACCAACAAGGCTTGATTGGAAATGCTTGGACTAAATGACATCATCCTGGGTGCTGATGTTCTTTATTTGTTTAACACTGTAGGACGATGCATTGAAGCACAAATCAGGCTTTAAACAAGACAACAGTGTTACATGTCTGCGACTGAAGTCTTGAGTCACAAATGTATGCCTCCAGCTTGCCATACATCTTCACAATTGAAAGTGCTGTAAAGCAGTCGGTGCAGAGTGTGGTGGGAGGCCCCTAGAGCCTGTGAGCTGTGATCCTCCAGTCCGCCCCCGCACGCCTCACAAACCTGGGGAAACTGCACACAGACGTACTGCACCCTCCTCTCCAACCGCCGTGACAAGCAGCGAGGCTCTCTGCACCCGTGTCACCACCACAAATTCTCCTATATTAACTGTGCTCGCTGGTTAAAGTGATTCTGATTACACTCTACACCGACAAACACGCGCATGCACACACACAATAAAGGTATCCATTCTTATATGGATTTACCATGACTCACAAGCACTCCTGCTGCAGAAATCAACTCTCATTAAGCTCACCGACACTCACTGATAGTGTGCTAGACAGTATACTTCCGACCTTCAGGTTGTTATTGTTGTTGATGGGGGGTGTGGGGGGTGCTGGAGGGGGGGCAGTTTGTCACAGCATGGACAATTTCTCACCTTCATTCAGTCCCCATCACATCCTCAGACACCTCAACGCATTTGTTTGACTGTGATTTCAGAGTCAAATAATTGTCTTATTTTACTTGCCAGATTAAAGTCGCAATGAAATGGCATTTTTAGAGCATCTTACTTCTTTAATTTGATCTATTTCCTGTTTAAAAGGGATACTGGGGCAGGACATAACACGGGGGAGGGATCATTCAAAAGTGTAAACCAATGGGATATCAGTTAGGGAGAGAAAGGCAGTTTTATTTGATGGGAGGGGCGGAGGGGCGGGATGGTTTTATTGGTTGGAATCATAGGTTGAAATATACGCCTCCTGGTACACAATTAAGTCACCCCTAAAGATTTTCCATTTTCCAGCAAGTAAAAGTAATGAGATAAATAAAAATAC